>NW_026555343.1:19475713-19827454 GCF_029017545.1 Prosopis cineraria | reverse complement strand
AAAATATCATAATTAAACAAAAACTCTCTTAATAAGCATTTTATCAAATTCTAAGGACATCAATCCTTAAACAATTACCAACCTCTTCCTCTTCAATTTCACTTTCAAAAAACTTCATAATATCAATATTTTAACCAGTAACCAAATCAAATTTAATTAAAACTCAACCCGCACCATCATCATCTTCTTTCTATTACTATAAGTTTCAGCTTAATCAAGCTTCCCTTTCATACACACACAACCACGAACAGCAGTAACAGAGGAGAGAAAAAATTTTCCAACTTCAATTATTAGCTCACATACACGCACAGGACCATCAAGAAGGAAGATTCACAGCCTCTCACCACTACAGCACAATTTCTTCAACAAATACACACGCACAGAACCGAGGAGGGAGGAATAGATTTCATGATCTTACCTCTAATCAAACAATGGTGAAAGCTAAGAGGAGATGCTGCTACTTGAACAAGGAAGAAAAGGTGAACACAGACCAGCGATATGCGAAGTAGTGGTAAAGGGAGAAGACTATGACAGCAACCCGCACAGCAGCGCGCCATATGGGAGAACAGGGGAAGAAGAATGACGGAGGAAAGGATTCTGACCACCACAGTCTATAATGACAGCAGCAAGAAGGAGAAGAGAAGTTCAGAGGGTAGGATTCGAATGCTCTCTGAACAAAGAAAAACCCTTTCCCTCTATCGATTCATCTGACCAATAGCCAACTCCTCCCCTGTTCTTGAATGCTACAAGCGCAGAGAAGTGACGAAAGAGACGAAGATGATCCTACTCAGTACTCACCACATACGACACCCAACGACAAAGAAGGAAGAAAGGAGGTGGAGTCCAGCACAGTGAATGAGAGAAGATGGTAACGTGAATTGAGGAAAGAGGAAGGAGAGGAGAAATTTCTAGATCCAAAGAGAAACATGGCTGTCGGTATCTTGTTCCCATTTTCTGATCTTTTATCGATAAAAAAGGAGAGGAAGAGAGTATATTTTATTTTTGCCAAAATTACAAATAAGACCAACAACAGTAATAACAAGCCTTTATCCTCCTAGATAAGGTTAGCTATATGGATTACAAGATGTCATTGTGCTCTATCATTTATCAAGTTTTTAGGAATATTATTAATTAAGAGATTGCGTTCAACAACTTTTAAGAGTATTTTTTTAGGTCTTCCTTTACGCTTCTTAACAAGGCTCAAAGTTATATGTTTCACTCTTCTCACTGGTGCTTCCTTTGGTCTTCTTTGTAAATGCCCAAACTATCTTAAACGATTTTATATCATTTTTTTCTCAATAGGTTCTACCCTCACTTTTTTGCGTATATGCTCATTTCGAATTTTATTTTTACGTGTATGTTCATACATCCATCGTCACATTCTCATCTCTGCTACTCTAACTTTATGCTCTTGTTATCCTGTTAGAGCCTATCATTAATTACTATATAACATAACCTGTCTAATAGCAGTACGATAAAACTTTCCTTTAAGTTTATTAAGCATCTTACAGTCGCAAATAACTCTTTTAACTTTTCTCCAATTAAACCACCCAACTTGAATTCTATGTAAAATATTTCCTCTAATTTCACCATCATTTCGAATAATGGCTTCTAAATATCTAAACTTTTTCACTTGAGGTATGATTTGATCTCCCAATTTTACTTCCAAATTACTATTGACTAATCTTTTACCAAATTTACAATATAAATATTCCATCTTACTCTCACTCAAACAAAAACCTTTAGACTCCAATATCCTCCTCCATAACTCAAGTTTACAATTAACCTCTTCTCTTGTCTCTGTTATAAGAACTATATTATCTGTGAAGAGCATACATTGAGAATTTTCCCTTGAATATGTTCCGTCAAAACATTTAGGATTAAGTTAAAAAGATAAGAACTTAAAGATGATCCTTGATATAGTCTAATTTTTATAGGAAAGTCTTTGTTTAACCACTAAACGTTCTTATACTAGTTTTTACCTCCTCATACATATCTTGTATTACTTTAATATAAGCAATCCATACTCTTTTTTTCTAAGGCTTTTCAAAGCACTTTTCTTAGTATACGGTCATAAGCTTTTCCAAATTAATAAAAATTATGTGTAAATTCTTATCTTTACAACAATACTTTTCCATTAATCCCCTTATTAGATAAATTGCCTTTATAGTTGATCTACCTGGCATAAAACCAAACTAATTCTCAAAAATATTTGTCTCCAATCTCAACATGTACTCAATTACTTTTTCCACAATTTCATTGTGTGGCTTATGAGTTTAATTCCTCTATAATTAGTATAATTCTGAATATTCCCTTTATTTTTATAAATAGGAATTAATGTACATCTCCAAAACTCGTCAAGCATTTTCTTGGACTGTAAAATCATATTAAATAACTTAATTAACCATCTCACCCCTTCTTCACCTAAAAATTTTCATACTTCAATAAATATACAATCTAATCCATTGGCTCTATCATTTGCGATTTTTTTAAAAGCTTCCTTTACCTCCTTATCACGTATTATTTGATAGAATGACAAATTTTGTTCTCCTCATGGGTTACTAAATCTTCTAAGTTACTAGACAAACCCCCTCCATCATTGAAAAGTTTGGAAAAGTAAGTCTCCCATCTATTTTTAATTTCATCATCTGTAACTAAAATTCTTCCCACTTTATCCTTTATATACCTTACCTGTTCTAGATCTCTTATTTTCTTTCCCTACTCTTAGCAATCTTATAAATGTTTCGTTCTCCTTCCTTCATTTCAAGGCTTTTATAAAATTTTTCAAAAGCTTTAGAATGAGTTTTACTCACAGCTCTTTAGTTTTCTTCTTTGCCATAGGGTACATCTCCCAATTTTCCTCATTGTTACACAAATGTATGGCTTTAAAATAGTTCTTCTTATATTTAATTTGTCTTGTACACTATTATTCCACTACCAAGACTCCTTATCTCTTAGACCAGAACTTTTTTATTCTCCTAAAACTATTTTTGTAACCTCCCTTATCTTTTTAGCCATATCCTCCCACATGATGTTAGCACTTCTTTGAGATTACCAAATTCCTTTGTCTAAAAGATTCTGCTTGAAAAATATCTTGCTTCTCATCTTTTAATTGCCACCACCTAATCCTTAGTGCTACTACTTGTCGACGTTTTTGAATTTTACTCATAATACACCACATCAAGGACAAGGACCCTATGTTGTGTCGTTACAGCATCCCCAAGAATCACTTTATAATTTTTACAGAGTTTTCTATCTGTGTTCCTAACCAAATGTCAGGAATTCATAAAAAAAGAGGGAAGAGATATTTTCGGTGAATTTCATAAATGTTAGGAATAAAAAAATATATCTAAATGTCAAGCTAAATTTTAAGCCTAAACTTCATAAAAGATGTAATATGATTTTTTTTTACTTTTCACGCTTTTACAGTTTGAATCTACTTCTCTTTACATTTACTAAAATAAAATTTATTTTATTATAATATTTAAGTTGTCATAACTCATTATTCTTTTGTTGCCAATCTAAAATTTTAAATATAGATATGAAATACTTCCTCTATAAAAAATATAAGGCATTTTTTATCAAATCTTATTCCCTAATAAAGTAGTTACTTACTTTCAAACTAATCCTATCTTTTCATATTTACTACTATTAAACACCTTATAATAAATATAAAATCATTATCAATAGGGGTAGTTTTGAAAAAAGACAATAATTACACCTCGAAAAACTAAAAATGCCTTACATTTTTAACATTTAATTTCTCAAAAAATACCTTACATTTTTTTAACGGAGGAGTATAAAAATCTAATTATATTTTTCTCCAATATACACAGTATTATTTTTCTTTTAAATCTCCTCATATTCTTATTATATATATATATTACTATTGACCAATTAACTCTCTGTTTTTTTCTATTTTAATTATTCTGAATTTTCTAGGTCATTACGCATCTCTGCTCCTACCATTCTTCAACTTCAATTTCTTTTTCACGTACATATCTCAAAATTAGCAACCAACTAGTGTGGATCAAACAGACAACAATTTACCTTGGCACAACTGGCAAATGACAAATATGCTAGTTGTGATTTACACACACAGTACACATCCCTATGGACTGCCTTTGTACCACCAGTGACCTATTAACAATCATACACACGCTCACCCCTCAGCTTCCTACCCTTCGGCATCCATATAAAAATCTGCTCCTTTATTTCTAGGCATTAATTAATTACCAACAATTTTATGAAAATACTTAACAATTTTAAAAAAATCCCTTTTGGTGAAAAAGAAAAAAAAAAGAAATTTAATCGTCTATAAACTAGAATCTGTAAGTAAATAATTAATTTCTTTTTGTTTGGTTTTAATTATCAAAATATCTATGTGTTTTTTTTTTGGAAAAGTTATGTCAGTGTGTAAAAAAAGCCCCAAGTATAAAACCACCATAAATAGAGATACCAAGCCAGAGGAAATGTAACCCATGAAAACAAAAATCCTCCTCCAAATCAAACCTAGTAGTAACCACACCAAGCAAGTAAAAACCATTCTCCAAAAAACCAAGTTAAAACTCACATCAAATAATGATTCAAAACTCCCATCGAGATCAAAAAAGCATTTCCAGATTAGATGTGCAAAGGTTGCAGAAAAACTGGAAACATAGAACTCATACCACACAGAAACAGGGTCGCAACTATGAGGGAACTGCACCATTGATCTTTGTAGAGTAAATCCCCAGTCCTCCAACGCAAACAACCCTATCTCATTCCCTCTGGTATTCCCATAAATCCGATATTCCAAAGCCTCAACACAGATTTGTGCAATACTAAATCTGGTGGCACCCATTGAAGATCATCATCCCTTCCATCGCCTTCACGGAACCTCCACAGTTTCTTTGCGTTGAACCTAATCCGATCGAAAAGACCATTCTAGGCATGGCGTCCACTCATCACAACCAAAATGCATCTCCTAAATTTCTGATCCAGACCCATATCATCACCATTTCGACTTGATTTCCTCCACACACACCCACACCAAACCAAAGCTCTGAACCAGCCATCCATACACGCTCGCCATGGGTCGACAGAACACACATTGCCGAACACGAGAAGAGCCCTCCGGTGATAAGGGAAGGGGGAACCCCTAGTAGAGAAAACTCTGCAAGGCCGCTGGCAACCTACTCTCACAAGGAAATGGAAACCCTAGGAGAGAAAAAGTGAGTGGTCGGTTGCTCTATCACCAAAATATCTATGTTGAATTGATCAAATTAAAAATTCATCATTTGTCCAAGGCATAAATTCAACCGTATATTTAATGGATTTTAAAGACTGTAGCTCTTATTGACATTGACACTGCTCTTAGTAATTTAAAAATGTGCACCAATAAATTTAACTTTAATAAGACTAGGTAATAATATGCCCAAATCAACAAATAAAATTAAAAAGGAAAGTCATTAAGTTTCACATTTGTCATAACTTTTAATCATCAGTTTATTATGACTGTTGGTAATAGTCACGACACATAAGTAATCTTATCTGTTTGCAGGAATCTCATGCTTTGAGATGGGTCATCTGAAGGATAGCTAACTAAATTATACAATAATTGGATGTAATATATGAAAGAAGATTTCAGGGGTTGAAAATTCATATATATGCAGTTTATTTTGCAGAATCATTTTCTTTACTTCATAAAATGTGTTATTTGCCTTTGAATGAATGGGCTGTCTGGTTTTCAGACAGCGTCATCTTTGAAGGAGGGTACGAGCTAGTGAGCCAACGCTAGCTGGAGGGTGACAAATTAAATTCGTGTGAGAAATTCATTTTCCTTTCTTTTTCAAATAAAAATGTCAAAAATAAATGATCATCGCAAATTATATTAGACATAAACATCACAAGTACGCAAAAGTTGTTTTAACTGTAAGTTTTAACGAATTTGGAAATTACATATTCTTTTGATAGCTAATTAAAGTTGTAGTGTTTTTTAAAAAAATACTGTTGATATTGTTCAAAGTTATATATATAAATATATATTGTTTGAAACGGAGCAATAAGGTTTGAAACCCTAATAACGTGAAGAAAAATAAACGAATAAATAAATAAAAACCCAAATTTGCCCTCATATATATATATATATATATTGAAAGGTAGCTGCAGCGAATAGTCAAGGTCGCCGTCATCGAACTGGAGCTCTTTAATTCTGAACCCTTTTCTCATCTTTCTGTCTTGATTCTGCCATTTGCATGTTTAATGCTACATCGCTGCTCTCTTTTCTCATCGTTTACTTCATTTGCTCTCGCCCATGCATTCTCATGGTTTATACTGGTCTTGCTTTTTGTTTTAAAATTTTTTCTCGCTTTTGATTCAAATAGTCATATTCCTACTATTCTTTTCTCTGTTGTATCCATCTTGGTGTGAGTTTTGTTTAATTTTCAGTTTAGTAAAAGTTCTTTTTTTCAAAATTCCATTAGTCAAAAGTTCATTTACTTTTTTAATATTTTTCAAAAATTAGTTTGATAAACTAAAAATTGTTTGAATAATATGAGAATAAATTGACCGATGCCCGTTTCAAAAGTTAAAAGCTACCAAAACTACTTTTACCAAATGAAATTTAGTTAGATCTCAAATAAATTTTCAAATCAATACACACACACGCAGATATATATACCCCAACAACACTCGTGTTCAGATGGTATGTCAAAAGCACTTTTTTACTTATATATATAAGATAATAATATACACAACTCTTATAAAATTATATATATTATACATGGCATGCCAAAAGAACTTTTATAAAATTACTAAAATTAAATAATAAATTTTGATAAATTAAGAATATACATAAATTTGTTAAAAAATAATTTTTTTTCTGGCTCCCCACCACACTGTTGGTTATAAATCATATCCGTCCTGCTCCAAAATTGAGTTCGGTCAGGCTACATCTGGGATCTCAAGTATACTTTTAATCATATCTTATTGACATTGACACTCTTAATAATTTATATATATGCACCAATAAAACTAACTTTAATAAGACTTGGTAACAATATACCCGAAATGAGCAAATAAAATTAAAAGGGAAGTCAATAATCAGTTTCATATTTTCTTAACTAACTTTTAATAATAGTTTCATTATGATTGCTTGAAATATTGTAGATTACATTTTCGAAAGAGAATGTTAGCCAAAACTGAAAAGAGAATTATACATTAACTGGACAGATAATGAAGAGGTAAACCAAGATAACATAAGGGATAGATGCAGAATTCAGAAAGAATTGTAAATGATAATGAAGACATAAACCAAGGTAACATAAGGGATAACACAAGGGATATATGCTTAATGGTACATGATATATGGACCATATGTTGTGAGATATTGTTTCCTCCTATAAGTGTAATTATTAATTAATGATTAGGAACAAAATTGGGAGAAGGACACTGAGTTCTGCTTTAGATTGCACAGATGATCAAGTTCACACTACTAGCTCTAATGGGTGACTTGGTTCTTAGATAAAGTATTGTCCAATACCTAAGAATGCCTGTCGAAGATATTGCACGATCATTGAGAATGAGGTGAATGCAGCTTTCAATGTAAAGAGACTTAATATGGTGGATTTGACTATGCCCAACAATGGAATTATGATCCAAACACGCAGCACAACCACAAGAGATCCATTGATATAGCACTTGCGGGAGTCAGAATGTTTGTATCCATTAATGGTGCTTCCCCTCTACATTCATTGGTTTAAGGGTTAATAATTAGATTGTAATTGAGCCAAACTAATTATAATTAATTTAACATTTTAAATAATACATAAAATTATAAAATAAATTCCCTTTATAACGATAAACTAACATTTGAATAAGAAATATTCAACAAAAAGATGAGAAAATTATAAATAATTAAATATTTATGTATAATAAAATTTGTAGTCTCTCATGTTTACATCAATTATGGACTTGGTCCTGCAAGTTAATATATATATATATATATTTGGTCCTTTACTTTTTTTAAATTATTATGTTAGTCTTTAGGTTTTTAAAACACAAATTTGCTATTAGATTAATCTAATGTGTAAAGTATATTAATAACTTGACATGTGCATGTATTTAAATGAGAATAAATTAGCCCTCAAATAAGTTTAAATTTTATCAATCTAATCACTTATATTGTATTGTCCTTTTATTTTCAAAATTTTTTCAATTTTTTCCTAGCTAAATAATTATACTTTTTTTCATTAATCTATATAGCTACCATTAATATTACCTTCATATTAGTAAATTTTAACCATGTTATCTCTTTTTTAAACAATAAAAATTAAATTAATAACTAAGGCAAACTTAAGAGATGAAGTCAATAAAAGTTAAACTTGAGGAACCAAATCAATAATTGAGACAAACTTGATAAATTAAAAGTTTCATTATTGCATTTATAATTTATGTTTTCATTTACTTGATAGAATAAAAATATATTTAGTAGATTCCATCCTCTCCATTTTTTAGGGCATGATGAATAACATAGAGATTTAAAAATTTTGAACTAAATTATCACTGTAAATAATAAAACAAATTTGTCTAGCAAAAATAAACATTAACTTCATGGGAGGCAATTTAGAAAAAATGTAATAAAAGTTCTAGGAAATTTATAGTTTTGCTTATAAATTAAAAAAAGAGAAAAGCATGGTAGTTTCTCTTATATTCGAAAATAGAGAGATTATTCATCAAGGGCACATGATCTCTCTCAATTTCTCAGTCATAGGAGCAGCCATTGCTTTGGACAGCAACGGACACTTGGAGCAGAGAGAGAAGAGAGGCAGGGATCAGATATACTCCTCTTGTCCTATTATAGGGTAGAGAGAGAAGATTAATTGTGATCCTATTTAAAGGGCACTAGAATTAATGCTAGAAAAAATTATTAAAAATAGTTCTTTTGCCTTTATTAGGAGGAAGAGGTGAAAATTTATTAAATTTTAAGATAAAATTAATGAGATTTAAAGTTTTTATTGATTTTAATTAAATATGTTAGAAGTGACTTATAAATATGTCAAAGCAGAGCATACTGTACCTTTCATTTCTGAATAAGGAGTTTTATATATCTGGCCAAAAAAAAAAAGAGTTATATGTATATACACAAACAATTAATGGCACGTAGTTATCATTGCCCACAGCAGGGTGGGCTTAGAGTTCAACATCAAGCTATTGTATTATCTATTCCACTAAAAAGTATAAACACATCTCCATATATACACACAAACAATGGCACGCAGTTATTTATTTACAATCAATTATGAGAATATTTGAAGAAGACACATCTCCATATATATACATAAACAATGGCACGCAGTTATTTATTTACAATCAATTATGAGAATATTTGAAGTGAGATCGACTATTGACGATTTCGGGGACGTTTCCTTACGTTGTTTGAACAGAGTTTCTCATCATCTCCTCCCTCCCTAACATTCCGTCATCTGGATCCCCACGGTTTGATTCCAATCTCGCACTAACTCGAAGCTCCGCGGCAAGGAATTCTATCTATATATCTCTTGCCAAAACCCTAACGCTTCCCACATTATTGTTTGGTTATTTGGAATCCTACAAATTATACTTATTTGGGTTCATTAATAACTTCTATTACAACTAATGCAAGACCACACTTTTTTTTAAAAAAAAAAGCTTAGCTTGCTATATGTTATTCATTTTTCAATCTTGCGTTACATACAGTCCCTTCAGGAAGCAACTTCACGCTGCAATAATGTTTCTGATAACTACGTCCGTTGTTTGCCTTCAACTTCAATACCAACCCAAAAATAAATCTCCATTTGATGGTCATGCCACCATTGTGGCATCCATTTTTGTCTACCTATGCCTCTATGCAGTTACTTTGATCACAGAATTTAAACTACAAAGTGAAGAGCCTTACCTTTCCATCATCATAACCTTTGGCCCGTTGCTCGGATCTCTTGTGGCTGTGCTGCTTGTTTGGGTCTTAATTCCATTGTTGGACATCATCAAATCCATCATATTGAGTCTCTTTACATTGAAAGCTGCAATCACCTCATTCCTAATGATCGTGCAATGTCTTCGACAGGCATCCTCAGGTATCGAAAAATACTTTGTCTCAGGACCAAGTCACCCTCTGGAGCTAGTAGCCAGTGTGAACTTGATCATCCGTGCAGTTTGAAGTAGAATTTACCGTCCTTCTCCCAATTTCGTTCCTAATCATGAATTAATAATTATGTTTATTTATAGGAGGAGAAACAATATCTCACACATGGTCCATATATCATTTACCATTCTTTCTGAATTCTGCATATATCCCTTATGTTATCTCGGTTCATGTTTTCATTATCTGTCCAACTAATGTATAATTCTCTTTTCATTTTTGGCTAACGTTATATTGTAATGAATAGCAAGGTCCAAAATGTAATCTACTATATTACCAGCAATCATAATGAAACGGTTACTAAAAGTTAGTTAAGAGAAATGTGAAACTTATTATTGACTTCCCTTTTTAATTTTATTTGTTGATTTCGAGTATATCGTTACCAAGTCTTATTAAAGTTAATTTTATTGGCGCACATATATAAATTATTAAGAGTGTCAATGTCAATAAGATATGATTACAAATATACAGGAGGTCCCAGTTGTGTCCTGACCAAACTCAATTTTTGAGCAGGACAGATATGATCCATAACCAGCGGTGTGGTGGGGAGCCAAAAAGATTTCTTGTTCTTTTTATCAAAGTTATGTATATTCTTAATTTGTCAAAATTTAATATTTAATTTTAGTAATTTTATAAAAAGTTCTTTTGGCATGCCATATAAGAATATACATAATTTTATAAAACTTACGCATATTCTGATCTTACATTAAAGGAAAAACATACATTTTGGTCCCTGCACTTTGCTCGTATTTTGCTATAAGTCCTTGTATTTCTTTTTGGTATTTTAAGTCCCTATACTTTCAGTTTTTGGTGTTTTATGTTCATTCAAGGTCCCTTCAGTTTGTTCATTTCGTTCATTTAGAAACGTAGAACACCGAAAAATAAAAGTGTAGGGATACAGAATACCAAAAAAAAAGTGTGGACCTATAGCAAAACGTAAACAAAGTATAGGGATCAAAAGGTATGTTTTCCCTATATTAAAAAAAAAAGTTCTTTTGGCATACCATCTAAACACAAATGTTGTTGGGGGATCTGTGTGTGTGCTTGTGTTGATTTGAAAATTTATTTGTGATCTAACTAAAGTTTATTTGGTAAAAGTAGTTTTGGGCAGCTTTTAACTTTGAGACGTAAATTGGAACTTATTTCAATTTATTCTCATATTATTCAAACAATTTTTAGATTATCAGACTAATTTTTGAAGAAACATTCAAAAAAAAAAAGAAATGAACTTTTGACAAATGGAATTTTGGAAAACAAAAAACTTTTACTAAACTGAAAATTAAACCAAACTCACTAAGATGGATGCAACGGAGAAGAGAACAGCACACATTCCAAATCATCATCTAAGTCAACCGGTGAGCAAAGCATGCAATTAGAAAGTGGATCAAAAGCGAGAAGAAATTAAAGTAAATACACAACAAACAATTTAAAAACAAAAAGCAAGACCGAAATAAACCATAAGAAAACGCCGAAAAAGAGAAGAAGAAGATAGTCATATCTTTGCATTGAGAAACGCGTATGTTTGATGGCTCCTCATGAACACACACACACACACACACATATATATCCTAAGGCTAACGTAATGCTGCGTCGATACATTCAAATTTGGGCGAAAGGAGAGAACAAGGGAAATAGATCGGTTTAAGAGGTTCACAGTAAGGGAAGCCAAAGATTTAAAGAGCCCCAGCGACGATGATCTTCACTTATCAAGTCTTCTGTGCATGGGCTCCTCCTCAGCCACCATTCAAATCATATATTCAACTTCAACAAGGGCAACCGAATTTCTTCCAGGAGATTGGAGAGTCACTTTGTCTGAGTCAAAGTCACTAGTCAATGGATCCCTTTGCACGATCATTTTTATAAGGTGCTTGTATAAAAATAAAAACGGGTTTTTATTATAGGGTGTCTTTAAAAAAAAAGGAAAGGATTAAAATATAAATTCGTCCTTGAAGTTTTTACGTGAGCACAACTATTTTTAAGAATATTTTTGTTTAATTTGATACAATGTTGCCTTGATGGTGTTGACTGTTGGTGGATCTGTCAATGCTTACACGGCATGCCAACATGGATTAAAATTTCTTCTTTCTTCACCACGTCCCTTTTCTTCTGCGGCCTTTATTCTCTGGCCCTCTCGACTATGCCCAACCCACCGTGATCTCCAAGTTCAAGCAAGTCATCGACTTGGAAGAACCTGGTCTTTACCCAGCTGAAATTGTGGCGATTCGGTCATCTTCATCACCCATGGAAGCATAACAGAGAGTGGTTATTGAGTAACGTAGATGGCTATAAATAATAGAGAGTCAGACCAGGAAAACTCCTTTCTTTGTTAAGGAAACTATGTTGCAAGAAAGCCGTGCTCGTCGTTGATCTCTGTTGCTGCTATTGAACCTGCTCGTCGTCATTTACATACACAACAAAAAGCCATGACCAATATAAACCATAAGAATGCATGGGCAAGAGCAAATGAAGAAAACGATGAAAAAAGAGATGAGCAAGAGGGTTCAGAATTAAAGAGCTCCTGTTCGATGACGACCTTGACTATTCGCTGCAGCTACCTTTCAATTTATATATATATATACGAGGGGCAAATTTGGATTTTTATTTATTTATTTATTTATTCGTTTTTTTGTTTTTACATTATTAGGGTTTCAAACCATATTGCTTCGTTTTTAGTGGATTGTAGGGTTAAAGCAATTTAAACTGTACTAGTTATCTCAATTTCCCGCATCTTCTTTGAAATTTGCCAATATATATATATATATATATATATTTGATATGTAATTATCAGCCGCAAGACACCAGATTTCATTCATGATGGAATTATATTTGAATTTTAAAAATTAAAACAAAAAACCGGTTAAGTGTTTACTTGTATTTTTAATGAAAGTACGGATACTTTTGTAAGATCAATTATTATTTACTTTTTTTGAGTTTCCATATTATATAATATGAAAACTCAAGAGTAATTACTTAGACCCCGTTTGGTATCTATGAATCACAAATTTAGAAATGAAAATAAAATCTGACTTTGAGTGTTTTGGTAGTCTAGAATTGAGATTCCCATGAATTGCAATTTCAACAAAATTGCTGGAATCCAATTCTATCTTAATCACCATGGAATTGGTCCAATTCTATAGAATTGCTATTGTAAGACGTCTCTACCCTCCCCATTATCTGCTTCCATTCCCCATTGTCGATCATATAGAGGGCGTTGCTAATGACTCGTGACACTCGATTGATCTTGTTCTTCATCTCGTGGAAGATGCAGTCATGGATTGGGGCTCAACCTATGTGTTGTCATCGATCATGAAAGCACTCACCTAGGTCTAGGCATTGCTTATCACAGGCGAAATGTGGTCTTGCAAAGGTGCTTGAGGTCGTGGAGGCTCTTGCATACCAACGGCCATTGCCCACGACGTCCCTCTCTTCTTCCTCCCCCCCTCTCTCTTTCCTTCTCCCTCCATGGTGTTCTAGAAGTAGATCTGTAGCGATGTGAGGATGAGGTAGAGATGGGTTGATACGCCTCTTGCAAATCGAAAATCTCAAAATTTATTTTTGTTGATTAAATCCAAAAAATCTTGCAAATATTATAATTATAATTATATCAAAATCATGTATATGGGTTGATGTTGTTGAAGCAGATTTGCAGTTGAATGTCGAAGCCGTGGGTAGGGGGAGGAGAGGCATGATGAGACTTTTTTCTATCAAGGGGCATTTTGGTATTTTTCTTATTTTAAATATATATAATTATTAAAATTATATCAGGATTTCATATCTATACCAAGCAAACTTTTATAACCCAATTCAATTTAGATTTCAATTCTGATTCCATAAAAAACTCTTCTATCATACCAAACGAGGCATTAGTTTTTGTACTTTAGTGCAATACCCAAAACCTACATCAGTTATTAATTCAAAACATCATCTTGATAAAAAACGAAAAACATAAATTTGAACAAGATCAACAGTATTTTTAAAAAAACACCACAACTTTAATTAGTTATCAAAAGAATATGTAACTTCAATGAAATTCGTTAAAACAACCTTTTTTTGGCCAGCAGTTAAAACAACTTTTACGTACTCATAATATATGTCTAATATAGTTTGCGATGATCAAATTTTGATCCTTTTATTTGAAGAAGAAAGGAAAAGGAATTTCTCACACAAATTTATTTGTCACCCTCCAGCTAGCATTGGCTCACTAGCTCGAACCCTCCTTCAAATATGACACAATGTCTGAAAACCAGACAACTCATTCATTCAAAGGCACATAACACATTTATGTAGTATAGAAAGTGATTCTGCAATAATAAACTGCAAGTATATGAATTTTCAACCCCTGAAATCTTCTTCCATTACTATCCAATTATTGGATAATTTAATTAGTTGTACTTGAGATGACCAATCTCAAAGTATGAGATTCCTGCAAACAGATAATATTACTTATTTGTCGCGATTATTGCCAACAGTCATAATGAACTGATGATTAGAAGTTTTGACAAATGTGAAACTTATGACTTTCCTTTTTAATTTTATTTGTTGATTTCGGGCATATTATTACCAAGTCTTATTAAAGTTAATTTTATTGGTGCATATTTTTAAATCATTAAGAGTAGTGTCAATGTCAATAAGAGCAACAGTCTTTAAAATCCATTAAAGATACGATTGAATTTATGCCTTGAACAAATGATGAATTTTTAATGGGAGAATGATAATTAAAGACCTTCTAAGAATATTAATCCCAATTACAGACCATAAAATTTTGAAATTTCAGTTAAAGACGATGGTCATTGTAATGAAAAAAATGTAGTTTGTGAGGTGGAATTCACTATTAACACTTGAAAATTCACTAGCCCAACTTAAAAAAATTTGTAACGTTTATTGTGAAAATATTAAACCTCACTTGAAAATCAATTGTTTAACAAAAAGCGCCACTTGAAAATTCACTAACTTGACTTGGAAAAATTTCTAACATATATTGTGAAAACATGAAACTCCACTTGAAAATTGAGTGTTTAATAAAAAACACCAATTTGGACAAGTTACTTTTTAATAAACAATTGATTCTCAAGTAGGGTTTCATTATTTTCACAATATACGTTAGAAATTTTTTCAAGTCTAGTTAGTGAATTCCCAAGTAGTGCTTTTTGTTAAACATTTAATTTTTAAGTGGAGTTTCATATTTTCACAATTACGTTAGAAATTTTTTTCAAGTCGGGTTAGTGAATTTTTAAGTGGAGCTTTTTGTTAAAGAATCCATTCCCAAGTGAAGTTTCATGTTTTCACAATATATGTTAGTAATTTTTTCAATTTGGGTTAGTGAATCCCCAAGTCACGTTAGTAAATCCCATCTCACAAATTACATTTTTTATCACAATTAAGGACTATGGTCCTTCACTGAGATTTCAAAATTCCATGGTCCGTAATTGAAATTAATATTCTTAAAAGGTCCTTAATTGTCATTCTCCCATTTTTAATTTGATCCATTCAACATAGATATTTTGGTGATAGAGCAACCTAGCGCTCACTTTTTCTCTCCTAAGGTTTCCATTCACTTGTGAGAGTAGGTTTTCGGCAGCCTTGCAGAGTTTGCTCTGCCAGGATTTCCCCCTTCTCTCATCACTAGAGGTCACTTCTCATGTTTGGCAAGGTGTGTTCTATTGATCCATGGCAAGCGTGTATGGATGGCTGGTTTAGAGCTATGGTTTGATGTGGGTGTGGATGTTAGGGTATGTGTGGAGGAAATCAAGTTGAAATGTTGATGATTTGGGTCTGGATCGGGAATTTAGAAGATGCATTTTCGTTGTGATAAGCTGACTGTTAAATCTAAATTTCTCAATTCATATATAATTGAATATGATAGAAGAAGGTAGTGTATGCATACCTGAAGAATCCATAAGTGCTTGATAAATCTCAATTACCTCGAGTGTAGACAGGTGCACAACCCACAAGTCCCCAAAGCCTTCAGAGAGTTCAGAGATCGTGAAAGTAGAAGAATGAGTCATGTATTTGCAGTTATCGATTAATCGACTTATATAGATCAGATCGGTAACCGCCTTATTAAATAATAAATAATTATATATCTTAGTATCTCTGACTCAGTCAGTTAAGAGATAGGGAATAACTGATGGCTATTAGGTTGTGGGTTGGGCCTCTACCCATTGGGCTCACTTGTGTGGTCCTACTATCATGGTCCACATAAGATTATAAAGACCAGACTGTTTGGGCTTATTAATTAATATTAATCCATAATTAAATAAATTTTCCAACAATCTCCTACTTGGATTGCATTAATTAAGCAAGTTGTATAAACAAGCTACAAACAAAATTCAGAAAAGGAAACTCCATAAAATCACTAAATCCTATGGGAAATAAGTGATATGATATCTCACAATCTGAATAAAACATGAAATTTTATTTCAAAACACAGCTTAGTAAGATAACAACATAAATCACTGATTCCTGTGGGAAAACAAGTGACATGCATAGCGTACCACAATAGAATCATTGAATTCTATAGGGATACAAATGATATAGACGCATCTAACTAAACTAAATATAACTCACAAAAGAAAAAACAAAGCCTAAAGAAAAATTGCAACATAAAAGGTTCTCAAACTCCCACTAAATTAGGGCATCAAAGGAATTCACAATACCCATATAAGTTACATAATTTTGAAAAACTTCTATAGGTAAGCCCTTAGTCAGCGGATCTACAAGCATCTACATGCCAGGAATGTGTACCACACAGGTTTGAGACTCAGCAATTTTCTCTTTCACAAGCATAAGTTTGATATCAAAATACTTTGTACTGCTGAAATTTCTGTGATTATTAGTATAGTATACTGCAGATTTGTTATCACAATAAATGATCAGAGGATGTGATATTGACTCAACTAGGTGCATACTAGATATCAACTTTCTCAGTCATATAGCATGACGTGTAGTCTCAAAACAAGCAATATACTCAGCTTCCATGGATGAAACTGCCGTAAGTGTCTGTTTCACACTCTTCCAAGAGACAGTTCCTTCAGACAACATAAAAATATAGCCAATCATGAATTTACAATCATCCAGACAAGAGGCAAAATCTAAATCTGAAAAGCCAACAATCTCAAGATCTTCTGATCCCTTAAAGTCATAATCAGAATAGCCAACAACCTCAAGAGAATTTAACTTTCTGTAAGTCAACATATGATTCTTCGTACCTTGAAGATACCTTATAACTTTCTTAGCAGCCTTCCAATGATCCGGACCTAGATCATTTAAGTATCGACCTAGTACTCTAATGGTAAAGGCTATATTTGGTCAAGTACACACTTGAACATACATAAGGTTGCCGACAGCAAAAGCATATGGTATCTTTCTCATTTTAGCCCTTTTCTTATCATCCTTGGGACATTGTAACTCTGACAACAGCTCACCTTTCTATACAGGAGCAGGTGAAGGAGAACATGAATCCATTCTGAATCTCTTAAGTACACACTTAATATAAGTGGCTTGTGATAAACCAAGAATACCACGAGATCTATCATGATGAATCTGTATCCCAAGAACAAAGGAGGCTTCACCTATGTCCTTCATGTCAAAATGGCAAGACAATAAGCACTTTATCTTATTGAGGAAATTTATTAAATTGCTGGCTAATAAGATATCATCAACATAGAGAACAAGAATGGCAAAATTATTCCCATCAAACTTCTGGTAAATGCACTGATCTGAGACATTCTCAACAAAATCGAGAGAGGTGATAACTTCATCAAATTTTAGATACCACTGCCTAGAGGCCTATTTTAGCCTGTAGATGGATCTCTTCAATCTGCACACTAGATGTTCTTTACCAGATTCAACAAAACCATCAGGTTGTGTCATGTAGACTTATTCATATAAATCACTATTCAAGAACACAGTCTTGATATCCATCTAGTGAAGATTAAGATCAAGTTGTGCAATTAAAGCCATCACCACTCTAAAAGCATCTTTGGTGGATACCGGAGAGAAGGTTTCTATGTAATCAATACCTTCTTTCTGGTTGTAGCCTTTAGCTATAAGTCTGGCTTTATATCTATCAACTTCACCTCTTGCTCCTCATTTTCTTTTAAAGACCCACTTATAACCTACTGGTTTAAAACCTTTTGGTAGCTCTACAAGCTCCCATACATAATTGCGGTACATAGAGGCAATTTCTTCACTCATAGCCTCCAACCATTCAGAAGAATGTGAGCTAGAAATAGCCTCTTGGTAAGATATTGGGTCTAAACTATTAATAGCATCTGAATCAAATTCCTGCAGATATACCATGTAATCATCTGGAATAGGAGACCTGTGAACCCTTTGGGACCGTCTTGGTTCAACAACCAGATCCCTATCACCTTCTAAAGGTGGTTCATCTTGAGCTTCATCCTGATCCATGGCATTATTTCTGTCAACATGAAGGGTTGTCAAGATAGACATAGGCAAAATGCTACTTTCGTCATGTAAAGTAATATGCCTAGGTACAAAGCTCCCACTGTCTAAGGCATCTTTAAAGAAATAAGCTCGGTTAGATTCAATTATCCTAGTAATGTGATTTGGACAATAGAATCTGTACCCACGAGATCCGATGCAATAGCCAATAAAGAAACCATCAATAGTTTTAGTATCAAGCTTCATCTATTGCGGATTGTAAGGTTTTACCTATGCTTTAC
The DNA here is from genome assembly GCF_029017545.1 of Prosopis cineraria. Lineage (NCBI taxonomy): Eukaryota > Viridiplantae > Streptophyta > Magnoliopsida > Fabales > Fabaceae > Prosopis > Prosopis cineraria. Next base: position 19,808,608 of record NW_026555343.1, on the reverse strand, counting down.
AACCCAAACTCGTATATGCTTCAGCGCAGGAGTCCTTCTAAAATACAACTCATATGGAGTCTTTGGAACTAACTTGGTAGGAACTTGATTCAAAATATAAACAGCAGTTTTAAGTGCATCACCCCACAAGAATTCCGGCAGCAAGGAGTGACTGATCATGCTCCTAACCATATCCATGAGAGTATGATTTTGCCTTTCTGCAACCCCATTTTGCTACAGGGTCCCAGGTATAGTATACTGAGCTTCAATGCCATGCTCTTGAAGGTACAAAGCAAATGGCCCAGGGTTCTTGCTAGTCTCAGTATATCTCCTATAAAATTCTCCTCCTCTATCAGATCTCACACACTTGATCAACTTGCCAGATTTTAATGTGATTGCTGCTTTAAAGGTCTTAAATGCATTAAGGGACTCGCCTTTTTCACGCAAGAGTTCAATCCATCCATGACGAGAGTAATCATCTATGAAGGTGATGAAATATCTAAAACCACCCATAGCCGAAGATGTGATAGGTCCACAGATATCAGTATGGATTAGGTCTAAAGTGTTTTCAAACCTCTTTGCCCCTTTAGTTCTAGCTCTATCAAGGAATTTTTCCTTTATACAGTCAACACAAGTCTCAAAATCTAAGAAATCAAGGTCTTGCAAGACACCTTGCTTGGTCATGCGCTCCAATCTCTCTCTAGAGATATGACCCAAATGACGATGCTATAATATAGAGGAATTATCATTAGGCCTTTGACATTTATGCCCAACAGTAGCATTGATATGAAGATTAGGAAGTTCAAGTAACCAATCATTCAATCAATATAAACCATATATCAAGGAAGCGACACCAACATTAATGGAATCAAAACAAATGTCAATTTTCTCATTTTCCTTGGAAGAATGAATAGCCACAAATATCCAATGCAGAAGTTGAAATTAAATTTTTCTTCACAGAAGGTACATAAACAACATTGTTCAAATGTAAAATATGAACAGAATTTAAATACAAAGAAACAGTTCCAATGCATTCAACTGATGCCTTGCTCCCTGCTATGCCAAAGACTGACCTCTGTGCCTCACTTGAAATCTTCTAGTTTCTTAGCCCCTGTAGAGAATTCACAACATGTACAGCGACACCAAAATCCAACCACCATGAGTCAAAGGAAGTTTCAATGGTGTTAGATTCAAAACAAACTAGAGCTAGAATGGCAGTTTGAAGAGTTGTACCTTCACTTTCTTGTTTGTTCTTTAATTTGAAGCAATTAGCTTTAATGTGACTTGATTTCTTGCAATAATTGCATAACCCTTTAAAGGGTTTCTTCCTCGACTTCTCACTCTTATCACCATCCTTCTTAAAGGTTGGATTATTAGGCTTTAAGGCATCATGCTTCTTTTCCTTTTTCTTATATGACCCTTCAGATTTGCTACTAGAGCCATGAGAAACAGTTTATTGAGTGAGAGGAATTCTTCTTTATAGCTTCCTCTTCTTGAGTGACTATCGATATCATCTAGTCAACAGACCATTCAGCTTCTTGTGAGTTGTATGAAGTCCTCAAGAATGCATACTCTGATGGCAGTGATTGAAGAACACGATAAACCAAGGTACTTTCACCCAAATCAATCCCATATGACTTAAGCTTGTTATAGTAATGAACAAGCTTTAGAATGTGCTCCCTGACACCAAAACTCTATCATATCGAGTGTTGTCAAGAAGTGATAGATAGTAGTTCTTTTGAGTTTTGTCAAGCTTCTTGTATTTGTTACTAATAGCTTTCAAGTACTCTACTGCAATATCCTTTTCATGAATGCTGTCCCTAATTCCCTTTTCAATTGTGTACTTGATAATCGCTAGACAGATCGGTTGGACTTACTCCATTGTTTATGGAAGGCCATTTCAAAGCACTGGACTCAGAAGAGAGATCCGCAGGCTTGGGTTCTCTCATAGCTAAATCTTTCTTAAAAATGGTCAGATACATTGTCAGAGACTCTTTCTAGTCATCATAATTAGTCCCATTGAGAGCCTTCACAAAGGATAGTTGCGTAAAAGCGAAAACTGAAATCGCAAAATAGAAAATGAGAAATATTAATTATGCGTGCACAACATAATTATAAAACAGAATTCCTCAACAAGCAATTATCAATTATGCAACTATAATCATGCACCAAGAAGGCTCATATGCCATAAGATTTAGCTCATACAAAAGTCCATACAAAATAATGTATTAAACATTTCCACACCTATAGGGTACAACAAATATCTAACACATTAAAGGAGTACTAGCCTATCCTCAAAGCCAACCATCAAAAATCACATTAATAATGTCATACCTATAGGGTATGTCTATTATCAATGCTACAAGATCCTAAGCATCATCAATAATTTACAAAGTCATAAATTTTATGAACTTAGAACAAAACAACATAATTTTAAAAGTCCTTAGGGTCTTTTAGGAATTAGGAAACGAATCTAGGACTTAAGTGAAATTTTGAAAGGTAGTTAAGGGAAAATAAGTAATTCTGGAAGAGATTTGGGTCAAAACTGCAATTCTGAAAGTTAAGGGACTCAACTGTAAATTTCCAAAAATATCATGGAGATAATTCGTAAATTCAATAAATTATGGGCCAAAAATAATTTAAAAAATGGGGCCCAAACACAATTAACAGAAATGTTTTTTTATATAATCAGGCCTAGATTTCATATGGGCCCAACAAATGAAAACCAGATCTTTGCACCACAAGTTTCTCCCCCCGTTTTTTTTATCTGGGCCCATATGATTTTTTTTTTGGGCCTAGCCATACATGAAACCGAATCCCTAGGATCCAGTTTGCAACCTATTTCAGCCTTCCCTTTCCAACACTAGTAACCGCCAACCAGACGAGACTGCACCAAGAGCCAGGAGAGATGATGCCGCGACGGAGGCCAGAGGTGAAGATCACGGCGTCTCCCTTATTCCAGCGACTCCTCCTTTTACCACGCTAATCCAGATGACGCCGCGAACTAGCCATTCTGACAGTCCTGGAGCTCTCTTTCCATCGATAGCCATGCTGTAGCAGAATCGTTGTTGATGGCGTGACAATGCCGTGAACCAGGAGAACCAAAGAAACGCCGTGCACGGTGAGCCAGAAGAGACGGCACCGTGAGCAGGGGAGAATGACGCTGCAACTAGGGAGAAATGACACACCAGAAGCAGTGTCCGGCAGTATGTCTGATGTCCTTGGAGCTCTTCTCCAGTGATGGCACAACGATTTTTTTAATCTCAAGACGATGAAGCCATAAAAGAAAGGAAAGAGACCACATTATCATATTCAATAAGAATAATAAATGAGAACTACACATACATGAATATGATAAATAAATCAAGGAATTTCTATCAAGTTTATCATCATCTCTTTAAGCATATTGAATTGAGATATATAGATTAATATTTATAACCTGGCTCTGATGCCACGTGTTAAATCTGAATATCTCAATTCATATATAATTGAATATGATAGAAGAAGGTAGTATATGCGTACCTGAAGAATCCATAAGTGCTTGATAAACCTCAATTACCTCGAGTGTAGACAAGTGCACAACCCACAAGTCCCCAGAGCCTTTAGAGAGTTCAAAGATAATGAAAGTAGAAGAATGAGTCGTGTATTTTCGATTATTGACTAATCGACTTATATAGATTAGATCGGTAACCGCCTTATTAAATAATAAATAATTATATATCTTATTATCTCTGACTCAGTCAGTTAAGAGATAGGGAATAACTGACGGCTACTGGGTTGTGGGTTGGGCCTCTGCCCTTTAGGCTCACTTGTGTGGTCCTCCACACAAGATTATAAAGACCAGTCTATTTGAGCTTATTAAGTAATGTTAATCCATAATTAAATAAATATTCCAACACTAACGCCATGCCTGGAATGGTCTTTTCGGTTGGTTGGGTTCAACGCAAAGAAACTATGGAGGTTCCGTGAAGACGATGGAAGGGATGATGATCTTCGATGGGTGCCACCAGATTTAGTATTGCACAAATCTGTGTTGGGGCTTTGGAATGTCAGATTTATGGGAATAGCAGAGGGAATGAGACAGGGTTGTTTGGGCTGGAGGACTGGGGATTTACTCTGCAGAGATCAATAGTGCAGTTCCCTCATATAGTTGCCACCCTCTTTCTGTGTGCTATGAGTTCTTTGTTTCCATTTTTTCTGCAACCTTTGCACATCTAATCTGGAAATGCTTTTTATTTTTTATTTTTATCTGGATGGGAGTTTTGAATCATTCTTTGCTGTGAGTTTTAATTTGGTTGGTTTTGGAGAAGGTTTTTACTTGCTTGGTCTGGTTACTAGATTTGATTTGGAGGAGGATTTATGTTTTCATGGATTACAATCCTCCGGCTTGGTATATCTGTTTATGGTGGTTTTATACTTGGGGCTTGTTTTAGCACACTGATATAACTTTTCCCTTTTGGCCAAAAAAGCATGATATTTTGATAATTAAAACCAAACAAATAAGAAATTAATTATTTACTTACAGATTTTAGTTTACAGACGGTTAAATTTCATTATTTGTTTTTTTTTTTTACCAAAAGGGATTTTTTTTTAAATTGTTAAGTATTTTCATAAAATTGTTGGTAATTATTTAATGCCTGGGAATAAAGGAGCAGATTATTATATGGATGACGAAGGGTAAGTGTGTGCATGATTGTTAAGAGGTCACTAGTGGTACAAAGGCAGTCCATAGGGATGTGTACTGTGTGTGTAAATCACAACTAGAATATTTGTCATTTGCTTGTTGTGCCAAGGTAAATCATTGTCTGTTTGATCCACACTAGTTGGCTGCTAATTTTGAGAATATGCACGTGAAAAAGAAATTGTAGTTGAAGAATGGTAGGAGCAGAGATGCTTGTGGGGCGTTGCCTTCCCTCAACCTCAACCTCAAGATATTGAAATTTTAACTTATCAAAGCACTAATTCAATAGTTAATAATTAAACTATAGTCGAATAGTGATAAATTGATCATTTTATTAAACTGATCATGATATTAGTTTAATGATTTAATATCTTATATAAAGATATCCCTTCTCTAATCCTATTTATAAAGTAAATATACACTATTTATAAGTTACATTATTAATTTTTTTTATCATAATTTTTCCTTTTACCCTAATAAATCTTGGTGAGAGAACATATCATTAAAAATGTATAGTTATTAGAGGTGAAGTTAAAAACTTATTAAATTTTTAGACTTGAGTTTTGGTTCAAAGGGAGGGGAAAAGTAGGGAGGGAAGGGGAACAAAAAAATAAGTTAAGAATTTTTTTTTCTTATCCAATTTAAATCGTTTTTTATTTTTTTGTTTTAATTTATTATTAAAAGTTATTTTATAATTTATCAATTTTTATTTTAAAGATATGAACTTATATTAATAACTTTTTTAAAAACAAATATATTAATATTATATTTTATCAGCGTTTCAACGGTTGCTCCGGATTCAGTTATGGGGCCATTTTCTCGCTTTTTAATATTGGTCTTAAAAAGTGAGCAATAGCTGTTGACATCAGCTAGCACACATCACATGTTTGCGCAGACGTGCATTTCTCGTCGATGAATTATTTAATAGTAATTAGTTATTTGTTAACCATTTAATTAATTAGTTTTTATCCTTCAATTTAATTATTAATTAATTATTAGAAAATTAACTAATTAATTAATTACTAACTGATCTTCGTGAAAGGGGCATGGCTACTTAAACATAAAAAAATAATTAATTGATGGCCATTTTTTTGGCCAATTAATGGCTTTGGTGTTCAAGATTTGATGATGGATGAACTCTTTTTCTGGTCAAAAAGAAGATGATGAACTCTTTAATCTTTGGTTACTAAACGAAATAAAACAAAAAAAAAATCTTCAAATTTTATTTTTTATAGGAGCAGGAAATAATTTTTGTCATTAATTGATCTATTATCTTACAATAAACAAAGCATAATGATAATAAATATTTTATATTTCATATTTATATAAATAATATTTTAAATATTAAGTTAATAACTACAATACGTAAGCTAATTTACGATTTTTTTATTTTTTAGTTAATTAATTAATGAATATACATGTATGTGTCCACCATCAGGATACCCATAAAAAAACCTGGAATTAATGGGGTAGAAGCTGCAGTACATTTGATTTTGGCATTTTGCCTCAAGTTTTGGAAAAAGTGATGAGAGAGAGATGAGATGAGATGAGATCAATACATGGCCTAATGGGTATTAATTGCCACCTGATTAGATAAAAGATAATGTGATGTAACTATGTAAGTGTGATGCAATATAAGATTAATTGGAGTGAGTGATTATGAAAGTATGAATGGCTGCCCTAGAACATGCAAAAACACTTCCCTCATGCCCTCAAAATTAGCAGCCAAGTACTTTGGATCAAACTGTCCGTGATTTAGATTATGTCCCTAAAGGTTAAAATCCTTAATTTTTTTAAATTAAATTAAGCACTTTTATACTTTTATTAAATGACTATATAACTTTATAATAATTACTTAAATAATTTTTTTAACTCAAATTTATATAATTAAATTATGTCTTCGAAATAAATTACACACGCGCTGTATAGAAATCTAATTCAAAATTAAGAAAAACTATAAAAACTTGCAGATTAATTTTTCCATAAAAAATCCACTCAGACATTTTTAATGTCAATTCTTTTATCTTGGCAAGTTCGTTCTTAAATTATAACCAAGTGATATAATCAAATCTACTAAAATGAAATTTCACTACTTTTATTTAGAAATATCCCAAATGAAATATAATTTTCATACGCAATTCTCGATAAGAAAAAGTTTGGCTATGATCTCTAAATGAAGCATAACAAATATTGGCAATATACCTCATGAAATCTCTAGATTGGAGAAATGAGTTGCAGGCCATCGCCTGATCTCGAGCAGATGAGAATGATGAAGATGACTCTGAATTTTGTTTTGGACTCGGCCAGGCTTCAATTAGAGTTTTTTATTATGACTGTTTGAGTGGCTATTGGGAGCAAAGGGCCAAATTGAAATGGAAGACTGAGGGAGAGAGATATACCAAATTCTTTCATGCTATGGTTAATAGAAGGAAAGCTAGAAATTCTTTAAAGATACTTTTTAATGGTAGAACTACTGCACCTATTTTTCTTTCTAATGGCATTTGACAAGGAGATCCATTATTTCCTTATCTGTACATTCTTGCAGCCAGGGGCGCAGCCATTAATTAAAATTTTAAATATCTATTATAACCAAGAATTTATAAAATAGAAAATATTAGACAATAAGTTATATATAATTACATAAAAGGTTAAAAAATTTGAAAATAAAAAGAGTGGAATCTCATATATGGTATAATATTGGTTTCAAGAATACAAAAAATAAGTTTTATCCCACTAGGTGGGGTCGGTTACATGGATTATATGATGTCATTGTACTCTATCATTTATTAAGCTTTTAAAAATATTGTTAATTAAAAAGTCTCATTCAACAACTTTCAAAAGTATTCCTCTACCATTCTTGACAGAGCTCAAAGTCATCCATTCCACTCTTCTCCCAAGTGCCTCCCGTGGTCTTCTTTATATATGTCCGAATTACCTCAAATGATTTATTAGAGGTTGGTGGAATAACTATCAAAAATTTATTAAAGTTTTTATTTTTTGTATACAAATCCCACCTGCAACGCGGGTCCACCTTGCTTGCAGCTAATCACCTTTCAAGGCTGATTCTTCATAAGTAAGAGGTTGGTTTACTTAGAGGCATTCAGATTTCTGTGGACTCTTATTCTATTAATCATCCTTTATGCAGATGACTCAATTTTGTTTTTTTGAATGTAACAATTCAAGTTTAATGTGGTCTTGGAAGTTTTACACACTTTTAATAGATGGTTTGGCCTTGAAAGTCCTAATTTCTCTCCTGATTTGAAGAACTATGTATCTCAGAATTTTGGCATTCCTATATCAAACAGACTTGGCTAGTATCTTGGTACAATTGCAAAATATGCGACAAGGCATACAATCCTCATGATTCGTGTAATGACAAGCATATATACAAGTGGCATAATTATTTATTCTTAATACTCTTGTCCTTACGTTCTTCCTTTCTCCTCTAATTTACCTTTTTTAAAATATCAATGCTTAGCCTTGATTAATTAGTTTCCACCTAACTAATCCAATTAAACATAATTCGAATTTGAGATGGTTAAAATGAAATCTACCACAATTGTAATATATATTCAACCGAATGTACTACCGGCCAGTTTGCAGATTGAATGGTGGCTGAGGTGGGACCCATGCAGAGAAGACTTGGTTTGTGAAGGTCGTCGTCGTCTTTTAAATCCTTGGCTTGCCTTACTGTGAACCTCTTAAAGCGTCGACGCAGCATTACTTTAGTTTTAGGATATATGTTCATCACGAGCGCCATCAAACAACGCATTTCTCAATTCAAAGGTATGATTCATCATTTTAATACATTTTCTATTTCAAAAGGACTTTGCTGTTTTTGTACAGACAGATCCCTCTTGCTCCACTTTCTGTCTGATTCGGCCATGTGTTTAAATATATATTATCTCTCAGTGTTTTCTTCGTTTAATTTGCTCTTGCCGTTGCATTCTTGTGGTTTACATCGGTTTTGCCTTTTGTTTTTCAATTTTTTGTTGTGTATATACTTTAATTTCTTCTCGCTCTTGATCCATTTTTCTAATTATTGCGTTGCTGACCCGTTAACTTGAATGATTATTTGTAATATGTACTGTTCTCTTTTCGTTTGTATACATGTTAGTGTGAGTTTAATTTAATTTCTAGTTCTGTAAAAGTTCTTTTTTCAAAATTCCAATCGTCAAAAGTTCATCTATTTTTTAATATATTTTTTTCAAAAATTAGTTCAGAAAACTAAAAATTATTTAGATAATATAAAGAATAAATTAAAATTAATTCCAATTCACGTTTTAAAAGATACTCAAAGATACTTTTACCAAATCAACTTGTGTTAGATCACAAATGAAGTTTCCGATAAATATAATAAATTCCCAAACAACATTTGTATTTAGATGCATGGCATGCTGGAAGTACTTTTTAAATAGAAAAAGTTATATCCAAATATAGCCTAGTCTTTCTTTTTTCGTTACAAAAGGGAAAAGAAAACAAACAAGGCTAGTGAGTCAGTCTGCAAAATCTATTTTGCCCTATTTCCATAGCATCATCCTGTAGAAATCGGTTCATAGCATCCAGTGGTTCTTCCATGACATGAAGTCCATAATTCATTGTCAGTGCATGAAATGCCAGAAGTATGCACACTTGTTGCCCTCGCAATAGATATGTGTGAAAATTCCACGTTCTAGTTCCTAACCAAGAGGTGATTAATCTGGGAAAAAAGATTGCTGTGTGAATTTGTAGATGTAGTATCAACAAAGAGGAGATTAACACCCATTAAGCAGTCCACTTAAAGTTTGACATTTCAGAAACCTTGATTCCATGCCAAAGATAGGCCATCTAACACTGCCCACAATTCCACATGTAGCACGTTACACAAGCCAATATTACAACAGCACCCTCCAAGCCAATCCCTATTCAAGTTACGTATTAGACATGCAGCTCCTGCACATCCACTTGAAGACTTCATAGCTCCGTCACAGTTCAAAGAGATCCAATCATCTGGTGGTTTGCGCCAGAAAATATTTTGTACAGAATTTGTTTTCCCCATCCCTAAGCTGTAGCAGTGATGCACTCACTATCCGTGTAAAGTCAAAGAGAGCCCTAACCTCTTCGATCAGTTGGAGGCCTTGAGCAGCCATCTATTGAAATATGAACTTGTTCAGAGCTTCCCAGAGTCTCTAACAAATTAGTCCAAATTTAGATGCCCACTCAATACTGATGTTTTTATCGGGAGTGATTCCTCTAAGGTTGTTCATCATCCATTATTCAAAAGAACCCTGCAAGAAGAGATTAGGTCTGTTAGAAGGAACAAGATTCTGCCATACCTTACAAGCAAGATCACAGTTCTGCAAAATGTGATCCACATCGTTCCTCATTGATCCATAGCACACACATCCTGCATTAGTAGCTCTATGTCGTCGAACTCTTTTGTCATTAGTCAATAATGCTCCATGAACAGCAAGTCATAAAAACACACGAACACATTGAGCAACCTCTTGTTTCTAAATGATTCTCCACTTAGGGTCTTCTATGGTCTATTCATCCCCCAAAATGAGTTCATAGGCTGATTTCACAAAAAAGGAACCGTCCGTAGTCCTACCCCAAAAGCCGTTGGCGTTACCATCATGAGGACCCAGTGGTTTTTTACCTGCAATAAGGGCTACAACATGGTCTAGTAGATCTCTACAGATCAGATCCCAAGCCCAATTTCCGTCAACATCCACAAAGTTACATACCAATAGAGCAAGTTCATCGCTTGTGATATCATGTGTTGCCAATAAATTGATAGGTCCCACTTTGTCAACCCAGTTATCAACCCACAATTGAACTCGCCTCCCATCTCCAATATCCCATCAGAGTCCTAACTCAACATCACTCTAGATAGTTTTGATGTTATGCAAAAGGAGCGAAGCACTAGATTTGCTACACTGGGGACTAGAGGTGTCATTCCAACCGTACTTATTTCGCAGGACTTTAACCTAAAACAGATCTAGTCGCATGGCCAAATTATATCCAATCTTCATAAGAATAGCTCTATTTTGAGGTTCCAACCATTTTAAACCACTTCCTCCATTATCACGAGCTTGGCAAAAGTCTTCCCATTTAACTAAATTTGTCCTCTTAGCACCCTCAGTAGTGCCCCGGACAAAATCCCAAATAAGATGCTTCACACAGTTGCGCAAGCCTATCGGTAGTTTAGTAGTTTGCATGGTATAAAATGATAAGGCCTATAAGACCGAATTAGCAAGAGTGATGCACCAAGAGTTTGGCAGCCCAGCCAGAAAGTCTTTGTTTAACCTTTTCTTCAATATACCCATAAGTGTCAAGCTTAACCCTCTTATGTAAGAGGGAAACCCCCAGATATTTTCCCAAGTCCTCAGTCAAGATGAAGCCTAAAGCATTGCTACACCAAGTAGCACCATTCCCAGAAACATTTTTAGAAAAGAAAACCTGAGTTTTACTGTTACCAACTTTATGGCCACAACTGCTATAAAAATCATCCAAAATTCTTTCGATTAGACAAATCTGCGTATTTTTTTCTAGAGCCAAAAAGAACTAAGTCATCAGTGAGAAACAAGTGGGAGAGCGAAGTGTCATTATACGTCTCAATTTTATAGAATTCCAATAGCCATCACACACAGATTTTATTAATAACCTGTGCAAAGATGTAGGGAGCGTCATCTTGACGAATACCTCTAGAGGGATGGAATTCCTTAGTTTGTTGGCCATTCTAGATGACTTGTTCTACAGGTCGAGATGCAAACCATAATAGCCCTTGATAAAATTTGCAGGGCAAACCTTCGTCGAGGAGAGTGTCTGCAAAGAAATCCCAGTGGAGATGATCAAAAGCCTTCTCAACGTCCACTTTAATAGCCCTCCAACCTATGTCTCCTTTTTTGTATTTCATAGAATGAATTACCCCTTGAGCAATAATGATATTATCCAAAATTTGCCGGTCAGCAGGGGCAGAACCAGGATTGAAAGTGAGGGGTGGCCAAATTTAAATGTAAGTTGTTTGTAATTTATTTTTTTAATTTTTTTAATATTTAAGAATAAATTTTTTTTAAAATATTACAATAAAACTAACATATAAAGCATCAATTATAAATCTAGTAAGAAAGCTAATATATATGACATAAATATTAAATTTCACTTTTTTACTAATAAAATTTAACATTCATCATGTATCAATAATACTCCTTCCATTTAAAATATAAATCAATTTTAATCGAATTACATTCCCCAATAAATTAGTTAATTGTCCTTAAATTGATACCATTTTTTTATGTTTGTCCTTGAGCGGTCTATTCATTAAGGATTTTTTTTAAAATCATTAATTACACATTGTAAAACTAAAATTACCTTGTATTTATAAATATATAATCTTTTTAAAAAATATCTTATATTTTTAAATAGAGGAAGTATTATATAAATAAGAAAGTATAATTATGTATGTAAGTGAGAGGAGGGGAGGGTAATTTTTTCCTTTTTTTTTTTCTGGTAAGAAACGGTGGGAAGGCCACCCATCCCCATGCACATTACACACATAATATATATATATATATATATATATGAAGGGGCCGGACGATGGAGTTGGGGGGTGGGGGCGCCAAGGCCCCCTCCACAATACACCTAGGTCCGTCCCTGCCGGTCAGCAGTAAAGCTAGATTGGCTAGGAAGGATCAATTCGGTCAACAATCTCTTAAGTCTATTAGCCAGAACTTTGGTAATAACTATATAAAGAACATTGCACAGGCTAATGGGATGGAACTCCTTCAATATCTCCGGATTATCAACTTTAGGGATAAGAGTAATGAGAGTTTCGTTAATTCTGAAAGTATTTTTTAAATAAACCCCTTACCTATATTTTGAAAGGTAGCTGCAGCGAATAGTCTTGGTCGTCGTCGAACTGGAGCTCTTTAATTCTGAACCCTCTTACTCATCATTCTGTCTTGATTCTGTATTTGCATGTTTAGTGCTATGTCTCTGCCTCTCTTTTCGCATCGTTTTCTTCATTTTCTCTCGCCCATGCATTCTTAAAAATTTACAGTAGCTTTCATTTTGTTGTGATCCTAATTACGTTGTGTGATATTATTATCTATTTGCAGTTTTGCCCGTTGTTGTTGAGTCGGCTTTTTCAGTGAACAAACCTACCTGGTACAGAAAAGGCTGTCATTCTAGTTTTATTAAAATTCACATTTTTGTTATGATGACTTAACAAGTATTTTGTTCAGAATTTTTGTTAGGAACTAGTTGTTAATTTCTTAAGGAAATGGTTATTTTATCATAACAAAGTTGTAAATTTTAATATGTTAGTTATTAATGACTATGTTTAGTACATTTTCCAAATTTGTCAATAATGCAATTTTTTTGTCAGGAAGGATTTGTTGATTTTAAAAAACTACTTGTTAATTCCATATAATAATGTCGTGAATCGTTATAAATTAATTCCACATAATAATTTTAATCTTGGTCAAAAAAATCATTATAAGTTAGTTGCTAGTGACAGTGTTTTATCATAAAGGAGTTGCTAATTTCAAAAGGATACTTGTTAAGTTGGCTTCATCCCAATTGGGTTCTCAAGATAAGATGAATTTTGAGAATAAAACGAGAAGAAAAACCCATCATTTATATATATATATATATATATATGAAATGTTTTTTCAAAAAAAAAACAAAAGCTTCAATACACTTAGCTGAAGATGTTCAATTGAATCAATATATGGAGATCTTTTATATGTCATTTATTCTATAATAAAATTTTATTATTAATATTATTAACACATTAAAATTTATTTTTTTATTTGATTGAATAAAAATATATTAAATAAGATTAACTACCTAAGTCTTTCTGAAGAAAAAATTGTCCTGTAGTGTTATTAAAAGTTTATGAATATGTGGCAATAAAGTTAAAGTTAATGAAAACTTGGTAATATACACGAATTCAACAAATGAATTTAGAAAGACAAGCTAATTCATTTCTCATTATAATAACTTATGTTCTTCATTATTGCTTGTAACAGTAAATTAATACTTTGGACCTTGTTTTTAAAGTACGTGTTTACAGTCAGGTAAGCAGTTGATTGAATTTAATGTTAACCAAAAAACTCAATAGAATCAAAGAATTGAATGGTAATAATTAAACAAACAATGAATCACAAAATTATATATACTTCCTCAGCCCTCTAATCTTATTAATAAGTTATTTCCAACATGTTTTATCAAAATCAAGAAAAATCTTATATCATATTAATTAACTCTGTCTAAAAATTCAACAAGTTTCCAACTTTATTCCTATTAAACATAGTGTATATTTTAAAAGTAAAATACTCTAGCATTTAATAGTATGGGCAAAAGGGTAAAGATAAACATGTATAATTATCATTGTCCTATAAATAGGACCAAAACAAATATTCTCTCTACACCCAATAAGTAAGATCAGAAAAGTATATAGTTAGCATAATCTAAAGAGACGAAATGTAAATGAAAGATCTGAACAAAAACAGTTTCTTTTAAGGCTATGGGCAGGAATCAGATATAATGGTTTTGTATGGTATATGGTTTGGGTCTCCTATAAATATAAAAGAAATAAATTGCGAAGCAATAGTGAAAAGAGAGGCACAGTGGCACATATTCTATTTCCTATTCTGTCTCAGTTTAATTGTATTTCAGACAGATTGCAGCCATTTCCATTGACCACCATGGAGCGAGTTGAACCTGCAGAGAATACCGGACCAAGGTAGTGCACGCATTGGCGGACACAAGACCATGCATTGGAGGGACAAACGAGCAAAATATTGAAGCTTGAACTTCATGAGGTCAAAATGTTCAAGTTAATGGAGTTAACAGGGGAAAAAACAAGAAGTGAAATTGATGGCATTTCTTACATGTACTGTTAGCTAGGTTAACCCCTGCTTGCACCATCTCTCGGTACGACTTGATTGCTGCTATCACCATAAATAGAGTTCATGGGATGGTTAAAGTGATGGCGAGCCATGGCACTAAGATTTGAAGAGGAAACAAAACAGCACCAGCTCTGATGAGTGGAACAAACCTTTTAAGGATGGAGAGGTAGGGCTCTTTGCTCTGAACTTCTGCAATCCAACCCATAGCAAAGAGGCTTAGGAATAAAACGCTCTCATAGTGGCGTCATGCTTATTTGAAACTGCAGGCGCAACACAAGTACCCAATGCAGCAAGAAGAAAAAATATGGCAACGTAGACACGTTTGTTGTCTGAACTATAATAAAACGAAGATAAGTTGAATTAGCAAGAATTCATAGAAATTTGATAAAAGGATTGTATGGGAACAATGTTATTGTTCTTATATATGTGCTTCTAATCAAAGCTTGATATAAAAGTTTAGACAATCCAAATATCCGACTTAAATAATGCGTTAACATGCCTCGATTGCCGTAGGGCAGATGATCAGCAGAATCTTTACTTTATAAGATATTTTTAGAGAATAGTAATGCCTCTTTTAACATGTGTGACTCTTTAATAACAGTAATGCCTCGTTTTGTATTTAGTAAACATTAAAATCTTTTTAAAGTGTGTGGAGTAAAAAGAATGAAAAGTAGAAGAGAACGGCAGAAAACAAAAATCAGCTTTGCTTTATATTCTCTTCATCTCACTTTATAAGATATTTTTAGAGGTGATTTGGTTCCAAAATATAAGACATTTATGATAATTATTTTTTTTAATTAATTTATGATAATTATTTTAATATTACCTCTCATTATTTATGTCACACCCTCAAACTAAGGGTATGATAGGCATGAAATATGAGTTACCTCATATTTCATAAGCCTTGATTAACTAAGAATTAAGCTAAAATATCAATATATGTAAGTTATATATAATAATAACAATAAAGTTCATAAGTTTTTAAATATTTTGTAAAAATTTTGGTAAAGTTTTCTCTATAATTTGAACCTCCCAAAATTTTCACAACAATAAAACCTGTTAACAAACCAGTAAGAGGACTAGCTTCATTCTAGTAATTATATAATAACAAAATAAAACTAGGACAATCTATGGTATACGTTGAACACTAACTTACAATTCATAAAATACATTACAAAGTTTCACCAAAAAGCATAAGCACCAGGTGCTTTCCCTTTCCAAAAAGTATAGGGTCCCTCAATGATCCACAAGAGGCATAGGGTAAATTATAATATTTGAGACCAAAGAAATTTCTAGTGAGTAGCGTTCCGATCAAAATTATAATTTTAAAGAAATTTTAAAGAGAATGACTAATAAATCTAATTCAAAATGTCTTTAATGAAATGATGAAATATATACTTAAGCTAACAATAAATAATGATTTGTCTCAACAATATAATTGTGAGATTAAATAATGCTATTAAAGTCACATAAATATTTAAAAATTTGCACAACTCATAAAATATAAACATAATAATAACGCAGTATAATAAAATACTTTCATAAAATTAACAAAAATATGATAAATTTAAATTTAAATTTAGAAGGGCTTTATCAAAACGAATAACGAGCGTGAACATATAGTCTACTAGAGTAAATAACCAATCAAACGTTGACACACAGTCCACAAGGATAAATAACCAATAAGTGTGGCTAGAAGTCACGAAATAATCAAGTGCGGCAAGAAGCCACAAAGCAAGCGCGGCATAAGCCACAAAACAAGTGTGAGTACAATACTCACGAATATTCATCCCTCCATTTCACATGCATTGGCCTGCACAGGGGCTAGTACTTCCTACAAACACCCTGCTTGCTAGGTGTGCCATGGCATGTCAAGGGCTAATAGAATTGTTGTTTGTATCCAGCATTCTAAACTCAGTCCTCCTCAATAAAATCAAACATGTATGGAGTAAGAAAACAATTTCAATATTTTCTCTTTCAAACACTATTCAACCATCATTGTTCATTGTCCAAATTTATCGTTATTTCTTCCATACATGAATCGTTGCATTAAAAATTTTATATCAATATAAAGTTCAGTAATTAAACTACTTTAAAAAAAATATGTCATTTATCATATGTATATTTCAACCGTTACTTATCAACAATATAAATCACCAGTAAGATCAAGACATTTTCATTAATGAGACAATTAATAGAAAAAAATAGGATCAACAATGATATTTATACAATTTATAAACGAATAATAGCAAAATTTAAATAAAGGATTTTATAAATACTTTACTAGAAATTTATTCAAAATGCAACCCACTCACCTTATTGTTTTCCAAAGTTTTAAAACGTGCTTATCTTAATCTTTCACTTTAATTCTAATGGTGCTATTAATTTCCTGACAAAAAAATCATAATTCTAAAATCATTTATCAAGAAATTTTTCAATCACTTACTAGACATTTAAATTCAATCCAAACAATATTAAAGATAATACTCAAACTAATTATGTGTTGTCAGATCTTCAGAGCCAAAATGATTGCTGCCATTTTTAAGTCATGAGTTGGGAAATTTTTGTTCATGTTTCTTAAGTTTCCTAAAAGCATAAGCAATTACTCTTCTACTTTGCATTAGAACACAACCAAGACCAACTCGAGAAGCATCACAATAAATTGCATATCCCCCATTCCCTGATGGCAAGCTTAAGATTGGCGTAGAAGTTAAACAATCTTTCAACTTCTAGAAGCTTACTTCGCACTTGTCACTCCAAACAAACTTCACATTTTTCTGAGTCAATTTAGTTATTGGTGTAACTATCCTTGAAAAGTCTTTTAAAGAAACGACAATAATAACCAATCAGGCCTAGGAAACTCCAAATCTCTATAACTGTAGTAGATCGTAGCCAATTCTGAACTACTTTAACTTTACTTGGATCCACCTGTATACTATCTTTGAATACAACATAACCTAAGAAGATAACTTGATCAAGCCAAAACTCACATTAGGAAAACTTGGCATAAAATTGTTGTTCTCTCAGTGCTTATAATACTAGCTGTAAGTGTTCTTTATGTTCCTTCAAACTCTTTGAGTCTATCAACATATCACTAATGAAAACAATTAAAAACTTGGTTTAAATACTCAGTTCATCAAATCCATGAATGTAGCTAGATCATTTGTCAACCCAAAGAACATTATCAAAAAGTCATAGTGACTATACTGAGTTCTAAATGTTTTTTGTTTTTAAATGTCTTCTTTCTTAATTTTCAACTGATGATAATCTGAACGTAAATTAGTCTTTGAAAAACATTAAGCTCTTGATAACTAATCAAAGGGATTGTCAATACAAGGCAACTGATGCTTACTATTTATACTTACCTTATTAACTTGCTAATAATCCATACATAGTCTTAATAACCTATCCTTCCTTTTCACAAAGACAATCAATGCTTCCCAAAAAGAAGTACTAGGGTGAATAAATCCTTTATCCAATAACCCCTGTAGTTGACTCTTCAATTCTCTCAACTTAATTAGATGATGTTATTTGATAAGGAGGAATTGAAATTGGTTGAGTACCTAGAATCATATCAATAGCAAATTCAATTTCCCTAGTTGAGCTAGACTAAGCAACTCATCAAGAAAGACATTGAAGAATTGTTTCATTTCAAAATTTGTTCTAATTCTTGGACATTCCTCACCAATGTCAATTACCATTGGCAATCCTTCAACAAAAGTTGCAGGGCCTTCAGGACCAAAATTAAATCAGTTTTTCTATGTGGTTTTCTTGTAAAACAAAAGGAGTTTCTCTAGTTTCAAGTTGCAAGACAAGAAGCTGACTAATTCATGCCCAAAATTACAGCAAAATCAATCACATTTAATGTAATCAAATCAACCAGGGTTACTCTACTTTCAAGAAATACTTTACAAGACTTGTATCCTTGCAAAACTAAGAGATTCTCCCACTGATGGTAGCAACCAAGCAAAGGATTATCAAGTTTAGTTGTTTAAATCGTTTGAAACTTAACCATTCTATTATATCATAGCATAAAGCTATGCTTGTCCTTGCCCAGAAGATTATCCTCGATTTCTAAATGCTTTTCCTGACATGCCCCTATCAACAAAAATAAGAGGGGCTCCCACTAAAATGGTCAAGCGGGGAGGAGATCACATAGATCCCTAACTAAACACTGATTAACAAGAGGACAATTTCTTCTCAAATAACTAACATGTCTATACTCATAATAAGTACTAGATGCCTTATGACAAGGTCTAAAATGAAGATTCCCACAAGTAGCACAATGAGGTCTAACATAGCTTGGTTGATTCAACGCTGATTA
Organism: Prosopis cineraria; assembly: GCF_029017545.1. Lineage (NCBI taxonomy): Eukaryota > Viridiplantae > Streptophyta > Magnoliopsida > Fabales > Fabaceae > Prosopis > Prosopis cineraria. Next base: position 19,789,728 of record NW_026555343.1, on the reverse strand, counting down.
AGATTGTGGTTTAAAATTCCATAAACTACATCTAAAAATTAGAGAACTAGTAGAGAAAGAGGCATAATATACAAGCATCTCAGGGTTCGGCATCTCTAGTCAATGCCTTAAAAAAATTAATGGGTTTTCTTCCTCATCAGTTCCAAAGAAAGCAAGAGGATTTGGCTTGATAAAATCAATCAACTTCACTAAAGCTATCTCTTTTCTAACTTCACTATAAGTTCCCTCTCATGTACCATACTTAGATAATGAAGCACCCTTAAGAGATTTGAGATTTAAAGGCTCAGTCTCAGATAAAATCTTCTAATTATGCATATGACCTTGCCCTCAACCACTAAGGAGCAATTCATTATGTAGAACAGAAGAAGTATCAGATGTTCTACTACTACTAGAACTTCTACCAGAGGGACAATGCTTAGGTGGCATTCTCACTATGCAAGGAAATATAAGAAATATTTAGTTCAAAACATAGTAATTATATGGGAAGTATAATAAATAAGGAAGGGAATGACTCTTTTGGAATATCCTAGTAGGACATTCAATAAGTCTCAATTATTATTATGCTTGGGTTCATAATAATAATTGAAACTATAAAGAAGAATCCTTGCTCCACGTAACTAAAGAAGCCAAGGCTCTGATACCATCTATCACGCCTCGATACTAAAGGTATGATCGGCATGAAATATGAGGTAAATTCATATTCTATAAGTTTTGATTAACCAGGAATTAAGTTAAAATATTGATATAGGTAAGTTATATATATAATAATAATAATAAAGTTCGTAAGTTTTTAAATATTTTATAAAAATTTTGGCAGAATCTCTTCTATAATTTGAACCTCACAAAATTTTCACAACAATAAAACCTGTCAACAAACCAACAAGGGGATTAGCTCTATTTTAGTAATTTACATAATAAGAAAATAAGACTAAAATTATCTATGATATACATTGAGCACTAACTTACAATTCATAAAATACATTACAAAGTTTCACCAAAAAAGGTAAGCAACCAAGTGTTTTCCCTTTCCAAAAAGTATAGGATCCCTCAATGATCCATAGGAGATATAGGGTCAACTATAATATCTGATACTAAAAAAAAAATTTAGTGAGTAAAGTTCTGATCAAAATTATAATTTTAAATAAATTTTAAAGAGAATAACTAATAAATCTAATTTAAAATGACTTAATGAAATGATAAAACATATACTTAAGCTAATAATAAGTAACGAGTTGTCTCAACAATATAATTGTGAGATTAAACAATGCCATTAAAATCACATAAATGTTTAAAAATTTGTACAACTTATAAAATATAAACATTTTTCAATAATAGTGTAGTTCAATAAAATACTTTTAGAAAATTAACAGAAACATGGTAAATTTATATTTAAATTTAGGAAGGCTTTATAAGAATGAATAACGAGCGTAAATACATAAATAACCAATTAAGCATGGACATATAGTCCATGAGGGTCAATAACCAACAAGCATGGTTGGAAGCTACGAAATAATCAAGCACGATTAGAAGCCACAAAGCCAGCGCGGCATAAGCCATGAAACAAGCATGAGTACAATACTCATGAATATCCATCCCTCCATTCCACGTGCATTGGCCCGCACATAGGGCTAACACGTCCTATAAATACTCTACTAGCTAGATGTACCATGGCACACCAAGTGCTTACAGGATTGCTGTTACCATCCAACATTCTGAACTTAATCCTCCTTAATAAAATTAAACATGTATGGAGTAAGAAAATAATTTCAAAAATTTCTCTTTCAAATACCATTCAACCATCATTTTTCATTGTCCAAATTTATCCTTATTTCTTTCATACATGAATCATTACATTACAAATTTTATATCAACATAAAGTTTAGTAATTAAACTACTTTAAGAAAAATATATGTCATTTATCATATGTACAGTTCAACCATTACTTATCAACAATATAAATCACTAGTAAAATCAAGATATTTTCACTAATAAGACAATTATTGGAAAAAAATAGGATGAACAATGATATTTGTACAATTTATAAAAGAATAATAGTAAAATTTAAATAAAAAATTTTATAAACACTTTACTAAAAATTTATTCAGAACGCAACCCATTCACCTTATAGTTTTCCAAAATTTTAAAGTGTGCTTTTCTTAATCTTTCACTTTAATTCTAATAATGCTCTTAATTCCCTGACAAAGAAATCGCAATTTATCAAGAAATTTTTTAATCAATTACTATACATTTAAATTCAATCCAAACAATATTAAAGATAATACTCTAACTAATTATGTTTCAAATACACCTGAGTTAAGTAAATCATTTGCCCCTTATGACCCATACTTATTTATAAATCATAATAAATCATATCAATCATTCTCAAACTTCATCTAGACTAAAAGAAATGTGACAAGCATCCTATGTAATCATTTCTCCTACTTTAATATTTTAAAATTTTTAATTAATAACTTGAACTATAATTACAACTACTCTTCCAAGTTATAACATAAAAACTTTAATAACTCATAATTTATCAAATTCTTTTCTCACATTTTTATAAATACTTTAAGGGCATACATTTATCATTGATAAAAATTGTGAGAGGAACAACCGAGAAATTCCAACAACTCCCAAGCTTTTACTTGTGTTAACCAAATTTAGTTCAGTCCCCACAATAGCACAGCTTTTAATATTGATTAGAACTAAACCTTAATTCTTTCAAAACTTAATGACAGAACAATAAGGAATTAGAATGTCATAGGTCGGCTAGACGAGTGAAAAATCACTTGGTGCTGCTACAAAAACCGAAAAGGAAGAGAAAAACCCAGCAACTCACCCCCAAACGACATCTAGTGGCAACATCTATGAACAAATACATGCTCTGCATCAAAGAAAAGAAGGGGAAAAAAAAAATTCGAGGTCCTACACGAACCAAAAGCAGACCAAAATTTTAGCCAATAAATGCAATAGTCGAACTACCCCACACATACACACGGAACTTTCAGCAACTGAGGATGAAGGAGAGATAAAGAACAAGCACTATTCACTCCATGATGAGCAGAAATCGACGGCAGCAGAGACAAGGGAAAATGACAGATCTTCAACCAAAACAGAAAAGAAACAAGCAGCTTACCATATGCACGTGTAATAGGTAGAACTGAGGAGGAAGAGAAGTTGAAGATGACACACATACACCCGCCAACACCAAACAAGAAAGGAGCAGAGGAGGACGACAGGGGATGAGTTTTCGGTGACTCAACCCCCACAGCAGCGAGTGACGTGAATGGAGAGAAGAGGAACGGACGAGCGACGGCGGTGTCTGAAGATGCTGATCGGCGATGAGAAGGAAGGAAGGATTCGGACTCTCTCTCTCTCTCTCTCTCTCTCTCTCTCTCTCTCTCGATTCTTCGCTGCTCTCGGCTTCAAATACAGAGGAGAATAAGAAATACTGATTCAAAAGAAAATTGAAAAATTTACAAAAAATGGCCCACAAAAAATTACAAAAAAGACACAAAATGTTTTATAATTTAAAATAAAATAATACTAAATTTTTACTCAATAAAATTCGAACTTCAGGCTTTCAAAAAAATTATTAATATAATTTTGATTTAAATTATCACTCTCTACTTATTATAAAATTAATTTAAATAAAATATTAATGGAAAGAAAATTTAATTTATTTAAAAATTTAGGGTCATTACAATTTAACTCCTTGAATAAATTTTGTTTCCAGAATTTCTATTATTAAACAAAGTTTTTTTTTTGAAAGTTTGTAGAAAAGTTAAGATTGTAAATTATATTTAATAAAATTTATCAATTGGTATGTATAACTTTCTAAAAACAATGCCTTATAAATTGAGATAGAAAGAATATTTTGAAAGAAAGCAAATCAAACAGTGTTGTTCAAAGATCTGCGTACCATAATAACCCCATGAAAAGAAGCTTACCTAGAAAAAGAAATAATTGAAAAAAATCCATTGCAGATTAGAATAAGAAAGAGAGTAGAAATGAAAATAAAAAATAGAAAACAGGAAAATATTTTTTTTTCTCATAACCGTCTTTGTTTCTCACATTCTTCTTTGTCCTCCTTTCCCCTTCATCCTAAAGGCAATAATTGGGGCAACTCCAAATAAACTTGAAAAATCTTAAAGTTGAGTTTAGAAGTTTAAAAATTTTTCTTTACTTCAAGCTTATTAGGACAGCTTGAATAAACCCAAGCCAAGCCAGAATCCAAATAGGCTTAACCTAAATCCCAAATTCTTTTTTATTATTAATAAAAAAGTTGAAAAATTAATTTTTTAAAATAAAAATTGATATTAGATATAAAATAATATTTAACAATTTGAATATTTAGACCAACTTGAACAAGTCCAAAAGCTTGAGAGATTAACGTTGGGCTTAGTTATATGTGTTTTTTCTATATGGTATGATAATTTAAATCTGATTTAAATGAGTTTGGCTCAAATAATACTAACTCGCTCAAATTACTGACTTTACTCCCTACTATCCCATCACATCAGCATAAAATTGACTTTTTTTATTAAGGGGTTGGCTTTTGTTTACTTGATTCTTTCCTCTTCCCTTTTTGTCCACATATCTTTTCTCATAATTTAATATTTTAATAATAATTTTATAAAAAATCCAATCCATACACTTCAACTCTTGATCTAATAGTTAACAAAAATAGAAGACAATAGGAAGGGAAGGGGAGAAAAATCCTCTCTTGTTTATTGGAAAAATTGGGTCTAAGGACATATGAAAAAATGTTGTCCCCAAACAAAAATCATTATGAAATGGATTGTTGTGAAAATAATAACATGTAATTGTTTTTTCTTAAATAGTGAGTTATTATTGGCCATTGTCTACGAATAATTTTTTTTACAAGTTCTTAGATACAATTTTCCCTTGTTTATTATTTAACTCTGATCACATCTGTTTGTCTGAGTATAGTCCCACGTGTCACGCCCCAAAAATAGAGGATGACTGGCCCGGGATGTGAACTATATCATGCATTCTCATAAGTTTAAAATGCAAATTCATTCTGTTTTCTAAAAAGAAATAATCAAATCATATAAAAATTATTACACTTTTAATATTACTTGTCGTAACAAGACTTCAACGTTTTTGAAGAAATTTCAATAGAACCTTACCTATAAATAAAATCTCCCAAAAATTCTACAACAAAATTTTCAAAAAAAAATACAGTATCAATCAGGAGCTTAGCTCTTTTCAGCTCACAATAGTATATATAGATCAAAATAAAATCCTAACAACAATCTATATGAAGCAATTAATCTTTATTTTAAATTAAAAATACATACGATTTATATATTTAAATCAAAAGTAACAGTACCAAACAAAATTTTCACCTAATGTAACTATATTGCCTTGTAGAGATTGGTGGTAGGATCAGCGTCAGCTAACAAATTTGAGACTCAAATAAATTTTTTTAATGAATAGCATTCCCATGGTAAAATATAAAAGAATTAAAATAATAAACTCAAATAATAGTGTAAACTAATTAAAAAGATGATAATTCAACATAATAAGCTTATAAGTCTGTAAATCATAATCATAACCGTAAAATGAGAGTAAATTGAAAGTAATTTATTTTATCATGCTCACAAAAAACCATTCATCCACACATACATCAAATTGACATAATTGCTAACCAAAACCATGAAAATTTTGAAAAACACATATTAATCAACATTTATAATTTTGAGAACTCAATAAAACAGGTAACAAATGTGGACACACAACTCATGAGGGTAAATAACCAAACGCAGCTTACGACATGAAAACAAACATAGATACACAGTCTAGAAGAGTAAATAACCAAACGCAGCCAAAGGTACGAAAACAAATGTGGACACATAGTCCACGAGGGTAATACTAATCAAATGCAGCTCAGGCCATGAAATCAAACATGGGTATAAAACCTATGAATAACAAATATGAGAACAAAGCCCACAAGACAAACTATCTAGTGTTTAACTATAGCACGCTATGGGCTAACGGAACTGTCGTTAGCAGTAGTGTTCTGTTTAGAGTTCTCTTAAAAATCATGTTTCAAACATGTGAAAAAAATAATCACTTCAAAAATACAGTTTATATTTTCAATACCCACTCACATGAATCATTTCAAATTCTAATTTAATATTTGTCAAAAATAATATTCATAAATAATGTATGAGCTTGCATTAATTGAATAACCAAGAATTTTTAGAATTTAATAAACAAAATAATTTCATAAATCTTTGAAATATTTTTCTTGAGAAAATAAATGCACATATTATCATCTAATTATCCATCATCAATATTTCATAATTTTCAAAACTAACGTAATTTATAAAAGTAAAATATTTCAGTAAAAATCTATTGAAATCAAAAATAAATTAAAGAGGATGCTATTCACTTGCACATCGAAGTTCAAGATTCTCAAAGGTATCCTTCCTTTAAATCTGATCAGGATCCCATTCTTCCTCACAACCCATCAAGATATAAATAAATAAATAAAATTTTAAAAGATTTCTAATCTTTAATATAGTTTCAAATTAACTATCATCATTTAAAGTTTAAAACCAAATTTATGATTTAAAATTGGTCCAAGCATTACCACTCATCCTATGACTTCCTCCATAAAGCTTTAGCCACACCATTCCATTTCTTTGAGGTAAAATTTTTTATTTTTTTATCAAACAATATACATGCATAATTTATCAAGTTAATATTAATATTTTCCTCCTAAATTTCAGCTTCAATGAAACCTTACAATATCATCAATTCAATCATTTTCAAATGGAATCCCAATCTGCAACATCATCTTCCTTGGTTATACAACCACAATATCCGTTTAATTTAAAATACTCCCTTCTACACATGCATGTATAATCACAGGGGAGATGAATTTCTAAAATTTCAACCCTCAAACCACATTTACCATATATTATCACTAAGTTCATATGGATTTCTAGCTTAAATTTCAATCTTCTCCTATCTATATAACAGCATAGGCGATAGCAAAAAATATAAAGTTGCTGTGACTACATACATAGAGTAGTAACAGCAGCTCACATGCTAACTTTCTGCACTGTCACATGCACAAACAGCACTCATACTCTCATGCACAGCAACAAAAGACTAAACTCACAAGCATAGCAAAATTAATGATAAAAGGATTGAAGCTCCTTACCTCAACCCAACCAAAACTGGATAGGAAAGCAAGATGAGACACAGCTCTATATAACAAGCTAAGAGGGAGAAAGAAGAGAGGAGATCTGCTACACGACTCCAACATGAGAAGAGTAAGAGAACTCTGTGAACTCATAGCCACTTGAGACAGACGAAAGAAAAATGATGAGGAAGCTTGGAGTGTTTGCACAGTTCACAGACAGTAAGATAAGGGAGAATGACATGAAAACAGGGGAGAATAGCCAATCAATGAACGTCTCCCTATGGTGGAATTTCCAACATTCTCAAAGTCACTGACAAGCAGTTTAATGGCAGGGATGACGATAAAGGATGAAGAGGGTTCAAAGTTTCTAATGAAATCTACAACTCTCTTGACCCACACACACCAATCTGCTAGAGAAAGAAAACACAGATGACATATATCATATTTAAAGGAAGGGCAAGTTGGTAATTTCGCATAGCAAAAAGGAAAAGAAACCATATCTTTGGCCTTCATTAAATTCAAATTCGAACTTGGAACTAAATAGAGTAATACATGTTCAGCTGCCAACACATCAGCTCTAAGTTTTATCATATTTATCCCAAGAATTAATATAATTACTATTAAAACTCAAACTTATATATTAATTAATTTAATTTTAATTTTTAAATTTTTTTTTCAAGGTTATTACATTCTTCCCCCGTAAGAAATTCGGTCCTCTAAATTTTAAATTTGTGCTTACCTTAATCCTCAAATAGATGTGGATACTTAGTACACATATCGCTTTTGACTTCCCATATAGCTTCTTCCTAAGAATCATTACGCCACAACACTTTTACCAAGCAATTTCTTTTAACCACAGCTTCTTAACTTGTCAATCCAAAACAGCCACAAGAACATCCTCATATGACAAATCTGGATCTGTCTGAATCCCTTGAGTTTCTATCGCATGAGAAGGTTCATATAAATATTTTTGTAGCATTGATATATGAAATACCAGATGAATACCTAACAATTCAGGCGGTAACACCAAACAGTAAGCAACTGCACCAATTCTCTCTAAAATCTCAAATGGACCAACATGCCTCGGGCTTAACTTGCCCTTCTTTCCAAGCCTCATCATCTCTTTCATAAGAGATACCTTGAGAAATACTTTGTCTCTAACCATAAATTCTAACTCTCAACGTTGATTATCAACATAAGACTTCTGTCAACTCTGAGTTATTATTAATCTTTCTCTAATCATTTTCATTTTCTCAATAGCATCTTGTACTAGATCTGGCCCCAAAAGCTTAGCATAGCTAACATCAAACCATTCGATAGGGGATCTATATTGCCTACCATATAAGGCTTCATATGGAGCCATTTGTATGCTAGATTGATAACTATTATTGTAAACAAACTCCATTAAGGCTAGGTAACGATCCCAACTACCACTAAAATCTATAATGCAAGATCTTAGCATACGTTCAAGTATCTGGATGGTTCTCTCAGACTGGCCATCTGTTTGCGGATGAAAAGTAGTACTAAGATCCAATTGGGTGCCCAAAGCCTCTCGAAATGATCTTTAAAATTGAGAAGTAAACTGAGGACCTCTATAGAAATTATAGATATTAGGACCCTACGCAGTTGCACAATTAAGCATATTTATTGACACTATAAGTTGTCTTTACCAAAATGAAATGAGCTAATTTAGTCAATCTATCAACAATAACCTAAATAGAATCATGTCCTTTCATAGTACGAGGCAACCCGGTGACAAAGTCCATTATAATATTTTCCCATTTCCACTCTGGTATCTCTAATCTTTGATGTAACCCAGCTGGCTTTTGATGTTCTGCCTTCACTTGCTGGCATGCCAAACAACGTGAGACAAAGTCTACCACATCTTTTTTCATGCCATCCCACCAATACAATTGTTTCAAATCTTGATACATCTTTATTGCTTATGGATGAATAGTATATATAGAATGATGAGCCTATTTCAAGATAAGTTGCTTTAAATTTTCCTCTTGTGGCACGCAAATTATACCATTGTACTTTAATTTCCCTTCCTGGTCAATTTCAAACTTAGTGTTACTTCCTGCTATAACTGTTTCCTTTAACTTGCATAACTTTGGATCCAAAAATTGAACATTTTTAATTTGATCCATTAAAGAAGAACGAGCTTGTACATAAGCCAGAAATCTTCCCTTATCAATAATCTTAAACTTTACTCCACTCTGCTCAAGCTTATGAATTCCTTGCACTAAAGGCCTTCTTGCCAAAATCACATGTGCCAAACTTCCCATAGATTTCCTACTTAAAGCATTAGCCATAACATTTTCCTTGCCAAGATGATAAATAATTGTGCAATCATAATCCTTTAACAATTCCATCCATCTTCTTTATATAAGATTAAGGTCCTTTTGCTCAAAAATATATGTAAGACTCTAATGATTAGTGCAAATCTTACAAGTCTCACCATAAAGATAGTGGCGCCAGATCTTCAATGCAAAAACAACCGCTACCATCTCTAAGTAATGAGTTGGATAGTTTTGCTTGTGCTTCTTAAGTTTCCTTGAGGCATAAGCAATAACTCACCCATGTTGCATTAAGACATAGCCTAGACCCATACGAGAAGCATTACAATAAACTACATACCCTCCATTGCCTGATGGTAAACTCAAGACTGGTGCCGAAGTTAAACACTCCTTTAATTTCTAAAAACTATCTTCACACTTGTCATCCAATTTAAATTTTACATTCTTTTAAGTCAGTCTCATCAATGGAGCAACGAGTTTTGACAAATCATTGACAAAATAACAATAATATCCTACAAGACCTAAGAAACTATGAATTTCTGTGACTGTTGTGGGTCATGGCCAATTTTACAATGCCTCTACTTTGCTTAGATCCACTTGAATACCATCTTTAGAAACAACATATCCTAAGAAAATAACTTTACCAAGCCAAAATTCACATTTAGAGAACTTGGCATAAAGTTGTTACTCCCTTAACATCTATAAAACAAGCCACAGATGTTCATGCTCATCTGGGTTCTTTGAATATATCAAAATATCATCAATAAAAATGATCACGCACTTATCAAGGAATGGTCTAAACCCCCGATTCATTAAATCTATGAACACTGCCAGTGCAAGTTAACCTAAATGACATTACAAGGAATTCATAATGGCCACATCAGGTTCTAAATGCAATCTTAGGTATATCTTCCTTCTTGATCTTTAACTGGTGATAACTCAAACGCAAGTCTATTTTTAAAAAAACACTAGGCTCCTTACAACTGATTAAAAAGATCGTCAATACGAGGCAGTGGATACTTATTTTTTACTGTCACCTTATTAAACTATCAATAATCAATGCACAGTCTTAATGACCCATCTTTTTTCTTTACAAAGAGCACTAGTGCTCCTCAAGGCAACGTTCTAGGTTAGATAAATCCCTTATCTAACAGTTCTTGCAATTGAGTCTTTAGTTCTCTTAGCTTAGAAGATGCCATTCTGTAAGGTAGAATGGAAATTGGTTAAGTGTCTAGAACTAAGTCAATGGCAAATACAATCTCCCAATCAGGTGGTGTAACATTCGAGAAAATTTAAAATCTTGGTTTATTAACCTAATGAAGGTAATTTGTGAATTAATAAGGTGTATGGCTGGGGGGTCTAATTAGTATAATTGTGGTGATTTCAGCCCTAGAAGTTAGTCTGGATTGATGGCGGGCCACTCGGGTAAGGAAAGAGAAAGAAAAAGTGAATATTTGCTCTTTGTGCCACTTGCCGCGATGCACAGAGGTAGATTTGAATCCAACGAGCTCCTTTATGCCATACACCGTGATAAAGGACAGCATGTCTCACGGTGCACGGCCAAAAATTAGCTATATCAGTTTCATATTAGTGTAAGAAAAATAAAAAAGAGGAAGGAAAAACTGAATAGCACAACTTTAACTCTACTAGAATTTGTTATTTAAGCATATTGGTGATAGATTAAAGCTTTCAAACACCCAAGGTAAGTAATCTAAGCCTTATTCTTTCTTTCTCTCCCTCATTTATGATGATTTATGGTAATATTTGAGTTGGAGAGTCTATTTTCAATCTATTGGATTATAGGTTTGAAACCATTAGTTAAAATAAGTATAATAGGAGTGGTTTATAGTAGATAAACCCTACATTAATAGTTTTATCAAGAGTTTATTGGGTAAAGCATTTAATACGCAAAAATTCACATAAATGTAGTATTTGGGAGAGGTTTATGTCCATTTATGGTGGTTTGAAGGATTATTAATGATAATGTACATTAATGAAACCTGAAGAGCCCATTGAGTATGAATAAGTAGTGATTTATTAGTTGATAGAATAGTATATATAGAGATATGTATTGATAAATTCTCAAGATTGAGACAATGATGATGTTCTTGTGATAAGGATGTAGTAAGGTTTGATTTTAGCACTATTCAAGCTTGGAAGAAGCTTTAGAAGTTGATATTGTGAGGAATAAACCTTTAACCTCTCAAATGTTTGAGGTAACCGGGAGAAACCTAACTTTTATAGTGGAATGTTAATTGTATTTGTGAAATGTGATTAATGATTTAAATAAATGATGCATATCAGCAATGTGTCTAATTGTGAAATGATTTTGGAAAGGAAAAACATTTATTATGCCACCCACTTGTGATTTATAAATTTACTTGTGGCATATTATTGTAAAAGTGAAGAATTGTGATGTGTGATATGTTGAATGTGTGGAGTGATTGAATATGAGTATATGAGATTAATTGCCTTGAATTATTTCTTGAAATACATAATATGTGACAAATGTGCATAGCATGATTATTGGTGGGAGTTTGCCTAAGAAGAGGAGTAGATTAGTTTAAATCCACGTGGTACTAGCAGTGACCATTGGAATCGAGAACTTACCTTGTCACTGACCATTGAAATTGAGAGGTAGCCATCATCCCATGGTTGATTCGAGACTGTTCTACTTGTTCTATAAGGGATTCGAACCTAACAAGTCTCTATTAGTTTATGAGTGATTAGGGATACAACACCCCATGGTTATTAGTATTGAGGGAAACCAAATTACATAAATGAGTGAGTTTACCCTAGCCCGATAGCTCTTCACAAGTGGAAGATTGGGTTAGTTCATGAAAGACGTAGCCATATGATAACTACCAGTTTTGTGTTAGAGGTAACAGGAGGATATAAGGTTGGCATATGATCATGTATATAAGTCCGGTCTTATGGTTGTTAGTTTTATGGTCCGGCATGTGTTGAGGGCGCATGGTTGTTGTTATTGCAACCTTGTGTTGTGTTTTATGAAATAACCTGATATTGTGAGTTGTGGGCCCATTCACATGATTGTTAGTTTTGTGAACCGTGGCCAAGGGTTCATATGTGTTATATGTGTATTTGCCTATTTGTATCTATCTATTTACAATTGATATGAAATTGTATATGTTAGATGAAACTTGGTTACTAAGTGGTTATACTCATCCCTCAATGCTTAATATTTTCATGACTAACTCATCGAATCTGAGTCTGAAAAAACACACGGAGGCCTAAGATTATAGAGTAATCCTCTATATTCCTCCTTTTTGTTGATTGATGTGTATATGTTATCGTATTTGCCAACTAGGAATATTTGATGTTATTTTTGCACTAGCATTATTTTGTGTACAACTTATGTATTTTGTGCCCTAAGTTAGTAAATTTTGGTTGCAAACCTATGGATAGAGCCAAAATACTTGTGTAAGTAAAAACATCTATATTTTGAAAGAATTGGAATGAAATTGATGAATTTGTACAACATTCCTCCTACTTTTGTGTTTTGTGAAAATTAAGGTTTGTCGTACCCGGAAAAATGCAACGTGGACGGCGTGCGAGTGAAGGTCCCGACCTCCACGGCGGGAACTAGATCAAACGAAGAATTGCCTCCAAGATTTTGAGGTAAATCTCGGAAAAGTGATTAATAGAGGATAAGGGTGGTCTACGAAAACAGAAAATAGGTTCGGGAGTCGGTTGAGTGTGGGGAAGGTGTTAGGCACCCCACAACACCCGTTCGTCAAAACAGTTACCTGAAGTTTGTTGTGCTTTATTAATATGATTTTATAATTATTTTAATTATCCCTTTTATATTCATGTGTTAAAAAAATAAGAATTATGTGAGAAATGTTTATTTATTTACGAAGGGGGACGAACTTGACTCAGAATCTGACCCTGAAGCCTACGTACCCTGTGATGGGAATCAAAGTCCACGTAGTTCGGGCTTGAAAGTTTGTTGGTGAAAATATTTTTTGAAAAGAAATTAATTAAAAATAATTCACCATTTTGCAAATAAAATAATTTTTGAAATTTTGATATGTGTGTTTTAAATTGCAAAAGATAATTTAATTTTAATTATTTTTTCCATTTTTGAATTTTTGGAATAAAGAAGGAAAAAAATTTAAAATTATTTTTCTTTATATTTTATAATTGGGAATTTTATCGCAGTACCTGCAAAACCTTATTGGTTCATACGATAATGCAATTACTCTAAATATCTACGGAGATTCTAAAATCTCACACGATAAAAGAGTTTGGCAATTTAATTTATTTATTTATATTCTTATGTACATTTTTAAGTGTTAATAATAATATTTTTTAGCATGTAGATACATGTTTTGAAGAATTTTAATCAACATACCTGTAAAGCCTTATTGACTTATATGATAATATGATTATCTTAAATATCTATGGAGATTCTAAATCTCACACGATAAAAGAATTAAATATAAATACGTCTTTAATTTAATTAATTTAATATATAATTTATATATTTTATAAAGCTTAATCGTTATATCTATAGAGTCTTATTAACTCATAAGATAATACGATTATTTTAGAAGTCTGCAGAGATTTAAAAATCTCACATGACTGAGAGATATAATTGGTGAATATGGTTACAATTTAAATGCATTAACTTGATTAATTAATCTTCTAAATTGGGTATTATATGATTGTTTACAAAAATTATTTATTTATTATAAAGATTAAAAATCACTATATTTGTGAGGACTTATTGTCCCACATGATAATGTAATTAATTTAAGTCCCTACGAAAATTTTTAAAGTCTCACATGGGACTTAAATAAATTACTTAGATTAAAAAATAGTTAATTTTAACGGTGGGTCATTAAAACTATTGATTATACATATAAATTGGATCTCTATTCCTGCAAAATCTTATTGATTTACATGAAATGAGACCACTTTAAATGTCTATGGAAATTCTTAAAATCTCACACGACAAGTAAATGATTAGAGATAAGTTTTCTCTTATTCATTTCATTTTTTTTAAATTGGGTAAGAATCAAATTCTCTCCCCTCTACCTTTTATAAAATAGGCTTGTCATAATAAATAAAATCGTACATGTAATCGTGATGGAGAATGCCATATGATATGAGTGTAGCAATATTATTGACAAGTAAAGGACCTTAGGACTAATGGAGATAAAAAAAATCATGCTCATACATATTAATATACCCTTTCATGCTAAAACACATTTAAAGAACTTGCTTAATAATTACACTTATTTGAAATGGGGTTGTGCCTAAAATCAAATTTAGCTTAGCTATGATAGCAAGCAAAAATTATTATTTGCAATTTCTTTATCCTTCTTTTTCACACTCTCTTTTTTAAAAATATGACAATTATAATGAAAATCATTTGGGAACTGAAAAATATGGGACAAAATATTTAAACATGAAATCTATTTTTTGGAATAAGAAACAGAAATTAAACACGTGTATTTTAGATTCAGAAGCAAGAACCTGTGTGTATAGGACATCCCAGATCTGCCTCACTACTCTTGTCACTCCTCCCTCTCTGATTTCGATCTCTTCTTCCTCTTCTTTGTTTTCTTTGTTTTTAGAAAATTCTCCTTCACGTCTTAGTCTCTCTTTCTCCTCTCCGTCTCTGTTTCTTCTTTCTCCTCTCCGTCTCCTTTCTTCCTTTTTTTTCAGAAAACTCTCCGGTGCTGGTTTCTCGGCTGACTCCATTTCTCTTCTTTTTGTCTCTGTTTCTTTCTCTCTCAACCTCTCTCTTCTCCTTCGGTTCTTTCGTGCTCTATTTTTTGCTTCTTCTATGTGTATGTTTCTCCTTACTTTTCTCCAGCAAAAACTGCGCCCTATCTCTGTTTCACGTTCGGTCTTATATAGGGGATGGAAGAGGTGAATCATTGCTCTCCTACTCTGCTTCTTCCTTTCTGCTGCATTTTCTGTGTGCGTCGAAGTCTCTCTGCTCTGTTTTTCTTTCTTTTGTGTGTGAGTGCTGCATTTTCGTGTTTCTGCCTCTGTATCTTCTCCTTTTTTTTCTGTGTTGTTCTATCTCTATTTTTTGCATTTCTGTCTCTATTTCTTCTCATTTTTTTATGCTGTCCCATCTGCTTTCTCTACTGTGCCGTCTCCTGCATGCGTGCGTGCGTCCTTGGTTCTGTTTCTTTTCTCCTGCTAGTCGAAAGCATATGCGTACGTGTTCTAGTTGCTTGCTGTTCTTTTTGCTCTGTTTTGCTTCTTCTGCATTTTGTAGTTTGCTGTCTCTTTCTGCGTTGTTGTGTTCGTGTGTTCCTTTTGCTTTCTGCATACTGTGCTTAACCGAGTGTCTCTGGTTCTTTCAGCGTCTACAACTCAGGTTTCTCCATGTGTCCGTGTGTCCTGCTGTTTTCTCCTTTTCGTGCTACATGGCCGAAAGTGTGTGTGTGTGTATGTACGTGTATTTCATGTGTCCTGATGCTGCATGTATCTGTTCCTTCTTCTTCTTTTTTCTTTCTTTTTTTTTAATTCTTTAATGACTCTTTTTTTTATTAATTAGATTGAGGGAGGGAAAGAAAAGTCTAATTTTAAAACATATATTTTTAAATGAAAAACAAAAGATTTAAGGAGAGAAATTTAAGAATAGTTGAGTCTCAAAAATTGATTCCTAATATCTTTGAATTCTTTTTTTGAAAATATAATACTAAAAAAAAGGATTAAATTTTATTTTTGTATTTATTATATTTTTTGATTATTTATTATAAAAAAAAGAGTCTGGACAAAATACGGTGTTCATAAGTTTGAGTGGTGATTTTATGATATGAGTGTTTTTGATTGTGTGTGGTGCATTGCACAAGTCCACAATAGTCCATTGAGTGTGGTTGGATAGTTGGTGTGAGCTATTAGCACGTGTGGTTGAGTTAAGATACCCATTTGAGAAATTTTATGACAAAGTGGTCAATATAGGCTTTGATGTCTAACTTTTTATAAAATAAGAGTTTGAGTATGAAACCGATGCCATTAGCTAGAGCTAGGAGAAAGCTCCATGTAAACACCAAAACCACCTTAATTAGACATCGAATGGAGATTTAGGACGCATCAAAACTTTGCTCCCTATACTGTCAAATGACAGCACTAATGCTATCAAATTCATGTAATGCGCCGCGACATATGGCGCCTCACATCACGACGCATGGCACAAAGAAGACAAACCGCAGTGCACATTTCACGAGCCACAACGCACATGTCATTTTCTCTATAAAACTTATTTTTGAGTCTTAAAACTCATGATTTTGGGTCTCATTTGATTTCTAAGCTTCCATACAGTTTTCACACTCTAATTTGAACTTACTAACTAATGTTTGAGGTTTGAAATATCATATTTTGGGATTCCATTGTAAATGGTTTGAGAAATTTTCTTTTATAGAATTTGTCAAATTTGGTAACCTTTAAGGGATAAACCTTAGATTACCTTAATTTTAGAGCAAAGTGTGGTTAAGTAGGGGAGACCTTATAAGTGGCAATCTAGGTAATTCTTTTGGAAAAACATTAGGAAATTCTCAAATAATAGGGATTTGATCCAAACTAACAATAGCCCTATTAGTGTCCCTTACCAAAGTTAAGAACCCTTGACAACCCTTATGCAATAATCGTTAGGCTTTCAAGGCCGAAATAAGATTAGTAAGTCTTTCTATAAAAATCCTTTGTAATATAAAAGGAGTTTCACTTGGAATATCAAATTTCACCACTTTCAAGTGGCAATCAATAGTAGCATAGTAGGAAGCTAACTAGTCCATGCCTAAAATTGCATCAAAATCAATCATATCAAACATCATCAAATTAGTAAGGGTTTCTCTACCCTCAAGAGACACTTCACAAGACTTTTACATATAAGAAACAATTAAAGATTCCCCTACTAGTGTACCTACTATAAACAAATTATCAAGTTTAGTGTGTCGCCTTCTCTACCTTATCTTTACGTTGCCATAGTTGAGGTACCTTTAAATTTTCATCTCCCTCTTTCTACTTGCTTATCGTCGATGGGTGCCAAGAATTTAAGCTATTAGTATTAAAGACCTTATTCATGAGCTTCTCCCTCTCCCTTGCTTTGTATTGCCAATTGCTCACTCTTATTACTTGCTGTTTAGCTTGTCTATCATTGGCTAACATTACTGGAGCTACTGTTGTCCATCGCTGCAAGGAGCTTGTTGGGGTCATTGACTTTCCTTCTATTTCAATGTTGCTGGTGTTTTGTGCCCTCTCTGTTACAATGTTGTTGTCGTGCTCATGGGTAGCCATGGAAGTTTGATCTTCTCCCTTCATCTCTTTTGTTCCTTAGGTGAGTGAATCTCACCTCTCTTTTCTTTCTTGCTTGATACCATGCATGTATGTATTGGCAAATTGGTTCATATTTTTCATTTCTCTCTATTGGTTATCGTGGGTCTGTGGAGAATAAAATTTTGAGTAATTTGAGATTTAAAGCTTATGTGAGCATCTCCATTAAATAATTTTAGGGAGAGTTTGAGGATTAATGTGTACAAAGTGTTCAATAAAATGTCCAAAAGGGAGTCTTGCTATATATATACATATGATGAATATGTTGATCAATTAAACTATCATTACAAGACAATTATTTTTATGGAATTTGGGAGGTTGGTTGATCAAATATCTATTTTGCAAAAAGTTTGTGAGTTGGAATCAAGGATGAAAATGCTTGATTTGAGTTTAAGAGTTAATGCATGAAATGTGTTTGATAAAATGGTTATATGAAGGAGTTTTATCTAATTATGTAATTGATGAATTCCATCAATTCTTATGAGGATGCATTTGGTATGGGCTCTATTTAAGTCAATTTAATATTACGGAAAATTTTGATTATGTAGTTATTGGGTGGTTAATTGAATTTTGAAAATTACATTGTTGATGATTTATAAATTATGGTGTCAATTTATGACTCATTTTGGGTGCACTTAAGGTATTTTGATAAAGTGGGTTATAAAAGTATTATTATTAAATTAATAAAATTTGGGTGTGCACCCTTGTAATGTATATACCTTGATTAAAATTGAGTTACTTGTGCTTGAGATGAGTTAGAAAGACAAGTGTAATATAGACAAAGCTTTGGATATATATATATATATATATAAAAGTATTGTTAGGATTAAAGGACTTTAATTAGGTATATGTTGGATCGATTTAAGAACTTAGTGACTCCAATGTCCTTATAGTAAGGGAGTTTATTAAATTTGGGTAAAGGTCACTGAAAGTTTGTATTATTGAATAGGAGATTTGGAGACAGAAAATTTTGATTGAAGTAGTAAGGAAGGGTTGAAGCTTTAAAGGATGAATTTTGCACTTGGTATCAACCGCTTGCAATTATTAATATATATTTTTCTTGTATTTTCTATTTTTATTAATTGAATTATTTTATTTCTAGAAGTCATGATATATACTTAACATACTAATGAAAATGCTTTGACATATTTTAGTACTCCTTTGTTTAATAGAGACAATCATGAAAATTAGTGAAAGAATTTGAAATATTAGTTATGAATTTTCATATTTAAGAGACTGATTATTTGGATTGATTCATGCGAGTTTGATACTGATAAGAGAAATTTATATTTTGAGAAAATAATTATTTTCTTGCATGTTTGAAAATAGTTTTCGAAGGGACTATATATAGAACACTGGTTGCTAACAACAGCTCTATTAGCCCTTAGCGCACTATGGTTAATGACTAGCTAGTTTGATATTTGTGAGTTTTGTTCTCCCGTTTGTTATTCATAAGTCTAACACCTACGTTTGATTTTATGACTTCAAGCTGCATTTGGTTAGCATTACCGTCATGGATTGTGTGTCCATATTTGTTTCATAACTTTGGTTGTGTTTGGTTACTTATCCTTATGAATTATATGTCTATATTTGTTTTTGTAGCATAAGCTGGGTTTGGTTATTTATTCTCGTGAATTGTATGTCTATATTTGTTAATTGTTCTGATAAGTCCCTATAATATGAATTTGATTATTTGACAATTTTACATCCCATTGGTTTTAAATAGTAAATTATTTATAATTATTTATTTTGTTTATTTGCTTCCTTGCAATTAAGTGATAATATTATTTGATATGATATTTTAATGGTTCAAGATTTTATTTAAAATTTTATAGAATCCTTTTATTTTGAATTTTATTAAATTTTTATAAAGATCATTGCCTCTTTAACTTACATAATTGCTTAAATTTTTTTCATGTTCAATTATTTATTGTTGGGACGTTATTCACTGAAAAATATTTTTGGTCTTAGATAACATGTACCTCCATCAGATCATTCAAGGGATTTTGCTACTGGACTGAAGTTAGGATGCCATTTTGGTTAATCTCTATTGTTGATGTAAAATTTTAATATACATATTGTACTTTTATAAATAATGTTATAGGTGCTCCATAGGCTATGGTTAGGGACCTTGTTATGTTAAATACTTTGTTTGCTGGCTGAATGGAGCCAAGCTCCTAGTTGTTATAATATTTGTTTGAAAATTTATATTATAAAATGTCGAGGGATTTCATTTTTAGGGGGAATTTTGCCAAAATTTTCACAAAATATTAGGGCTCCATTTAAATGAAAAGTATATTTATAAATGTAAAAAAAATCTTTGAATTCGGCTTAAGGGACATGTATTTAGGTACATATCCTGTGTTGGTCATTCCTATGTTTTAGGGCATGACATCTACTATTAATGACAGTTTTGCACATTATCGACCATACACGTGCTTAGTTTTAAAAACTGTTTTAGAGATTTCACCACAATCTCATAGGAGCGGCCCCACTCCACATTTGTATAGGTATTTTCATCAAGTGTATCTGCAATGAATATACCATCCATAAGGACTATGAAAACATTAAGAGCTTCTGCTCAATCTCTATTCCATGCATTCTAGCACTTTCTCAAGCCATAGGAAGGGACAAAAATTCAGTGCCAACAAAACTAACAAGTGACTTGTTCTTACCTATTAAACCTTCTTCAAGGGATCTCCAATCATAAAAGTTAGGTTGCCATCACTGTTAATTTCAAACAGGCTTAAGTCACATTCCCTTCAACGTTTCAATCTAATTTTACATAATTGATTGAGATGATCCCATCTTTGAGTAGCTTCCTTATAATATTATATCTCAATTGAATATGTCTACTTTTGTCATTCAAAGTCTTATTTTTAGTCGTTGCTATTATAGACTGGCTATCACAATGTAAAGACACTGATGGTGTGGGTTTTTCACCTATTGGAATACTTGTTAAGAAGTTTTTCAACCACTTAGCCTTAGTTCTAGCTAGTTCTATGGCAATAAATTCAAAATCCCTTGAGGATTTTGTATTGATTGTCTGCTTTGTAGACTTCTAGGTTATTGCACCACCACCAAAAGTGAATGTATAACCACTAGTAGATTTTGTCTCTTTTGAATCCGAGATCTAGTTAGCATTACTGTATCCTTCCAATAAAGTGAGAAATCCACTATACAATATACCATAATTCATAGTACCTCTCAAATTTCTCAAGACTCTCACCAAAGCCTCCCAGTGTTTACTGCCTAAACGGTGGGTATATCTGCTCAATTTGTATGCTATACCAAACCTGGTAAAATTCATCAAATGCAACAGACTCCCAATAATCTGTGCATACTCAGATTTAGCAACTATCTCGCCTTTGTACTTTTTAAATTGCATACTTGAATTATAAGGAGTACTTAGAGGAGCATCTTTAAGATGTCTAAACTTTCTGAGAATTTTCTCAATATAATGTTCTTGGAAAAGAAAAATCTCATTTTCATTCCTTATAATCTTTACACCTAAGATTACCTTGGCTTTACCTATATCTTTCACATCAAAATTTGAAGAAAGAAAATTTTTTTGTTTCATTAACAACACACATACTAGAGCCAAAGATTAGTATGTCATTCACATATAAGTATATAATCACACAATTATTATTCATAAGTTTTATATAAACACATCTTTCTACTTCAATAGTAGAAAAACCACCATATGTCAAAACTTGATCAAGTTTTTCATGCCATTAGTTAGGTGCTTGTTTTAAGCCATATAAAGATTTGACAAGTTTACAAACTTTATTTTCTTGCCCGGGAATCACACATCCCCTAAGCTGTACCATATAAATTTCTTCTTCCAAATCACTATTCAAAAAGGCTGTGTTAACATCTATCTAATGAATAAAAAGCTCGTAAATTGAAGCCAAAATAATAAGAATTCTTATAGAAGAAATTCTAGTCATAGGAGAAAAGGTGTTAAAATAATTAATATTTTTCTTTTGAATAAAAACCTTAGCCACAAGCCTTGATTTATATTTATCAATTGAACTATCTAGAAAATATTTTTTCTTAAAAATTCATTTATACCCAATAGCCTTAATTCCTTGAAGCAGATCTGCTAAAACCCAAGTTTTATTTTTTATTAAAGAATCAATTTTAATTTCAATTGCTTCTTTCAAAAACTTAGCATTAGGAGAAGAAATAGCTTCATAAAAATTTAGTAGTTCATCTTACACCAATTAAGTATAAAAATCATCTTCAAAACTTGTTTCTTTTCTTTGTCTTTTACTTCTCCTTAAAACCAAATCCTCATTTGAATTTTGTTCAAACTCAAAATTCCCAACAAGTTTAAAAACACGCTCAATTTTCAAGGGAAAAATATGTTCAAAAAATTTAGCATCCTTAGTCTCAACAATTGTGTTTTGGTCTAAAACATCACTTTTTAAAACTAAAAAGTGATAAGCTACACTTTGTTCAGCATACCCAATAAACATACAATCAGAAGTTTTAGAACTAATTTTTTTTTTTTTAGGATCAGGTAATAAAACTTTTGTTAGACACTCCCACACTTTCAAATATTTCAAATTTGGCGTAAACCTTTTTCAAAATTCATAAGGTGTTTTCTTCATTTTCTTATGAGGTATCCAATTATGTAAAAAACATGCAGACAAAATAACTTCACCCTATAAGTTATTAGATGTAGAAGAACTCACTAGTAAAGCATTCATCATTTCTTTTACTATTTTTCCTTTCTATAACATCATTAGACTTAGGAGAATAAGGAGGTGTTTTCTCATGAATAATATATTCTTTTTTATAAAAATCATTTAACAAAAAAATATTCTCCACCTCTATCAGATCTAACTCTTTTAATCTTTTTGTTTAACTGATTCTCAACCTCTGATTTGTATAAAAGAAATTTTTCAAAAGCATCATTTTTATTTCTTAACAAGTATACCTTAGTATATCTTGAAAAGTCATCAATAAAAGTGATATAATATTTTTTTACCAACTCTAGTTATGATGGTTTGTTTCAAATCACCTAAATCAGTGTGAATTAAAGACAACAATTCAGATTCTCTTTGACTAGAAAAATAAGGTTTTTTACTTTGTTTATTTTCTGCACACACTTCACATTTGTCAAAATCATTATTTTTAATTTTAGAAAGTAGTTCAGGTTATTGCATCGTATTTATATAACCTTTACTAGCGTGACCTAGTCTAGCATGCCACAAATCAAAGGAATCAATCATATAAACAGGCATATACTCAGAAGATATAGTCTTATTCATTTCATCAACATTAAAAACAAATAATCCCTAATTACAATACCCTTTCCCCACAAATACATTATTCTCTATCATTACAATCTTGTCAAATTTAAATGACACTTTAACCCCCGCTTTCCCTAACAGAGCAACTGAAACTAAGTTTGCTATAACTTCAAGCACATACAGAACATCATTCAGAGCCAAAGTCTTTCCTGATGTGAGCTTTAAGACTATTTTCTCTTTTCCTTGAACTTTAGCAGTTTAGGAATCAACAAGGTAAACACAATCTTTCCCTTTCTTTACAGTATCATAAGAGGTAAACATATCTTAGTTAGCACACATGTGCCTAATAGCCCAGAGTCTACCACCCATTTCTTCACATCAAAAATTAAGAGAGCTTGAGACACCACTGGAGCAGTGATGTCATCATCTTATTTTACCAAATTTACATTTGGTTTCCGAGGCTTATTATGATTCGCTCTCTTCCTACGTTGTGCTATATAGTGTCCTAGTTTATCACAAACAAAACAGTCTCCTTTTTTCTTGAAAGAGTAGTTAGAAGCAATGGGTTTGTAATCAAATCTCCTATTCCTTTTGTTATCTTTAGTTTTTAGGTCATACCTCTTGTTATGAGGCTTTGTCTCTACCAGATTGGCTTTAAATGTCATTTCTCTAATTCAAGATGTATGTATTGCCTTATAGTTGGTGTCTTCAATTATAATATGAGTAATCAAGTCAGTCAAGGATAATTGCTTTTGTTTGTGTTTCAGTTGCTATTTGTAATCATTTCATGATTTTGGCAGCTTCTCAATTAAGATTCCAGCAATAAACTCTTAAGGAGTTTGATGTTTTCAGCACAAAGCTCCTCCAATAACTTGTGATATTCATTGATTGGCTCCTTCACATCCTTCCTCTCGGTCATCTCCTATCTATAGTAGTTTCCCATAATGAACTTTTGTTGCCAGCATCCTTAGTAGTGTACTTTGTCACCATAGACTCCCATATATTACAAGCTTCCTTGTAGACACAATAGACATCAAACAGATCATTAGATAAAGTGCTAATGATAGTATGTCGGCATACCTTGTTTGCATGAGTCCATACAACTCTTTAAGCTTGGTCTGTGTCAGCAGCAAGCTTAGGTTGAGCAAGAGCAATAGCCACACCATGCATATCAAGAATGGTAAAGACTCGTTCCTACCAGTGCTTGAAATTCTTGCCATCAAAGACCTTTATCTTTGGTATGTTCGGGAATGGCCTCGATAGGGGGACAACAATAGCAGTAGGGATGAAGTGATCTCCACTAGAACCACTAGGAAAATCCTTAGGGATGACATTATCAGCACTGGACACCATTAATTCTTAAGATTTTTAGCTGTCTGGAGGTGAACCGAGAGCTGAGCTGCTTGAGTCATGCTGAAGGACACTATCTTTAAGAACTATTCTGGTACACTGAGATAATGGATCAGCAGTTCTCTAGGATTAAACAAGCATGTCCTGCAAAACACAAGGGCACAAAACAGCAGGCACTAGGAAACTCAAAAGTAGAACAAGAACACAATAGAAGTCAGAGGAGGAGAGAAAAGCCTCGAAAGCTTAAGAGGCAGGTGAATTATTCTATTCTCACCTATGCTATATATAGGCCGAAGGCAAAGACATGAACATTGGGCTCATAATTACCAAATTAAAGTCTTGATTACATACACATAAAATGTCATTAACCTAGAGTCGTTGGCAGACAAACATGTTTAAGAAATTAATTAACAAAAATAGTTTTGAAAAATGGTTTAACACCCAGAAACGACCATGGCTCAAATTCAAACTTCAAACAATGAAAATTTAAGGTTTTCTGGTAAGCTCAAAAATTAAATAATTGATTTTTTTTGTAAAGATAATTTGGTAAAAGAAACATAGTGCCTCTTGAACTCACATGCAGGGGGCAAATCAGTTAACTTCAACTGCAATTGCCCTGAGTTAGCTTTTTTTCGTGTGCACGAGCCTACTTCTCTTCCAAACCCATTTTACTAGTCAATTTCATTCCTTAGTATTTATGCACTAAGAGCTCTCTTCATTTAGGCTATGTGGGACTTCTTTTGACACACACTAATACTACAACAAGCTCCATTAAATCATTAATAGAAAAATTATTCATCAGACTTCTATCGTATTCCTTGCTCTAGCACAGGTAGTCTTGGAAGCACAATTTCCATCTTTAAGGTCAAATTAAGCCAAACCATCTCGTCATCTGCCTCCTTCACCACCTATTTCAGTGTCTGTAATGATGACAAATGTAGTCATATAGTTTAGAGACTAAATTTTAACTGATCCCACTTGAACAAGAAAAAGAAAGCTCATCCATAAAATATGATTTCACAACTTTATTTAAAAATGCCAGAGTGAGATAGAGTGTGGATAAGAATACAAGTCAAATGACCCGCCTGCTTTTCACCCATGCCAACCAACAACGTTGTTGTTGAGCTAGTTTATTAGTCATATGCATAGGCCCATTAGTCATATTCAAGGTACGTAAAAATTAATCCATGTAAACTTTTGAGACAACATCATTTTTAGCTTTTAAATTTTCTTCCAACTATCAATTTAGTTTTTAAATTTTGACTCAATACAACTCAATCATTTTAGTTTATCAAGTTAAAAAATTATAAAAAATGAGTTATAAAAAATTAATAAAGTATAAGGATTAAATTGTTTCAAGGCAAAAATCTAAATAAATTAAATTGTTTTGAGTTAAAATTTAAGAAATGAAAAATAATTTGGAGCTAAAAGTTACGTTTTTTTTTTTAAAGTCACAATTAGCCTGGACCAGCATGAAGTCCCCGCGACAAAAATCAAATGAGGCACGACCTTTTCATTTCCTTCCTATACCATATTTCCTTCCTTTATTTACAGGTCAAATCATCTCCTTTACCATATCGCCGTTACAGAATAAAACTGTTGTACGCAGGAACGATGAGGCTAATTGTGAACTAACAATCGTGGCCACTCATACGTATCACTAATAAAACTGCAACATTTTATTAGTTCTTTATTATAATGGGGTGCAAAGCATACACCATTTACTCTTCCTATTTATATGAGCTTCTCTTCGACAAACTAATTAACAACATTTCTTCTACTGGTCTTCCATGGCAATTCATGAAGTTACATCCTTTCTTCTTTCCTTTTTATACTCTTTCTTCTATCAGATTAGGTTAGCTTTTCTCCCAATATCAGTGCATGTTATGATAAATTTATTTTTTAATAAAAATAAAATTACTGCTTGGGTTCAATGATTTTAAAATTTTGGGTTAAAGTTTTTGGGACTTCGGCTGAACATATTTACCCATGCTATTAATGCTTCTAGCTATGCTGTTTAGTGTGTGATGATTTTTTCTTTCATTAATAAAATTGACTTTTTCCGTTAAAAAACATAAGAAGCCACTGATTATTTGTTACATGATGACGTGTTATTGGTCGTTGTAAAGGACAGAGAAGCGACGGAGAACGGTGAGGATCGGATCCACTATAATTTCCTTTCATAAATAAAATTGACTTTTTCTGTTAAAAAACAAAAGAAGCCATGATTATTTGTTGACGTGTTATTATTGGTCGTTGTAAAGGACAGAGAAGCGACGGAGATTGGTGAGGATCCAACTTCAATTTCCTTTTATTAATTGGTACTCCCTCTAATAGTATCTATAAATCACATTTTAAAAAATTTATTTTATTTCATACATAAGTTATAATATAACTTTTTAAGTAATATTTAAAATATATTTTTAAATTATTATTTATAAACAAAAATAAGTAATATAATATTATTTTTTAAATTTATTATATAAAGATATATTTAAAATTTTATATACTTTTATTTCTTATACTGTATTTGCATTGATGTTAATGATATTAATAAAAATAATTTATAAAGATGAGTGAAGAAGTATAAATAATTTTATAAAATAAGAGAAATTTTTAGATAGAAATTCTCATGCACTGTTATTTTAATTGATTTTATCTGTATATTTAATTTTTTAATATTTTTTTATTATTATTAATATTAAAATTAATTTTTATTTAGTATTATTTAAATATTATATTTTTATTAAATGAATTATAAATGATGTGGTATATTTGGTTTAATTAAAAAATTTTCTCACCCCGATGAGCACGCCTAAGATGGATCCGCCTTGGGTGATAGTCAGTAGTCACATCATGATCATGAAAAATTGTTATTAGTCAACAAAAGAAAAAAAAATTGTTGGCCCTTCTTACAAAATTTATAATCCGAAATACGTTGGGAATTGAACCCAACAGATGGCTAAGGGAATTTCACATAAATTTAAAAAGGAAAATCTCATCCATGCACTTCATAACACAAAATCTTTTACTTAGGAACTAATAAAATTTAAAAACGCATGACATGTAGAGCTGGAAATTCGAGCGGGCCGGATTTATTTGAGCTCGGCCCGAATAGGCCCGGCCCGAATAAGCTCGCTTCCTCGAAAAGCCCGAATAGCCAAGTCCGGCCCGAATTCCTTCGAGCTTCGGGCGGCCCAAATACCCGAATTTAATTTTTAAAATTATTTTTAATTATTTTTTTACTTTGAAATTAATTATTTTATTTTATAAAAAATATAAAATATATTTTTTTAATACTTAAATGATATCTAGGACTCAAATATATGGTATTTTAGCATAAAATGATTTAAAACTTAAAGAATTAATTAATATTTATTATATTATATATATTTTTTAAAAATATAATTTTTTTATTCGGGTATTCGGGCCAAGCCCGAACCCGATCGAGCTTGGCCCGAATTTTTTCGGGCCTATTCGGGCCGAACATAAAAAAATACTTTTTTTCCTAAGCCCGGCCCTAAAATTTTTCGGGCCAATTTGGGCTAATCCGTCTAGCTTAGCCCGAATTACCGGCTCTAATGGCATGCCTCAAGGCTCTGTTTATAAATTTTGTTGTGGATGCATATTTGCTCTTATCTCAATAGAATACACAAAATGATGTTTACAAATTATCAATACAATATTCATGAATATATAATATATATGATAAACATGGTTTAAGATGAAGTAAAATATAGAAGCAAACAAAAGATAAACAACACAATGTCCATCAATTCTTAACACAATGAACATAATAAATAACATACTTTTATTGAAATAATATACTTTCATTAAATAATCATCCCAAATTATATTAGACATATATATTATAACTACGTAAAAGTTGTTTTAACAAATTTGGAATAAATTACATATTCTTTTGATAACTAATTAAAGTTGTGTTTTTTTAAAAAAATGTTGATCTTGTTAAAATTTATATCTTTCCTTTTTTATCAAGATAATGTTTTGAATTAATAACTAATGTGGGTTTTGGCCTAGCCTATCCGGTTCCATAGATTAGACCACGAAGCTGATGATGAGATTGGTGATCGGAGAAGATGATGATGATGAGAAACTTGGAGAGATGGAGGGAGATATATATAGATATAGATACAGTTCCTTGCTATGGGGCTTGGAGTCAGTGTGTGAGATTGGAATCAAACGATGGAGATTCATCTGATGGAATGTTAGGGAGCTGACGATGGAGACTCTAGCTCTCTCTCCTTCAAGAAAGATAGTGAATGAATAGCTCAGGAAAGCGAACATGTATTTAATATTTCATTAGTCAACAGATAGCTAGGGGAATTTCGCAGAAATTTGTAAGGCATTGTTTTTCTAAGCATATAGGATGGCACCCCGGGGAGCAGTGTCGCACTCAAGAGAGACAGACAGCTTGTCGGGCTCGTCTTCGGTGTTGTCTTGTTTGGCATATCATGACGTGACTATCGACCATCTGACAAGGCGGATCCTTCTTGGGTGCTCATCTTTCCTCTTTTCTTGGCCGAGACATTCATTCATTCCCTCCTATTTATCACCTTTTCCTCACTTTCAGTATCTTTCTTCTTTATAAATCACCTCTCAATTTTCCTTCATTGCCATCATCGTCACAACCACCTCGTCCTTCACTTCTTCAAACTCGTCTCTCATCTCTTCCACTCTCAAGCTTTCCTCTCTCTGTCTCCTCCCTCCCTGACATTCCATCATCTGCTCCGATCACCAATCCCTCATTTCCGACAACTTCAGTCCATGCCAATGCCTCACCCTCGCGCCGTTGTTCAAGCCAACCACCACCTCGCGGGGGAGTTCCAGCTCACCGCACCCAGCTCCGACATCCTTACCACACATCCCCTCCCTCTTTCCCTGCGAGTTTTTGATCTTCTGGTCCCATCACAAATCCCAATATTTGAACCTCACCGCCAGGGACCCATGGCCATCGACCACCCCCTCGCGCTCAGCTCCGTTGTCCTCAGGACACCTCTTCCTCAATCCATGTCCGATCCTCGTGACGGTGCTCAAGCAGACTACATCCAGGGACTTGGGGCCAACGATCCAAATGGCACTGGCGACACTGTCTCTGACCATCACGACATGCCTGCAGCTCAAAATTCTATGGGAAGGTAGTATATTCTACGCTTCTGTTCCTTATGGGAAATTGGGAAACCAACAAATTAATCATCGCCAGCCCCTCACAAATCTTGGGCCCGTTTGGATTTAATTTCGGTTATAAAAAAAAGATATTGAAAAAAAATTAATATGATTAATTTTGAATTTAATTTATTATTTTATGTATAATTAAATTTATATTATAAAATTGATTAATAATATTGATTTTAATCAGAATTAAAAAAGTAAAATTGAAAAGCATAATTAAAAATCATGTAAAACTGTGGTTTATATCCAAGCACCCATGTTGCATGTTAAAATCAAGTATAACTTCACTGCCATGTTTTCTTAAAAATATCCAAACACTCATTGTATATGTCAAAATTAATTATGAACTTAAAATCATAATTTTTTTAAAATTATCCAAACAATCATATATAGTATCCCATAAGCTACTATTGTTTCCTTATTTGGATTTGTTCATAACTTCTATTACAACTTATACAAAACCACACTTTTTTTGAATCTTAGCATGCTATATGTCATTCATTTTTGTTTTTTTTTTCTTTTTCCTTTTGGCATTACATACAGGTCCTACAGGAAGCTACTTCACATTGCCATAATGTTTCTGATAACTACGTTCAGTGTTTTCCTTCAAATTGAATACCAACCCAAAAGATATCTCCATTTGATGATCATCCCACCATTATGGCAGTCATTTTTGTCAACTTATGCCTCTATGCTATGGCCTTGATCGCAGAATTTAAACTTCAAAGTGAAAAGCCTTACCTTTCCATCATCATAACCTTTGGTCCAGTGTTCGGATTTCTTGTAATTGTGCTGCTTGTTTGGATGTTAATTCCACCGTTGGGCATGGTCGCATCCATCATATTGAGTGTCTTTACATTGAATTCTGCAGTCACTTCATTCCTAATGATCGTCAGGCATTCTCAGGTGTCAGACAATACTTTGTCTCAGAACCAAAGTGACCCTCTGGATCCAGTAGTGTGAACTTAATCATCTATGCAATCTGAAAGAGAATTCAGCATCCTTCTCCCAAATTTGTTCCTAATCGTTAATTAATAATTACGTTTATTTATAGGAGGAAACAATATCTCACATATGGTCCATGTATCATTTGCCATTCTTTCTGAATTCTGCATATATCCCTTATGTTATCCTGGTTTAGGCCTTCATCATCTGTCCAGTTAATATATAACTCTCTGTTTAGTTTTAGCTAACATTACATTTGTTATGAACAGCAAGGTCCAAAATGTAATCTACTATATTACCAACAATCATAATTAATGAACTGATGATTAAAAGTTAGTTATGAGAAATGTAAAATTTATTATTGACTTCCCTTTTAATTTTATTTGTTAATTGTTGATTTCAGGTATATTGCTACCAAGTCTTATTAAAGTCAATTTTTTTTAGTGAATTATTAAAGTTAATTTTATTGGTGCACGTATACAAATTATTAAGAGTATCAATGTCAATAAGATATGATTAACAATATACTTGAGACCCTAGTTGTGGCCTAGACCAAACTCAATTTGGCAGCAGGACGGATCCATATATAACCACCGGTTTTTTTTTTGGGGGGGGGATTTTTTTATTTTTAGCAAATTTATTTCTATTCTTAATTTGTCAAAATTTAATATTTAATTTTAGTATGTTGTAAGAAGTAATTTTATTATATAACATTTGTTATAATAAATCATATGTTGTAATATAAAGACAAAGAGTCAACAATGTTCTTCTTTATTTAATTTGTTGAATAAAAAACTTGCAAATGGATAATAATATCACTAAAACGTATTTAGGATCACAACAAAATGAAAGGACCTACTTATGCTTTTTCTTTCTATAAATAGTATGATAATTTTTTTGGCCTCAAATAGTACATGATTGCTTCATGATAATTTTAAAACTTATGTTGACTCAAAAATAGTCATTGTCGTCAAAGCCAGAGTCTATGTAATTTTCTAAACATTTATTACAAAAAAACCATGTTTGCTTTCCGACAAAGAAAGGAATTTTTTTTTTTTTATAGAAGTGTATATGCACTTCGTATTTATGAGATCTGGTGGTAATAAGGTTATTTTTCCTTCAGGAGCACTTAAAGAAAGAGTAGGCTGTATTTTTTTTTTGGGGGGGGGGGGGCTGGATTTGGAATACCATCTAAACACAAATGTTATTTCTTTTTCTTTTGTTTTTTTTTGGGGGGGGTATGTTAACTAAAGTTTATTTGGTAAAAGTAATTCTGGGTAGCTTTTAACTAAACACAAATTTTTGAAAAAAAAATTAAAAATAAATTAATTTTTGACAAGTGAAACTTTGAAAAAAGAACTTTTACTAAACTGAAAATTGAACCAAACTCACACTAAGATGTATACAAACGAGAAGAGAACAGTACATATTCCAAATCATCATCGATTCAGCCGGTGAGCAGAGCAATAATTAGGAAAATGGATCAAGAGGGAGAAGAAATTAAAGTATATACACGACAGTATATTTAAAAACAAAAAGCAAAACGGATATAAACCATAAGAATGAAACGGCGAGAGAAAATGAAGAACATGGTGAGAAAAGAGAAGAAGAGAGAATCATACCTTCGAAGTAAGAAATGGGTCTGTTTGATGGCTCCTCATGAATAAATATCCTAATAAAGCTAACGTAATGGTGCGTCGATGTATTCAAATTAATTTGTGGGAAAGGAGAGGACTACAAGGGCAAACAGATCAGATCGATATAAGAGGTTCACAATCACAGCAAGGCAAGCCAAGGATTTAAAGACGACGAGCTTCACTAACCAAGTCTTCTCTGCATGGGCCCCACCTCAGCCACCATTCAAAATATATATTTTACCCAGGCATGCATGCAAACTGGTCGGTATGTACAGTAGATTAATTAGTTGAATATATATTATAATCGTGGTAGATTTCATTTGTACCATTCAAAAGTTTGAATTATGTTTAATTGGATTAGTTAGGTAGCAACTACTTAATCAAGGTTAAACATTGATATTTTAAAGGTAATTAGAGGAGAAAAGAATATAAGGATAAGATCAGTATTAAAAAAAATTACGCGACTTGTATGCCTTGTCATTACAAGAATCCTGAGGTGATTAATTAGTTGATTTTTTCATCAAGAACTTGTATGCCTTGTCACATATTTTACTATTCATCATGAAAAAAACAATTCAAATAACTAGCGATCTTGAATTTTGAACTTTCAAAATAATGTATTTTGAATATCACCTCAAAATACATCTAATATTTAAATAAAGGAGTTTAAGCCTAATAGGGGAGACCCTCACAATATGATGAACCAATATTTCAATCTTCATTGAAAGAGATATTCTCATTTAATATCTGACTATAACTCGATATGATTTCTATCAAGGATATCTATGCACAGTAAAAAATGTATTATTGATACAGAAACAACATATCTACTCATATGACAATGAGGGGAAGCTACTCCCTCAATTTTTATTTTGAATTTTTTTAATATGCATACATATGCATGCATATACACACATGTATATAAATGTAGTATGTATCATATCATATGTCTCTGTTTTTTTTTTATTTGGGGCAGAATCATATCATATGTCTCAATCCCATAGTTAATGATTGATTGATATAATAATATCTTTATATGTGTAAATGTCCCACATCTCAAAATTCCTCGGTGTTATTGAACTAGATCATGAGTTTGCTTTTTTTTTTTTTACATAACAGGAGCAAACAAATTTGTTTATTCTTCAGTCATGTTAAAATTTAGAAAACAAGTTAGAAATTCATTACAATAAAGTTGCAAAATTAAAAGTCAAACTTGCAAATTCTTAGATTTTGACATTTGAGACCTAGGTTGAATTAATTGATCCTTTTGGGACCTCTCTTTCATTCTTCCTTATGTTTTTACCCCCTTTTGCAATGAATAAGCATAATTTGGATTCTTTTTGTTGCATATTTAGGCCTCGTTTGGTATGATGGAAGAGTTTTGATGGAATTGAAATCGGAATTGGAATCAGAATAGAATTGAGTTATAAATGTATGTTTGGTGTGAAGATGGAATCTGAATATAATATTAATAAATATATCTATTTAAAATAGATAAAGACCAAAAATGCCCTTATAAAAAAAATAAAAAACTCAACCATCATGATGGAGTGTGTATGTGGGGCACTTATGACAATTCCATAGAATTGTGGCAATTCCATCATGATGTAAATGGAATTGAATTCTAGGTATTTTGGTAGAATTGGAATCCATAAAGAATTGGATTCATGCATACCAAACAATTGAAAGCATAATTCCAGTTCCAATTCCATTTCTCTTGAACTCAATTCTAATGTACCAAACATGACCTTAATGTCACGAGCGTTGGGGATAGGAGAGGAAAGGCTGTGATGATTCTTTTTAGTTTGAAATCAATAATAATAAACCTACCTAGCTTGGAAGTGAAAAGATGTTTTCACTTTAAATTTGGAATTAAAAAGAGTGCATTGATGATAAAGTCCTCCACCAAATGGATAGTACTAGTAATACTTCTTAAGTTTCATGAAATGGTGAAATGCTGTTGCAATTTTAATGTTAGCCAAAACTCAATAGAATCAGGGAATTATACGGAAATAATTAAACAGATGATAAATCACAAAGGCATATATAATAACATAATCTACGGAGACGATACGTAAGTGAGAGATCTAAAACCAATTTCTTTTAAGGAGCTGTGGGCATAAATCCGATATAATGGTTTTGTATGGAGTACACGCACATGGTTTCCTCCTGTAAATACATAAATGAAATAAATTTGGGGAGCAATATCAGTTTATGTCCCTCCTTTTATTCCATCTCACAGCTCGAATGTGTTTCTATTTTTTATTTCAAAAAAATATTATTATATTAAAGAATGTAAAAAGGTAGGGATGGACAAGTCATATGACATATTCCCTCGGCCTCGGTGTTTCCTATTAAAAGATTTTTCATATTAGTTGAGATTTTTCGTCAAAGATAACGGACCATTTATAAACTTTTTTTTTTTCCAAAAATGTGCTTCATAAAGTGAGACGATTAATTATGTTGTATGTGTGTCAAAAGTGTGTGTGTCAAAATCCCACATTAACTAAAAAAAGGAATCTCCTAATATATACATACTAAGGAATGAAGTGGGCTAGTAAAATGAGTTTGAAGGAGAAGTGGCCTTGCAAACATAAGACAGGCCAACGCAGGATAATCGCAGTTGAAATCAGCCGATTCGCCCTCCTGCATGCAAGTTCAAGAGATAATGGGTTTATTTTACTGAGTTATTTTTACAAAAATAATTAAATAAATAATTATTTTTAGCTTACCCGAAAACCTCTGGTTTTGCTATTTTGAATTTAAACTTGAAGCTTTGGCAGTTTTTCCAGCATTAAATCTCTTTTGAAAACTGATTTTGTGAGTTAATCTTTTGCTACCAATGTCTCCAGATAAATCGATTTTGTAAAGTTAATGTCTTAGACATTTTGTCTGCCAAACGTCTGCGGATTAATGGACATGTGTAACTAAAGCATTAATCCATGTACATTTTGCTGTTTAAAACATGTGAAACTGAAGCATTAACTGGTGATTATGAGCCAACGTTTGTGTCTCCATCTTTGGGCTATATATAGCCCCTGGGTGCTGACAGAAAAGGTAGACCAACCTCTTAAATTTTTGGTGTTCTCTCCCCCTTCTGCCTTCTATTCTTGTGTTCGCCTGTGTTGTCTGTTTTTATTCTTTGTTGTTCTGTTCCCTTGCTCCGCCGTAGGAAGTGTTTGTTTAATCCTGAAAAACTGCCGGTTCGTTGTTACGGTGTGTCGGAATAGTTCTTAAGGATAGTGTCCTTCCGGGCACGACTCAAATAGTACGTGGTTCGCCGTTCACGTCTCTTGCTAGTGCAGCCAATAATTTAAAATGACATAATTATAATGAACTACTAATAAAGAAGTCATGGAGGGCATGATTAAATCAAAAGATGAAGGAGACCTAGGATGTAAGGATTTTATGGGTTTCAATGATGCATTACTTGCAAAAATTTCATGGATAGTGTTTCAACATCGTAATTGTCTTTGGGTCCGCCTTTTAAAGAGCATTTACTTCCCCAGTACTTCCTTTCTGAATGCCAAGAAAGGATCCAAAACTTCATGGGTGTGGGACAGTTTATCAGCGGACAAGGAATTTTTGCAGGATCACCTTTGCTGGCAGGTGGGAAATGGCAGTTTT
The DNA here is from genome assembly GCF_029017545.1 of Prosopis cineraria. Lineage (NCBI taxonomy): Eukaryota > Viridiplantae > Streptophyta > Magnoliopsida > Fabales > Fabaceae > Prosopis > Prosopis cineraria. The sequence continues at coordinate 19,753,916 of NW_026555343.1, read as the reverse complement.
ATCCAAGTATGGACGGATCCGTGGGTTCCAGGGGCTGATAAGTATCTACTCAAACCCAAGGCAGATGCTGCAATTAATACAGAGTTACCAGTGGCAGCATTTATCTTGAGTAGACAGTGGAATTTGGACCAGATAACAGGTGCTATAGAGCCATCCATGGTGGAGCTTATCAAAGGAATCCACCTTGCAGCTACAAGCCTAGGGGATAAATTAGTATGGGCAGCTGCAAAAAATGGTCAGTATAGTGTGAAAATAGGCTATAGAGAGGCAGGAAGGGGTAAGGAGGATCCTGCCCAAAATAATGTCGGTACGTCTAACGCTATGGATGTGGGAATGTGGAAAATTGTATGGAAGATAAGAGTGCTGCTAAAGGTAAAAAACTTCATCTGGCGCATCCTAAATAATGCTCTGGCTACCAGGGAAGACTTATTTAAACGAAGGTGTGCCTCTGACTCCATCTGCCCAATCTGTCGGGAAGAATCAGAATCTCTTGAGCATCTCTTTCTGATTTGCAAATGGGTGAAAGCTATCTGGTTTGGGTGCCCCCTTGGTTTGTTGGTTAATCATTCGCATGGTCACAACCTTGTTGTATGGCTGAGTAATATTCTGCCATAGACTCATAGTTTCACTGATTATGAGAGAGTCTATGTGGCAAATCTTTGTTGGTTTACATGGAAGGCTCAGTGTAACAAAGTCTTTGAGCAGGTGGACCCATATCCGTCTAAGGTTATTGAACTTGCTAATGGGCTAACATAGGAATTTTGGCAAGCAACAGAGATTGAAAAAGCTGCGCCAACAAGTATACATGTTGATCGGTCACTAAGATGGGAAAAACCAGCATCGGGGTGCATAAAAGTCAATTGCAATGGTTCGTTTGAGGTAAGATCTCAGAAGGCAGGTATTGGCGTTGTGTGTAGGGACTCTGCTGGCAATTTTCTTATGGGTTGGACAGAACATGTTATTGCTGATTCCTCCTTTCTGGCAGAATTGTTAGCCCTTAAGAAAGCCTTGTCTCTGTGCAGGGACTGGTGTGACAAGCATCTCATATTTGAAACTGATTGTGCTGAGGTTTTCAAAGCTATACAGTGAAGAGACCTTAGCCATTGTGCTTGGAATTATTATGAGATCCTTACAGATGTTTTCGATGTGCTGGTGGGTATAAGAATGATTTCTTTTTCTTTAATTTCTCGTGAGAGAAATGCTGCTGCCGATTATAAGGCTGGTTGGTTTCTCAGATTGATAGCAGCTGTTTTGTTGTAGCTGTATTTTTTATTTTTGATTCAGATCTGTACCACTGTCAATCATTTCATCATCAAGCTTGGAGATATTCCTATTAAGTAAGTCAATTTTTTCTTTGGAAGCAGGGGATTCAAAGTATCATTTTGATATGGAGATGCAGAAAAAGTGAAATTTGGATCAATTTTGCGGCTGGAATTCATGGAAAGCATCAGGTCCCCATCCTATCGTGTTAAATCATGTTTTTCACAACTATGCTCATGATAGCGGCAAAGGAGGCTTCCCCCTTAGCAGAGAAAAGCCAACTCTATCACATCGGCATCTTCGCCTGTGTAATTTGCGTTGGATTGGACACAAATGTTTTTTTTTTATCTTTTTAATAGCATAAATTAAAATTATATTTTATGTTTTAGCTTTTTAAAATTTAAATTGTAATCCCTTATTTAAAAATATAAAGCATTTCTAAGAGGTTAGAAGTTGGATGTTAAAAAATATAAAGTTTTTTTTATTGTTTCAAAGTGTAATTAACATGTTTTTTTTCAAAAATGTTTCATAATAAATAAATCACTTTATATTTATTTTAAAATAAATATCCTATTAAATAAGAAAAATTATGAAAAGATGATATTAGTTTGAAGATTGAAAAGCCTTAAATCGAATCAAGCTTTTCAAAGAAATTATAATGTAATTGAGTACACTCTAAGCCATTAAAATCCCAAGAAAGCAAGCTTAAGCAATCAAAAACAATTCATAAATTATTTTTCACAAATTAAAAACAATGTTGGTTTTGAAAAAAAAATTCAAGGTTTAAAGTGTTTATAATTTTTGAATTTTTATAAAAAAAATGTGGAATGAAGTGAAATTGATTTAACAAAGTAAACAAGTGAGTTCTCCAAAGTTTGAATTCACTTTCACCATCATAGAATCCTAAGTTCAATTCATTCGGCTCCTACAATTCATTTGACATTAAGTGAAATGCCTAATTACCATTAAAACTAAGTGATTGTGGCTTATAGCTAGCAAGACACAATCCCTCTAAAAGTCATGCTAAACAATGATTTGACTCTAGAATTAGACCTTGTTTTACCTTGATCATGTTCTAACAATTAGAACCAATCAAGAATTAATCAATTAAATTTAATTTAAAATCTAAACAAAATCTAAATGGTCTTGATATCACCACAAAGATTGAACAAATTAGCATTATACAACAATAACTATTGAAATATAAATTCGAACATACAGTGTGCATTATTTAATTAAATTAAAGAATCAAATCAAAGCATCTAAGTCTCTTATAGAAATGAAATCAACTTGAGAATTCAATCTAACCAGAATTGAATCACCTAGCAACACGAAAATCAGAGAATTCAAACGCGAATTATAGCAGAATCGAAATGAATTAATCTAAAAAAACTCAAGTTTAAGTCTCATCTTTCTTGAAGAACTCTAGAGAAGATTCAGCTGTCCATTTTGGTTTTATCAATGACTAATTGAAGGAAGATGGCCATAAGAGTTGCCATGGACGAAGGTTGGAAAAAGCTGTGAATGAGAGAGCGTGCGACTGAGCTCTGCGATAGAGAAGAAGATGAGTGACAGTGTGCGATGATTGAAACTGAGAACTCAAGAGGAGATGAGCATTCACTGCGTGTGTGTGAGCGGCGAGCCTTTGAACCTAGAGGAAGATGTGCCCAGATGTGCGATGAACGAGCGAGAGATGAACATGCGATGTCTGAAAACTCAGAGCTCTTGCGTTCAGTGCGACTGTGACCGAGAGAGATGAGAGATTTGTGCGACGATGAACGAACTCAGACTGAGAGGAATGAAGCGAACGAACTCAGGTGACTGTGGTAGATTCTCCGCGCCAATCTCGTGCAACTGGGGGAAGAAGATGATAATCCCATTCAGTCCCAAAAACCCGAAGATGATCACGTGCACATGCATGCTTCTGTTTCTGCGCTTTTCTTCTTTGCTGAAAAGTCAAAAAACTGATTTAAAATAAAAACAAGAAAATTATGAAATTAGCCCCTAAATGCTTAAACAAATAAATCTAATGAATTAAACCAAGTAAAATCTAAAAAATAGAATAAAAATTATTCAAATAATAAAATGTGTCAAAGAACTGAAATTTCATATTAAAAATAATTAATTTCAATAAAATGTGCACAATGGCTAAAATACTCATAATGCCAAAACTTAATGAAAAATGAGTTAATGATCAAATTCAGTGTCAAAATCATGCATATAAAGGTCTAAATTAATAAAATATGATCATAAATATAAAAAAAATATGCAAAATATGTAATTCATAAAAAATAATTGACTACTTATAAGATTTTATTAAAAATACCTTATATTTTTAAAATAAAACGTTAGTAATATTTTTTGGTATATTATGTGAAAGCAAAATAAATTATTATTTATATTTTTATATTCTAATAACTAAAAAATTCTAATATTATATTTTAAAATAAAAAACATAATTAATAGAAGTTATTAAAGAAATAAAAAACTATACTTATTTTCTTATGTCTTTTTAAAAAAATTAATAAAATTTAACTTTCACTCATCTCTTTCATCTCTTTTAAACAATATGGATTAATGTTCCTTGCCATGCACGGATATAAAATTTAGTTAATAATGAACGATGAATTCGGAGGCTTGGCCGTGTTACCCAACTCTCTCACATTCTTCCCTGTCATTACTCTGGCATTAATAACCACGTCACAATAAAAATAGTGGGTTTCTTAGAGGGAGAGTTTCACTTAAGTCCTCAAGAACATGAAAATTTAACATTAAAGTTCAATAAAATTTGAAAACATGCAGCATGCCAATCAAGTATGAGTGTATTTGAATTTCAGTTGAGTATAATTAGTTATAAAAATAATTAAATATTATGAGGTATATAATTGATTTATAAAATTAATTAATAAAATTGATTTTAATTAAAATTGAAAAGTATAATTGAAAAGAAAAATTGAAAATCCAGTACCATGGTTTTGTTGGATAGATCAAATCAAAGTCAGGTTCCAAGGCATCAATTCAATCACATCTTTAATGAATTTTAAAGACTGGCTGTTTAATGAATTCAATGGTATCCTATTGACATTGACGCTCTGAATAATTTTTAAATATGCACCGATAAAATTAACTTCAATAAGACTTGGTAACAATATGCCCGAAATCAACAAATAAAATTAAAAAAGTAAGTCAATAAGTTAAAATTTTTAGGAACTTTTAAATTAAACAAAATTCAATGTGAAATGAAGGCACATTTTTTTTGGGAGAGTTACATTCGTCCTTTTCTTAAAAAATTTATCACAGATAAGGACCAACAATAAGCTTCATTCGAGAAAAAACAAGTCATATTTTTATTTTAATAATAATCTATTTCATATTAATCCTTTTTTGTAATTAATTCTTTTAGAAGAGAGCTGTGATTTTTCCCTTTTGTTTTGGGTTGAGTGTTAATATGACGACGTTGGCTTGGGACGACTTTGCAAGTTACTGCCATAATTGACCAAGTTTCGGGGTTGCTTCTGTGTGCAACTCACAAATTAAATTACAAATTATTATTAAATTCAGAAAATACAATATTGTTAAAGGAAGACTTGAATAATTACTTGACTTCTGTACATGAGAAGACAAATATATATTGCGAGGTAACAAATTCCCGATCAGTCGTCACAGACGCAAACTTCCGAGGAAGAATAATTGATTATAACACTCTAAACCACGTTTCGACGAACTTGCTTCTCAATTTCAATTATATCTATTGGAGCAATTTCAAAGAAGCTTGGGTACAATGCTAGCGGTTTTAGTTTCTCAGGAAGGAGAGGTTTCATTAGAGGGTCACAGTCTCAACCGCTTCAGAGGGGGTCAATACAAAGAAGTAGAGGTCTGAGAATTAGGCCTCCATAGTCTTTAAGGCAAGCATTGCATGTTCTAGCTCCGACTATGAGTATTAGAAGGTCGCCTCAGTGCTACATTTGCAGATGAGCTCATCTAACAAGATATTGGGCTTGCTTCGAGTATGGCAAGTCAAGACATATAGCAAGGTAATGCCCGAAGGGTAGAGTTGAAGGATTGAGAAGAGATCTATAATTTTTAACTGAGTGTTTGCAGTCACACAGAAGAGGCCAAAGCATCTCCAAATTTGATCAGAGGTATGATTTCTATTTATGGTGAACAAGTAGAGACATTGTTTGATTCGGATGTCACTCATTCCTTTGTATCTAAGGAATGTGTGAATCTATTGCTACTGTCTTTGCAAGAATTACCTATGCTTATTAGAGTGATGATTTCTGGATCGTCTAGTATTACAAGTAGGTGTAGAGATTTGATTTGAGGATAGAATTTTCAAGATCGATCTGACTTGTATTCTTATGAAAGGAATAAATGTAATTATTGGCATGGATTGGCTAGTAGCGAACAATGCTACGCTTGATTGTACCATAAAGGTGGTTTCACTATCGGTGTTGTGTGCAACAGTGGAATCTTTAGAGCAGTCTAAGTTCCTATCGATAGTAAGTATCAAAAAGTTAATCTGGCAAGGTTGTAAGACATATATGGTGTTCTTTGCCTCCAATACTGTGTATGATGGTAGAATTGAGAAGATCAGGGTAGTAAGTGAGTTCCTAGAGGTATTTTTCGATGAAGTGACTGGATTACCTCTTGAAAGGAAAGTTGAATTCTCAATTGATTTGGTGTCTAAAACTAAACCGATATCAAAGGCCCCGTATAAAATGTCGCCACCAGAATTGACTGAATTGTAGAAACAAATTGAAGACTTGCTAGACAAAGGATTTATCAGACTAAGCATATCACCCTGGGGACTGTTGTTTGTAAGGAAGAAGGACAGTAGCTTGCATCTTTATATAGATTACTGGCAGTTGAACAAGGTGATTATGAAGAACAAGTACCCTTTACCAAGAATAGATGATATTTTAAATCAATTAGCTACTACCTCAGTCTTTTTTAAGATAGATTTGAGATTAGGATACCATTAGTTAAGAGTTAGTGTAATAAATGTACCCAAGATAGCATTTAGGACTTGGAATGGGCTTTATAAATTCATGGTTATGTTATTTGATTTGACCAATGCGCTTACATTATTCATGGACTATATGAATGGAATATTCAGGCCATATTTAGATCAATTTGTGGTGGTCTTTATAAACAATATCCTGATCTGCTCGGAGAATGAAGACCAACATGCAAAACATTTAAGAATGGTACTTCAGATTCTAGGAGATAAGAAGTTGTATGTTAAGCTCAATAAGTGTGAGTTTTGATTGAGAGAAGTCTAATTGTTGGGACACGTGGTGTCTATGGATGGGATTTTAGTTGATCCACATAAGGTTGATGCAATGTTGAAGTAGGAACATCCCAGTTCAGTCACAGAGATACATAGTTCTCTGGGATTAACTAGATATTATCAATAATTTATCTAATAATTTTCCCAAATAGCTTCTTCTTTGACTAAATTAATACAAAAAGATCAGCCTTATATTTGGAATGACCAGTGTGAAGTAGCATAGTTGAAAGAGAAGTTAACCATAGCACCAGTGTTGATTATCCATAATCTAAGGTTACCTTATGAAGTGTACACAAATGCATCATTAAGAGGTCATGGTTGTGTCTTGATGCAAGATGGTCGGGTTGTGTAACATCCTGATTTTTTTAGATAAAAAAAAATATTGTTGTGAAATTTAAATTTTTATTAAAAAATGATGATAATAATAGGAATTTATATTATTTGAGATTATTTAGAAATAATAATATGGTTAGAAATTTAATTATGAATTTAAAACTTAGGTTTAAAAATTATATAAGAAATATTTTATTAAGATATAATTTTAAGATTTAGAATAATAAAAAAATATATGTGTGTGTGTGAGTAAAAAAAAGAAAGAAAGTAAAAAAAAAAAAAAGAGGTACTGTGGAAGTCCCACATCATTTAGATATGGGAAGGTGAGGCGCCTCCTCACATATAAAAGGAGGAGGCGCATGCGTAAGAAGCGGAAAACAGAAGCAAAATGAAAAAGTTTGCAATTTGTGAAAATTGCAGCTAAGGGCCCAAGATGTAATTTAGAGAAAATTGCAAGTAATGGTCCAAAGGTTTGAATAATTAAATTCAGACCTATAGTTTTTTTTTAATAATATAATTTTGGGACCCACAATCCCATTTTTATATTATTTTTCTCTCTTCCTCTCATGTTGCTCAGCGTTTTCTGGGGGATTATTTTCTTTTTCTTCAGGTATGTTCTAACTTTCCTATTTAGATTAGCATTTAAAAATTTATTTAATTATAAAATTAATTTTATAGTTATTTTCTAAATAATATTAGCTTTCTAGTGATATGATTATTTTGTAGGATAGAGCAAATATTCTGACTAGAATTTTTCTATAGGATAGTTAATCTAATGATATGATGGATTAAAAATATAGGTTAAAGCTCTTAGGAATATATTAAATATCATAGAATATTTTTTTGAGGTTGAAACTCATGTTTAAAAATTTTTGAGTTAAAATCTAAATCTATATTGTTGAAATTATATTGAATCTGAGATGTAGGGATGAACCTCTAATTATTAAATAGTTATTTAAGTATGAATAGGTATTTTTGAGGTTATAGAAAGCTGATTTGAGGCTTCAAGATAATTCTAAAATTTTTAATTTATTTTTGAACGAATTTTTAGAATATAGATGGATGAAATTGTGATACTAGAAATAATTTGAGGCTTAAAAATAGTTTATTAGGGTACGAGAATTTTAGAGAAGAATTTGGGAAGTTAAATGAGGCATAAATCTTAAATTAGTGTTAATATGGATTTTAGATCTAAGACTTTCTAACTCTTTAATTTAGAGTTATTTATTAATTTCAATGAAAAATTAATATATAATGTTGTGAAATAATTATATAGATTATATTGACAAAGATAGTGGTGAAAGAGGAGTTGTGAAGGGGAACTTGTTATTCAAGACACAAGGTAACCATTATTAATGTGTTGTGATGGATGTGTTTGTGAATGGTTATATGTTATTTTATTGTTTGGAAAAATTATAAATTATTGAAAATAAATACTGTATATACTTGTTTGAAATTATTGCCAAGTGGGTTAAACATTTATTTTTATTTATCATGATGAGATATTATTATTCGGATATATTTCTGTTTGGATATTTGAATGATGCATGACTTGTTAGGATATTTTAATGTATGGTGTTAATGAGAATTTCTGTTCGATTAATTATTACTACGTGGTAAGCCCTCATTGGACCCAATGAGTAGCTTGTCGCTTGGTCCAACTCAGGTGATTTGGCGTCCAAGCATGGCGAAAGGAGGATATAAGGTGCAGTCATGCAAATTAAATACTTGTTCGGTTTGTTTGGAAATATTGTTCGGTTAAATGTTTTTGCGTGCCCACTTAGCAATCGCATGATTAGTTACATCTGCATGTATCATTACATATTAATTTTTGGTTACTGGGACTTTTAAGTCTCATTCCCCGTGGTTAATATTTTTACAGGAGAGAGTCTGGCCGAGAAAGCACCAGAGGTGTAACTATAGTGTATGAGACACCATCTTTTACGTTGTCTCTTATTTTGGATTATACAATGTATCTTGTGCCAACTTAGGACATATCTTCTTTGAGAAGCATGTAAACTCTAATCCTTTTTATTAAAAGTATTTATATGATCAAGAGGATTATGTCTATCCCTCTTGATTTATGATCTGATTTGAATATCATGCCATGAGGATCATGTCTGTCCCTCATGGTTCTAATTGCTTTTTGAGATATTTTAAGACCTGTGGTATGTCTTGGATGTATCATGGTAAAAACAAAAAAATTTTCTACCATGATAATGGTTTTAATAATTTGCAAAAAATTGGTTTGTAAATTTGATGGTGTTACAGGTTGTAGCTTATGCTTCTTAACAGTTAAGACTGCATGAAGAGAACTATCCTGCACATGATTAGAGCTCGCAATTGTGGTGTTTGCTCTAAAGATTTTGCACCATTACCTGTATGGCACAATATTCACTGTGTTTAGTAACCACAAGAGTTTAAAATGCCTAGTGGATTAGAAAGAGTTGACTATGATGCAGAGGAGATGGATGGAGCTTCTTAAGGATTATAACTTTAAATTGAAATACCATCTAGGTAAAGTTAATATGGTTGCTAATGATTTAAGCTAGGAGACTTTGCATGTGGCAAGTCCTATGATAAAAGAGCATAGATTGATGGAATCTTTTATTGAATCACAGCAAGATGCACCCCTGAAGGTATTAGTTGGTGCTTATTCTATGAAGGTCAACAATGATTTCTGAAGAGAATTGAGAATGGCACAACTAGAAGATGAATATCTCTTGAAGATTAAAGAAGAGATTAAAGCGAATCAGGCCATTGATTTCAGTTTCAATGATGATCGATTTGTAGTATACTAGGACAAGATTTGTGTGCCTGACGATGCTAATTTGAGGAAGGTCATCTTGAGTGAAGCTCATTGTAATAAGTACACAATCCATCCGGGAACTATAAAAATGTACTAGGACATAGGCGGTATTGGTAGTGGCCTGATATGAAGAGAGCTGTTACGAGTTTGTGACTCAGTGGTTGACCTATCAAAAGGTTAAAATAAAGCACCAGAGACCAACAGGAATGTTGCAACTATTAGATATTCTTGAGTGAAAATGGGACAATATATTTATGGATTTCATAACTAGGTTGTTGAGGACTCAATCAGGGCACGATGCCATATGGGTTATAGTTGATAGACTCACTAAATCAACTCATTTTCTAACAATTCAAATTAGCGATTCTTTGAAAAAGTTGGCAGAGATATATATCTGATAAGTTGTGAGGCTGCATGGTGTGTCAAAGAGTATAGTGTCTGATAGAGATCTAAGATTTACATCCAAGTTTTAGGGAGCTTTAAAGCGTTCCATAAGTACTGAGTTGAAATTCAGTACGGCATATCACCCGCAAACAGATGGGCAGACAGAATGGACCATATAGACCCTAGAGGATATGTTGAGGGCCTATGTAGTAGAGTTGGAAGGTAGCTGGGATAGCCATCTTCCTTTGGCTGAGTTTGCTTACAATAACAATTACCACTCAGTATTCAGATGGCAGGTGTGATGTTGGAGATAATCTCCTTAGTACCTATTAAGGTGCTGTGTTGGAGATTTAGACTCATTAGTATCTGTGTGATACGGTGTTAGAATCAACAATACCCTATTGTGTGTATTGAGGAAAACCATAATCTGAAAGTATGATAAAACACCTTTGGTCAGGTGATTCTACCACTAAAGGTGAGTTCAAGGCTAATAAAATTGTATATTAGTCTAAGCGAGCCTATGATTTCAAGTCAAGGTGATTTGAAGATTTGATCGGTAGTGATCATGCAATATATGTAGAAAAGTAGTAGAACTAGAGTAAAGTGGTGAAATGAGTCAGATAAGTGAAATTTGAAGTGGACATGTAATATATGTTATGTTAAATGGTATATTATGCTTTACTTTCATATAGTTGTATGTAATAGTCATTAGGAGTGAGTCATTCCATTACTAAAATTTTTATCTTACCCCCGTAGTTATAATTTTTACAGGACAAAGCAGTGATCCGAGCAAGAAAAAAAAGTCAGGACTGGCTTAGAGTTATTGAAGCTGTGTGAATTAAAAGTATTGTGTAATAAACGAAAACTCATATGCATATGTAAATAAGTTACCATAGGGTTCCATGCATAATTTGAATGGTTATAAATTGTTGAATGTTAAGTTTTGGTGAATCTTAACTTATGATGAAATTATGATGAAATGATCAAATGATGAAATTATGATAAAATGAATCTCAATATCAACTTTGCATAAGTAAGAAGCCATATTGAATTTAATAATAAATCTTCAACAAACACATATATAAACAATATTCAAAGTTTCCAAGTGTACCTATGGAAAATAAACTTCTATGATTTAATCATTATTATTACTCAAGTAAATCCAATTCCATAAACAATCTTCTTCTAACATTTCATCTAACACTTTATATGTGCCGAAAGTCTAACATAAGAACAACAAACTTGGACATATAATCATTAACCAATTACCTATTTCCAACCTTTCACTATAGAGAATAATTTGGTCCACAATAATACATTTCTCACATTTATTTGCTATCCTAGACTAAAATTCTTCTATTAAATAATTTATCAAATATCTTGTGTGCATTCAAATCAAACCATACAACCATCATCCTACTCTTTAAATGTCCCTTAAAATTTTTCCAATCCTCATCATTTAGATTTATTATGCTTTTCAAATTCAATTCCTTACCAAGAATCAATTTCGGCTAAAAGAACCAATCTAACACTCCTCATTTTTTATTAAGTAAAAGAGGAAAATATCATTACTTAAAAGAAGAATACAAACGCAGCAACTAGCACTATTTTATAGAATAAACTAATAGGCAATATGATTAGAAGAACAAAAGCACTTAACACAATTAAATAAGGAAAAAGTCATGCAAGAAGCTTTTGCTACAACTTTTTTCATTCACTAACAGGTGCATGAATCCATACCCATTTTTTTAAAAACCTAAGAAAGCAATTAAAGTGGAGCCCACCCACCAAATGCAAACTCCTCAAGTTTCAATTTCAGCATTTGGAGGGGAAAAAAACTCCCTCACCTTTTCCCACTCACGATTACAAACTAAAACAGAGGAAAGATAAAAAAATTCAAAATTTCAGCCACCCAATCACACACTCACATGCAGATCAGATACGAGAAAAAGAAAAGGAGGTGGAATTTGGCTCACCGATGAAGCAAAGACGAACGCGAAGAAAGGTTCGAAGTCCCTTCACCAGAAGGGAAGTGTGGTGCAGGGGAACTAAATGAAACCAAGGAACTGAGCGACAACCGGCAGCGTGAACAGAGGACGACGAGAAGAAGCATGGAGGCTTTGAGTGCAGGTGCTCGCACGCACAGAACGACATCAACAGAGGACACGAAGGAAAAGAAGGTTCTGGCGACGCAAAACAGAGCTGAGAAGAAAAATCTGGTGGCAATGAACCCACAGCAATGAAGGAAGCACAGATGAGCTGCTGCACCGGTCGACGGCGGCTGAATGGCGGAGGAGGAAAAAAGGAAAATGCAGGGTTTGAACGAAAACTGATCTCTCTCTCAGATTTTGTTGTGGAGCATATGAGAATGATTGACCAGAGCAAAAAAGAAATGGCTGAACTGTATTTCAGTTTCGTTTTCTTTTTCTTTGTTTTTTTCCCCCAAAAAAGGCATTTCATTTCATGTAACTTGGCAACATAAGCTATCCTGCCTAGACAAATAATAAATTTTCCTTGAAATTTATAACAATACTTTTAAAATACTTTATCCTAGATCTTAATTTTCTTAATTAGTTTTTTAATATTAGATTATTGCCTAATTATTTTTTTTACTTGTTTACTATTGTTTGAACCCCTTCATTTTTCTTTCCCTTACAATTATTATTTTTTTCGATTAATTATTTAGTGCATTTTTTTTAAAAAAAAATTGTAAATTCCCCAATCATTGCAGAAAAGTATGTCAAAAACCTTTTCAAAATTCAATTTGAGAGCCATGAAACTTCTTTTGTCAGTTTTAATTCTCATGAAGTGTATAACTTATTGAGCAATAATAATATTATCCCTACTTTATCTCCCTTAGATGAAAATACTTTTGCTGCCCTTAATTTGATGATTTTTACACACTTTGAGACGATTAAAAATAATTTTAATGATAATTTTTAGCTCACATTATAAAGAGATATCGGATGGAAATCTTTCATGCAAGTAGGGTGATCCATTTTAGAGATAAGTGTAATAAAAATGTCATTAATCTCTATAATTGCGTTAGGATCCTTAAAAGCTGTCTTAATCAATTTAAAAGTGCTGTCCTTAAGATCATTCCACTAGGTAACGATAAAGCTAACATTGAGACCATCTAGACTAGGCGCTTTGAAAGCTTTGATGTCAAAACTGACTATTTTGATTTCATCTTCAATAGCCTCCCTGTGGAAGGAAAGGAGCTGGGCGCAGGAGATTGGAGGGAAAGTTTTTTCAGCATTAAGCTTGGGTTTCCTCTGCAAATGTGGTATATGTTCTTATCAGTTTAATATTTTCCTCCTTTAACCAAAATGGGGGTTTGATCATAGAACCTCTTGCTCCAAGAGAGGACCGTAAAGATGTCAAAGAATATAGTATACATTTTATATCTATTTATTTGATATACAAATAAAAAAAATTAGAATTATACATAGGTGTGCCATTAATTCAGCTTTAAAAATCGGACTTCTTGTTTTTGTTCTCTCCATCTTGTCTGTTTTCTTGGGCTTAGCTGCTTTCATCATTGTTGGTGGTGGAGCCCATAATCAGATTGGTTCAAGATGTTGTTCAATGGCTTCGTTGCTTGATTGTTCATCTTCGTACCAATTCTGCTCCAAGAAGCAACTTGGACATGGAAGAAACTGACTCTCTTTGGGATTCAGGAAAATGGCTCGCTTGTCTAAAGGCTTTTGCCACAAGTCGAAAACATTTTTGTCTGAACTATTGTTTTTAACTTTAATTGTTTTTAATTCTTTTTAGTTTTGAAATTTGGCCTTTGCGTGACGCCCAAGCCCAAAGTCGAGTCTGTGAATTGAGTTTTAGAATGGACAAAGTTAGTGGCTGGAACAGAGAGGGTAAAAAAATGTATCTGCACAAAGTAAGTGGCTGACATGAATAATTGAAGTATATTGTTATATATATATAATTGAAGTATATATTAGTTTAGGCGGTTTGGATGTTTCCTGTTAATTGTTCTCGCTCTATGGGGTTGTATAGTTGCTGTATTTTTTTCGTTAGCACCTACTATCTTAGACATACCTTATGTAACATTCTCCCTCTCCGAAAAGTCCCCTACAACTATTTGTTTGACTTCGAGATAATATAAAATCATGTTTAAGATCGATAGTTAGACACTTTGGATTTAGGAAGAAATCGTAACATATTAAGTTTAAGAACTTAATTAATATTAGAAAGAAATTATTCTATGGTGATTTGAATTTGACATGTAATAATTTGAGTAAAAAATTTAATTAAAATAAAATAAATTTTGATGATTTAATTTCAAGACATCTTTTAGATGAAGGAAAAATTTATAAGATTAAGTGAAATTAAATACATAGGATCTTAACTTTTTTATTTAAGAAAGGATTAAGGTATAATTTTATCTTTAAACTATTATCAAAAGAGTAATGTTGCCTCTAAATTATTCATAGTAGCAATGTTACCCTTAAATTAATTAAATCGAAGTAATGTTGCTCCACCATTTAAACGTTCGTTACTATAGTTAGTAGGACTCACTATTTATAAGTTAAAGTGCAATTTTATCCTTAAACTATTCTCAAAGGAATAATATTTCTCTCACCATTTAGAAATCATAAAATTAAATAAAAATAAAAATATAATAATATTAAATAAAATTATATTAAATGTATATATAAACATAAAATTATTATAATATTAAATAAAAATAATATTAAATATATATAATAAATATAAGAAAGAAATTTATAGTATGTTAATAAAAATGTCATAAATTAATAATATTATAAACTATAATTTTATAACTTGTTAAGTATAAGTGAATTTTGATTAAATTAGATATGAGTAGACTCAAAAATATCTACAATTGCACCTATAACTATTGATCAGAACCACCGTTAACAACTCAATTTGGAGAAAAAAATTATTTTCATGATTGGGCTAGATTGAACAAGAGTTAAACTATTATTAAGTCAGGAACCAAAGTTGAATTGAGAACCGAAGCGGTTTTCAAAAAACCAAATGATTTTAAATATAATATTAAAAAAGCTTAACAATTTTAAAAAGTAGAAAAATTCAAAAATTAGATCTAAAAGCCAACTTTATTTTGGAACAATTTACATATATAAAATATGATTTGAGATTATTTTTTTATAAAAATGTCGATAATTATATGTGCAAATGCAGATATTTTTGAGTCTACTCATATTTAATTTAATCAAGATTCATTTATATTTGACAAGTTATAAAATTATAATTTATATTTTTCTTATATTTATTTTATATATACATTTAATATTATTTTTATTTAATATTATTATTTTTTTATTTTTTTATTTAATTTTATAATTTTTAAACAGTGAGAGTAACATTACTCCTTTGAAAATAGTTTAGGGACAAAATTGCACCTTAACTCATGAATATTGGGTCCCATTAGCTATTACGCCCCAACGCTAAGGGCATGACCGGCATGAAATGTGAGATGGATTCATATTACATAAGCTTGGATTAGTCAAAGGTTGAGTTAAAATATTGATATCTAAGTTATACAAAATAATAAAGTCCATGAAAGTTTTAAATATTTTGTAAAAATTTTGACAGAATCTTTCTTGTAATTTGGATCCTCTAAAATTTTTATAATAACAAAATATATCAATCAATCTAGCAAAGGAGACTAGCTCCATATCAGCAAATTACATACTATTACATTAAAACTAGAACCTAACTACAATATACGTGAAGCACTAACTACCATTGTATAATATAATGAGCATTTACATTAAAATAAATAATTGGAGTGTGCTTCTATTATAAAAAATAACAATAATAAAGCTCCTCAATGATCAGCAGGCTCGTGTAGGGTTAATTACATTATTTGAGACCAAAGAAATTTTTCGGTGAGTAGCGTCTCAATCTAAATTATAGATACGACACGTAAAATTAGTAATTAATAAAATTTAATTTAAAATAATTAATGAAATATTAAAACACATATTTTAACTAATACTAAATGACAATGTTACTATGCAATATAACCGTGACTTAAACCAATAATTTTAAAATTCTATAAATTATCAAGAATCATACGACTCATAAAAATATGTAAAAGGAATTCGAATAATGATATAATAAAAAAAAATATTTGTGAATAACTAACATAGCACAATAAATTTTTAAAACCAATTTAGGAGGAATTTACCATATAAAATTATATATGATCAAACAACAGTTTGTTTAATAAAATAAATTTAAAAATAATAAGTTTTAAAAAATTACTTTTAGTGGGATCTTATCAGAATGATTAACAAGTGTGAACACATAGTTCATGAGATAAATAACTAACAACTGTAAACACACAGTTCACGAGAGTAAGTAACCAACAAGCGTGGTGCAAAACCACAAAATAATCAAATGCAGTTAGAAGTCATGAAACAAGAGTAGGCACGAAGCCCACAAAGCAAACATGAGTACGACACTCACGAATATCCATTTTTCCATTTCACATGTGTTGGCATGTGTATGGGGTTAGCACTTCTTACAAATACCCTGCTAGCTGAGTGTACTATGATATGCCAAGAGCTAACGAAACAATCATTAGGATTCAGCGTTCTAAATTTAGTCTCCTTAATTAAAATTGAGCGTGCATGAATTTGAAGCATTTATTGAAAACCATTCTTTTTAAAATATAATATTCAACTATCATATTTTCTTTTCAATTTTTTATATGCATGAATCACCATGTTAACCACTCTCATATAAATTATAAATTTTAAACAAGAGAAATGCTTAAAATAAATAATCAATTCATAATGTACTGCATTCAAATATTCTTTAACAATAGCATAATTTTTGATGAAAATAAATCATATTATGTAATGAACCAATTCATATAAAAGTGAGATAAATAAGAAGAATTATACAAATCATAAAAATAGAATTAAGAATATTTATACAAATTATGAAGGAATAATATAAAAATTTAAATAAAGAAATTTTATAAATACTCTACAAGAAATTATTTGAGACACTGCCCACTCACTTGAGAATTTTCAATAATTCTAAAGCTTAACCCCTCAAATTTTCACATACTTCAATGATACCTTAAATAACCTAGCGCATGATCCAACAATCCTTTTATTATTATAAACAAACAAAATTAGCATTTAAGCTCTTGGAATAACTCTTTAAATTTCTCATTAACCCTCCTAATAACTTCCATCAAGTAGTTTAACCATGCTTGGCAGTATTCAATTTCAATCATAGTCACAACCCTTATTCCAACTTAACAAAATCACAATTACCAAATAGTTTAACAATTTCCCTTTAGGTGATACATGATTTCAATGAGTAGTTCTCAACCTTACAACTTATACATGTAAAGACATATAACTCCTCAAGTTGCATTTATAATTTCTCTATGCCCTAATATGAAAATTAAATAGTCATATCTCCTTCAAATTTCATGTCTAAATACCTTAAAACATAATATAAACCAAATCATAAATAATGTCATAATTTGCAAATAATAATTTAGATAGCATCATTTTTGTTTGAGTTCCAAGTGTACTTGAGACAATTAAACTATTTGACAAATATTAATTTATCCTTATACTTCCTTATACCTCATCTTTAATCATAAATTATAACAAACTATGTCCATTGTTCTTATACTTTTTTTAGACTTAATAAATTGTTATACAAAATCTTATGTGATCCTCGCTCCTAATTGGTATTTTAAAATTTTAATTATTAGCTCAAGCCACTGCTCATACTTTTAAGCATTTTTACAAACATTTCAAAGGCATTCATCAAAGTTTAATTTATAATAAGTCCTCAAAAATTTAATCAACTTCCAATAGCAATGTTAGCATCATCAAAAATACAAAGCATCTAAAATTAAATCCCAATCAACACTTAAATCACATTTGGCAGCAAATAAAATTAGCAATTTCAACTAAAAATTCTTGTAGTCATTCAACAAGCTTCCTTCCTCACTACTTTAGATAACAAAGAAACTCAATTTTCCTCTTCTCCTGCCACCAACCAGCGGAACCAAGTAAAACAAAATTCCGACTCCCATCTTCAACAGCCACAACACGCCAGACCACCAGAAAAACAGAAGAAGAAGAAGAAGCAATTACTCACTTCCTAAGCACCAGCCCGTTGGAGGAAGATGGAAGGAACAAGATTCAGTATGCCCAAACTCCCTGGTCACCCACGTACACCACACCAGTACCGAGGAAAGAAAGAGACAGAGGAGCATGAAACAGCTCTGTCAGCGCGCAACAGCGAAGAAACAGAGAAGAGATTTAGCTACAGCCCTTAACAGGAACTGACGAACAGCAGCGGGAAAGGAGTGGATGAACTGCCGGCGGCGAGGGGAAGAACAAGTCAAAGGTGGGAAGGACGAGTTCGACAATGAAGAGAGAAGAGAAGCAGAATGTCAGTGAGGAAAATGAGGAATGGGAATGCTCTGTTTCATTTCACACGAAGAGATAAAAATCTGATTAAAAGGGTAATTGCAAAAGTTACAAGAAAAGTTATGAGGAAAATTACAAGAAAGGCATGAGAAAAATTACGAAAAAGACACAAAATTTTTTATAATTTAAGACAAAATAAAACAATTTTTCTTAGTAGAATTTAAATTATGAACCTTCAAGAAAATTACTAGCATAAGTTTCACTAAACTATCACTTTTTACTTACTATGGAGCTTATTTAAATAAAATATTCATTGAAAAAAATTTATTTAATTTAAAATTTAGGGTCATTATACTAGCTACAGTAACGGACGTTTAAAAGGTGAGAGCAATATTGTTTCGATTTGATTAGTTTAGGGACAATATTGCTATGATGAATAATTTTGGGGCAACATTATTCCTCCGATAATAGTTTAAGGGCAAAATTACATCTTAACCATTCAAGAAATTATATTTATTTGAATATTATTGAAATCAAATAAATTTAAGATTTAATTTTTGATTTTTTTAAAAAAAGCTGATTAATAGTAAATAAATTATACGTATAAAAATATATATTATGTGCAAACGAAATGAGGGGAAAAGATAAGATAAAAAAGAAAGAAGAAAATAAATAAATAATAATAACAATAGCATTTTTTCTAAAAAAAACAGAGAGAAACTAAAACTTGAAATATATATATATATATATATATATGTATATAACCAACGTAACAGTGGACATGTTATGTCGCCCACCATTGGTTTGGCAATATGTTCAAGGACATGTAACCCTCGTTCACCAGCCGCAGTATCTTTTGTGTGTGTGTGGGTGTGAGAGAGAGAGAGAGAGAGCACATTGCAGCCTAGGAATATTTTTTGTTTACATTAATAAAAAATAATCAACTTTTATTTAAGTGTCAGCTAAATGATTAATATTTAAAGGATTTGATGGATTGATCACTTTTGTACCAATTTCAATAATATTATGGATATTTTAATCCATATTAGCGAAGACTAATTTGTGGTAAACACAATCAGCAGTATAGTCAATATTTAACATCGAAAACTAATGATGTTAAGGCAAAGTTAACGGTTTGATCATTTTTACACTAATTTTGATAACGTTATAGATATTTTTATCCTTTTTTCTCACTTTAAGCTACTGGATGCTCTTGGTTGACCACTTGAAGGGTATTTTTGCACCTTAACCTTATATATTTATACTGAATTATAATAATTGGATAGATAATGAAGACATAAACCTAAATAATAGAAGGAATATATATATATATATATATATATGAGTTTGGAAAGAATGGTGAATGAGATATTGTTTTCTCTTCTAAATACAAAATAAGTTTTATTCTACTAAGTGTGGTAAGTTACATGGATGTTTCCTTCTATAAACAAACTTAACTAATGATTAGGAACAGAATTGGGAGAATGATGCTGAATTTAATTTTGAGACAAAAAGCATAGTTTGATACTTGAGACAAAAAGGCATTTTAAGATCATAGGGAACGAGGTGATTTAGCTTTCGTGGTAAAGAGATCCAATATGATGGATGCGATGCCCATAACAATGGAATTAAGATCGAAACAAGCAACACAATGGCTAGAAATTCGAGCAGTGGACCAAAAGAATGACGATGGAAAGGTAAGGCTCTCCGCTTTGAAGTTTAAATTCTACGATCAAAATCAATGCATAGAGCCACAGATTGACAAAAATGGCTGCCATAATGGATATTTCTTTTTGGGTTGGTATTCAAGTTGAAGGTATGAATGGAATCCATACCGAAACATAGTGATCAGAAACATTATTGCAACGTGAGTTGCTCCCTAGATGAATGGAATCCAATAAGCACATTGTACATCCGTTGGTGTAACTGCTTATTGAATTAGCTTTGATGTTATTAGTGACAACTGCAATAGTTAAAAGGGCTTTCTCTATTATGAATATCATCAAAAATTAAAAGCAAAACCGCATGAGAGATAAACTGTTAAATGATTATTTGGTTACTTACATAGAGAAAGAAATTTTTGATAGTGTTGAAAGTAAAAAAATTATTTAACATCATCAAAATATGAAACCTCATCATAACAAAAGTTTATCAAAAAAAAAATTTAGAGAGAAAACTTATGATGTATATTCAATTTTTTTATAATATATGATGATGTATCTTTTGTATTACAAGTGTGACTTTATAAATGTAAATATATGATGTCCACACAACTAAAAATTTCTGGATCCGTCACCGGGGGGGAGTGGAACGCGAACGTGCTTGTTAATTTGTAAAATGCTTCATTCTTTTTTTTTTTTTTAAGCAAAACAAATGTCAAGTGGATCGGATCCTCGCCGTTTCCGCCCTTCAGGACGACCCATGTCACGTCAACTTAAAACAAATACATGTTCCGTGGCTTCTTGTGTTTTTAACGGAAAACAGGCACTTCTATTAATGAAAGACAAAATTATGAAAAAATTTCAACAAAAACCCTTTGACCATAGATAATTAAAAAGAGAACCCCAAAATCCTAAATCATCACTGCAGTTCAGGGACTCATAATTGAAATTAAGTAGAGAGTACAATAATTAAATTAACTTTATTGCAGTTGTTAATTCGTTTCTCTACTGTGACATGTTCGATCATTTCCATACAAAATATGAGAAGTAGGAAAATAGACAAGTTATAATAGGACAATTAATGATTGAAATAGGCTTAATTTTATTATTTTACAATCTCAATTTTAATTTCAATTTAAAGCCCTTGAATTGCAGTTAAGATTTAGAATTTTGAGTTCTTTTTTGAATTAGATCAAGGGGTTTTTATTAATTTTTTTTTTTCAAAAATCATTGCACACACTAAACAACATAGCCTAGAAGCATTAATGCGGATGTGACGGGACGGAAGGTAGGGAAACGGATGACAAAGAAGACTGAGAGTCAGAGAAGGTTACGAGAAATTTTTTTTTTTTTTTCTTGTTTTCTATTTTGATTTCTACTCTCATTCTTATTCTAATCTGCAATGGTTTTTTTTTTTTTTCCCAGTTATTTCTTCTTCTAGATAAGCTTCTTTTCCTAGGATTATTATGGTACGCAGATCTTTGAATAACATTGTTCGTTTTGTTTTCATACAAAACTAGTGTTTGGTACCCGTGCGTTGCACGGGCAATTTCATGAACAAAAATTAACACCATTATGTGGCTGTATTAATTTTTTATATCATCAAAATCTGCCATATCATATTAACTATTAGTCGAAATAATCATTCATAACATTCGATTAAATAAAATTCAATTTTTATTATATGAATATATTAAGTAAAATAACCAAAACTAAAGGATAGATCAATTAATAACACAACACATCATTATCTGCTTTTTGGAAACGACAACATTCATTTAAAATTAATTAAATTTATTTGAGTTATACTTATTAAAACATTCATAAAAGTAACTCAATCTTTTAAAGATATTGCTAGACAACATTGAAAATGAGAGTCTCTGTTGAGGTTATTTTTAATTATTTTTTTGAATTCGATTTAATGTGTTGTGATGTTGAGTCATGAAATAAATGAATATCACATAAATTATACGATGCACTTCATTGTAATATATATTCTAATATGAAGATGCATACAATTAACGTAATAGTAATGTCATGTTGGTTTTTTATTCTAGACATAAAAGCATAATAAAAATCATTCAAGACACTTGTGGTAATTTTCAAAAAAGGTCATTAAAACACTATTTCCTAACAGGAGGTGAAATAATTATTACGAACAGTAACTGTAAGTTTTGTGAAGGGATTTTTTAAATTTCATTTGAATTGACAAGTCAAATTTGAGCCGGTGAAAAATTATCACCGAAGATACTGCCAAAATAAAAGAGGAGGATCACCCAAACTCATTACAATATTCACCAGGAATACAATAATATCAGCACTGTATATACTTATATTCAATCACAAAAATCTTACACTTAATGATAGAATAAACATCAGGACAAAAAAAAAAAGAGGATAGAATAAATATCACCATAAATATCTAAATCATATTGCACTTACAATGCTAATGAAAATGAAGGAATTAAAATAAAAATAAGTTCTTTAAATATAAAGAAGGAAAATTAAATAGATAGATTATTAATAAAGAAATGATATTACAGAAAATAACACTAAATTAACTTTTCTAATCACCAATCTTTGTTTAAACTTCATTTAAATAACAACTTGTCTAATCAATGAACACTACTCCAGGAAAGACGAAATCATAACTACTTATATTAAATGGATTAAATCCCCATGTAAAAATCGATGTGGCACGTGCATTTTGCCTACATAAAGTAAAAGATTATCACAAACATTAAAAGTTTACATGAATTATTTAAAAAAAAAAGTGTACATGAATTTCCAAAAAAAAAAAACGAAATCATTTTAATTTAAATACATTAAGCTTAACATCATGGCTAATATAAACTTTTAGCAAATAAGCCCTCCCCGCTTAAACTCCATCTCCTTCTGGTAATTAAAAAAAAAAAAAATCTCCTTAAATGGTTGATCTCAAAAAACTCTGATGGCACAACAAAAGTTGTAAAGCACAATGGTACCTGTAAGAGGCAATAGATCACCAAAACTTAATATGTAAAATTACCGAAATCTGTCTTGAAAAACTGATTAAAAGGAATCAAAAATGCATTTTTCAATTTTAGTCCAGACGTTAAGTTTTTATTGAAAAATCTGATCGCAAAAAAATTATCTCAAGTTTTTCTTGTTCCCAAGAAACATTATAAGGTTAATGCTTGGTCGTTGCCCGTAAGTAACGCGCTGCATGGCTCGAGTACAGTGATAAGTGAGTTAAAGCCGCTGCATCAACACCCGGATGTAGTGTTAAATGAGCAAGGGCTACCGCGTCATTCTGGACGTGCACAGCTAAAGAGGTTAGCCCATGAGAGCAAAATTAGATTTGATACTTGAAATGTTGGATCATTGAATTGTAAATCTGTAGAGGTTGTAAGGGTTATGATTCAAAGAAAAATCAATATCCTTTGCCTGCAAGAAATAAAATGGCGTGGAGAAGAAGCTAAGAATATTCAAGGTTTCAAACTTTGGTATACAGAAAAAGTAAGCGCACGCAATGGAATAGGCATCATTATAAATAAGGAGTGGAAGAAGAACCTTGTAGAAGTTAGCAGAATTGGAGACAGAATTATTTCTTTAAAAATAATAATTGGACGTGAAATTGTTAATATTGTTAGCGCTTATGCGCCGCAAGTCGGGACAGAAGCCAGTCTTAAGGAACTATTTTGGGAGGATTTGAAGGGGTTGATTCAACACATACCACAGATTGAAAAGATTTTTATTGATGGAGACTTTAATGGGTATTTCGGGAGGGAGGCTAGTCAGTATGTGAGGGTGCATGGTGGTTTTGGTTTTGGAAAGCGAAATAATGAAGGACAAACTCTTCTTGATCTCTCATTGGCGTATGATTTTAAGATTGCTAACACTTATTTCAAGAAGAGAGATGAGCATCTCATCACTCACAAAAGTGGAGCCTCAAAATCACAAATTGATTTTCTTTTGGTTAGAAACACAGATAGAAGACTTTGTAAAAATTGTAAGGTGATCCCCGGAGATGCTGTAACGACACAACATAGGGTCCTAGTCCTTGATGTGTGTATTATGAGTAAAATTCAAAAACGTCAACAAGTAGTAGCATCAAGGATTAGGTGGTGACAATTAAAAGGTGAGAAGCAAGATATTTTCAAGCGCAATCTTTTGGACAAAGAAATTTGGGAATCTCAGGAAAGTGCTAACATCATGTGGGAGGATATGGCTAAAAAGATACGGGAGGTTGCAAAAGTAATTTTGGGAGAATCAAAAGGTTCTGGTCCGAGAGATAAGGAGACTTGGTGGTGGAATAATAGTGTACAGGACAAAATCAAGTATAAGAAGAACTGTTTTAAAGCCATACATTTATGTAACAATGAGGAAAATTGGGAGAGGTACCGTATGGCTAAGAAGGAAACTAAGAGAGCTGTGGGTGAAGCTCGTTCTAAAGCTTTTGAAGAATTTTATAAGAGCCTTGAGACGAAGGAAGGAGAACGAAACATTTATAAGATTGCCAAGAGTAGGGAAAGAAAATCAAGAGATCTAGAACAGATAAGGTGTATTAAGGATGAAGAGGGAAGAATTTTAGTTACAGATGATGAAATTAAAAATAGATGGAAGACTTACTTTTCCAAACTTTTCAATGATGAAGAAGGTTCATCTAGTAACTTGAAGGATTTAGTAACTGGTGAAGGAGAACAAAATTTGTCATTCTATCGAATAATACATGATAAGGAAGTAAGGGAAGCTCTTAAGAAAATGGCAAATGGTAGAGTGAACGGACCTGATTGTATATCTATCGAAGCGTGGAAATGTTTAGGTGAAGAAGGGGTGAGATGGTTAACTAAGTTATTTAATGTGATTTTACGGTCCAAGAAAATGCCTAATGAATGAAAGAGAAGTACATTAATTCCTATTTATAAAAATAAAGAAGATATTCAGAATTGTACTAACTATAGAGACATTAAACTCATGAGCCACACCATGAAATTGTGGGAGAAAGTAATTGAGCACAGGTTGAGATTGAAGACAAGTATTTCTGAGAATCAATTTGGTTTTATGCCAGGTAGATCAATTACAGAAGCGATTTATCTACTAAGGGAATTAATGTAAAAGTATCATTGTAAAAATAAAGATTTACACATGGTTTTTATTGATTTGGAAAAAGCTTATGACTGTATACCAAGAGAAGTGCTTTGGAAAGCATTGAAAAAAAAGGGAGTACGGATTGTTTATATTAAAGCCATACAAAATATGTATGAGGGGGTAAAAACTAGTATAAGAACGTCTAGCGGTCAAACAAAGAATTTTTCTATAAAGATTGGACTTCATCAGGGATCATCTCTGAGTCCTTATCTGTTCAACTTGATCCTAAATGTTTTGACGGAACATATTCAAGAAGAAATTTCCAAATGTATGCTCTTCGCGGATGATATAGTTCTTATAGCAGAGACAAGAGAAGAGGTTAATTGCAAACTTGAGTTATGGAGGAGAACATTAGAGTCGAAAGGTTTCCGTCTAAGTAGGAGTAAGACGGAATATTTATATTGTAAATTTGATAAGAGACTATTTGACAATAATTTGGAAGTGAAATTGGGAGATCAAATTATACCTCAAGTGGAAAAGTTAAGATATTTGGGAGCCATTATTCAAAATGATGGTGAAATTAGTGAAGATATTTCACATAGGATTCAAGCTGGGTGGTTTAATTGGAGAAAAGCTAAAGGAGTTATTTGCGACCGTAAGATGCCTAATAAACTTAAAGGAAAGTTTTATCGCACTGCTATCAGACCAGCAATGTTATATAGTAGTGAATGCTGAGCTCTAACGGGACAATAAGAGCATAAAATTGGAGTAGCAGAGATGAGAATGTTACGATGGATGTGCGGACATACACGTAAGATAAAATTCGAAATGAGCACATACGCGAAAAAGTGAGGGTAGCACCTATTGAGGAAAAAATGGTAAAAAATTGGTTGAGATGATTTGGACATGTACAAAGAAGACCAAGGGAGGCACCAGTGAGAAGAGTAGAACATATAACTTTGAGTCCGATTAAGAGGGGTAGAGGAAGGCCTAAGAGAACACTCTTAGAAGTTGTTGAACGTGATCTCTTAATTAATAATATTCCTAGAAGCTTGATAAATGATAGAGCACAATGACGTCTTACAATCCATATAGCCGACCCCACCTAGTGGGATAAAAGCTTGTTGTTATTGTTGTTGTTGTTGTTGTTGTTGTTTTCTTGTTCCCAAGAGAAAGTGGCATCTAACGTAGACTTCATTTGAGGCCATAGCACCTAAAGTTCAACAACAGCATTTCAATCACACTTAAGGCCTTCCACCTCCAAAAAAACAATTGAAGCCATAAGTTTTAAGATAGCTAAACCTCCTCTTCCCACTAAAGCAAGCAATTACTTCTAAAATGCAGTAACATAAATGATGTGACGTCGCTGACCTTAGATGCTCGTTTCTCAACTGCAATTTTGAGACACCACATAACTCTTTGCTTTTCTGCATTTGATTTCACAAAGGGCCCACCTATACGCGTGTAAATAACTAATCAGTTCAACACTTACCTGTTTCTCTATCCCAGCTCCAAAAAGTACGCAATAAAAATATATTACATGTTTGCTATCATTAGAAAACAAAAACCTACTTCTAAAATAACTTTAACGCATGCCACCTAAAGAAGAGTAAGATCATAAAACAGAACAAAGCAACAGTTTGTTTCTTTCTCCATCTCTTGTTTATATGCCTTGCTTGCTTCCTACTGTAACGACTCTTTCTTCTGAGGGGCCCATTTTTGTTGTCTTCCCTCTTCATATTAATTAAAAGTAATTAAAACTCCCTTTCCTTAATAAGAAAGAAAACCGGATTTATCAAAATAACTCCCCACACTAATTCTCTCAAATAACATGTAATATTGCCTTATCATTAGCAAACATTAAAGCTCTCGTAGTTTTATATTCCTAACCTATGCAGAGGTTAACTCATACCACTGTCCACAAAAGTTGTACCTCCTGGTCAAGCACCAGAGTTCATAACCCTCAAAACTTGTTCCAAGGAGCTATCTCATCCCATACCAATTCATTATTTTTTTTCACATATCTAATCATACAAAATCAATCAGATTACTGGGGTGTATCGGCTGCCCTCCCACATCCCCAGGGAAAAAGATGTTGTGCTTATGAGAAGAATTTGATAATAACATACTGTCACACTCACACATCAAAACAAACATACATGACTTAACCCAATAATAATATTGCCCATGCATATAAACTAACCTACAGTTGTTCTTGAAGAGCCTTTACTTTTGCTTCTACACCATTCAATGCTTTGACCACTCTAAGTATTTAATATAAAACATAAATTTTACAACCATTTGAGCATTAACATTTTCTATAAAAGGATGCTAGCCATCAAATTGTTACCAACCTTGAGATTCTGGAGATGGAATAGGACAGCATTCCACAATTCATCAGTCAATTTGCAATAGAAATCTACAAAATCAGGTGGCTTTAATTTTGTTTTCGACTGCAGAGGAAATTCCTTGTGATCTATAACAGATCCCTGATATTTGCTCTTTGCTTTGCAAAAGGTAGCCTTAAATTCCCATGATTCATCCTCAAAATAATTAGCACCATTAATCAAATCAGGTTTCAAAACTATAGGTAAAGATTGCAGTCCATTTTCACTGACTTGTGGTTCATGATTAGAATGAGTGTTCTTTGCAGATTGAAGGCTTCTAGTTATACGTGAAGCATCATTAAAGGTACTTGAATTGCATTCATTTCAAAATTAACCTGAAAGATAACATACTTCCCCTTAAGAAATCAATTGTAGAAAAGTTATAAGTAACAAATCAATTGTATTCTCTTAACAATATTAACAAATATTCAACTGGTCTTTTTACCTACATTCTTTTAATTGCTATAATTCTCTTAACAGCTGTTATAAGTAACAAATCGATTGTATTCTCTGAACAATATTTAACTGTTGAAAGTATTGAACATCATTAACAAATAAAATTCAGTATCATATTTAATAAATCAGAAATATTGACCTCCAATGGAATAAATTCAAGCATTATTAATGAGAACATGTAGGGGCCAGAAGCATGCGTTCCATGCATCAGCAACCTTCACAACAGAGTCCAATGAGAGAAGATTTATCAAGAATACCATAGCTATAATAAGTAATAAAACAACAACAAAGTTAAATCAGAATAATAAATCAACTGGAACTCAACTGTATACTGTGATAAAGATAATGACTTAGACTTGAGCTTTATGTATTAGCAACCAAAGACATTGCCTTAGTAAATAATTGAAGCTTCTTCTAAGTTGCTTGTGGCTTATAACAGCTAAAGAGAAAACCAAAAAAGCTAAAAACAGAAACAGGACACTTCCAACCTGCAAGAGAAAACAACTTACTCAAATGTCATGTATTTGTAGCTAGAATAGGTGGGATTGTCCACCCACAACAACCTAGTCCAAGGTCCAACAGCAAAGGCCACCCCCTCTAGATAACTTGTATTTCCTTGACTGTGCATGCAAGCATTGAAACCACATCATTAATGAAACCTACGCTTCTTGGAATGAATCCAGCAACATTTTTTTTTCATAATCCATTTATTCACAGGAACAAAAATATCCAAAAAGCTGAAAAATCACACACACTTTCACTATGACTCCAGACTTTGAAATTACTTCAGACAATCACCTATCTAAACTATCATAGAGATCATCTCCAACAACAATTTCTCCACCTGCATTGAGATTATATCAGTAAATGACAATAAAAGCAGTCATTTCAGCATACATAATCTCCAATGAAAAATATGAAGATACACACAAGTCATCTATGTTATATTTATAAAATGAAAATAAAATTATATATATTACAGTATATGCAAAGTTTATTGGGAAAATGTACGCATTCACAACCACTTTAATATTATAATCTCATAAATAGATACAGACTAAGATTTTATACAAGTCACAAGAGCTAGATAAAGAGAAAAGAGAAGCAAAATAATTATTTGTCAAAGAACTCTTATCAAACTCTCAAGTATTTCTAAAAAGGTTGGTAATCCAGGCTTCTTTCCAAAGCACAATACATATTTGATTCTAGTAACATATATTTATTACTTATGCTGAATTGCCTTACAATTCCAATATTTATTACCTGCATTTTCCCCTAAATGTTGCTTTACATTTTAATAATTTATGAATTAAACCAGAAGAGAGGATTCTTCTATTGGCTTTGGAGAACCAGTTCGTGCCAATATGAGAACCAGTGGAGTGAAAGATGTTGATGTAACATCATCTTTACTTGGGTCAGTGAGAATTGACCTTATTTAAATAAAAAGGTTCCTTTTGTCTTCTAGTTCTTTAATAGCAAGAAGCTATAGGCAATTGCAGCTACCAAATCATGTACTCCAATGATACTGTCCACTTAATTCACCCCCAGCCCCAAAGAAAATGTACAAGTAGCAATACGATTATGTTAACCTTCTGCTTGAGTCTAATAGATGCATTAGCAATTTTTAGGTAGAAAGTTCTCATCTAATTGCCTACAGTCTCATACCAGAGCTTATTGGACGATTCCCAATCTTAGTGAGCTTGTCAGCTTTAACTGAAGGCCAACTTCTGCAGGCATTACTTCATTTTAATATCCTCTATCATCCTATCTTAGCCATTTCTATTATCTTTTAACGTTAAGAGCTTCTGTGATGAGTTCATCCAGTCATTTCTAGAGGCATTAGTTTATATGATATGGTTATCTCCTTTATATATCAATGTATTTTAGGCTTCAGCTATCTTAAATTGGATCTAAAAATGAACCCTTTTCTTTGCCAGAGTTTAGATGATGAAATCTGAAAAAGAAAGGAAAAGGTGGTCATCTCACATGTGCACGCACATGGATGATAGTTAATTTTTGAAAGAAAAGGAAGAAATTTTTTGATAAGGATGAAAAGGTCCAATAATGGATTCTAAAGGTATCAAGTTTTTAAATATTGAATTTGTGGATGCTGTAAGCAGTATGACATTTATATAAGTTTAGACTTTTTTTTCAAGTTGGGCACTTAACCTTAGATTTAAAGTGTACCTGACAGCTGAGGAAAGAGTTCAGGTTCTGTATGTTTATGCTAAGATATCTCACGTAATGGCACAAATATCTTGGTTTTTCGGGTTCCCCCAGAACCACAAAATGCTCTTGGTAAGCAGAACGAGAAATTATTTGGCATGAATAATGTAACCACAACTCTATTCACCCATTGTCCCTACTCCTTAGTCACTAAATCACCTCATGACCAGATCCAGATAAACCGACTGAATATTTATTTCCTTCTAAACTAATTTTCAAAAAGAAGCTATGCAAATTCCTTGATCTAAAATGCATACCTCACCAAGTCTTCTATCTTTCTTTGCTCCACGAAAATGTTTCATCAAAAAGCAAAGGATAATCTGCAAGAAATAAATGTCCAGAACAGAATATTAACCATAGCATGTTAACTACTGAGAAATGAGTGTGAGATTCAGATAAATCAACCCACATAGGCAAATAAAGAAGAAGAAGAAAATAGTTGGGATTATTTCGGGGAGAAAAAGAAGCGGGTCGAAGAAGAAACACGAAGAAATGAAAGATGGAAGCCGACTGAAAAAGAAAAGAACAACAAAGTCCCAAAAATCAAACCACCAACAACAGAAAACCCAAAATCAACTCTTTATACACACAAGTCAATTATTAGATTAGTGAATTACGAAAAGAGAAAAACTCAGAGCTCTGATGAGAATCACCGTCACGCGTGATGAATGTGGGCACAATCAGATGGTTGAGAGTCAGTCTCAGAGGAGATGGAAGCTTCGTCAACATCGCCGTTATCGACGGTGCTGAGGTTGATACAAGAGCATCGTTCTAAGGAAGCGAAGAAAGAGTAGGCCACACTGGTGAGGACATTAGACTGAGGGTAGACGACACAGGTGAGGACGAATCCACCGTCGATGTGGTCGTCCTCCTGAAAACTGCCTTTGGACTGGTCGACATTGCCTTCCACCACCTTGCCGGAGCAGGAAAAGCACGATCCGGCCTGGCAAGAGCCCCAAAGGTCGATTCCGAGATCCTCAACCTTGTGCAGAATGTAGACGTCGTCGGGGCAATCAAACTCTTGGAGTCTGCCAGGCGTTAGACATTGAAGAAGGAAGAAGACCAAAGAAGGAACTGGAATGGAAGGATCGAGAAACCGAATAGTAGGAGACATTGAAGAATAACGGGACTCTCATCAGAACTGTGAGAGGGCAATGATGAAGGAGAAGCTTGATCAGCTGGTCAAAAAGGGCAGCTGAGCAATGGGACCACATCAGTTAGGGAATATTCTAAACACGCATGGGATTGGGGAACAACAGTGACAAATTGACGGGCTTGAAGTATTGTTAGAGTCTTTTTTTTTTTTTTTTGGCCTGAATTGTTAGATTCTCATTCTATCTCAATTCATGAGGCATTGTTTTTAAATCAAATTTATTCAATATAATTTACAATCTTAACCTTTTTATAAATTTTCAAGCATAACTTTCATTAATAATAGAAAGAGGGAAAGAAATTTATTTAAGGAGTTAAATAATCAGAGATAATATTAAAATAATTATCATAAAGTACTTCAAAAATATAATTATCATAAATGTCTAATGCGTTGGAGCGAAATTATAAGTATCCTCCTTTCCCAGTTACCCTCCTATTCTTTTGTCCCTTGGACCTAGCGAAGTTCCTCCCTTTATATATACACTCCGCGTCTCACTTTTTGAAGCACATTTTCCTCTGCGCGGGAAAGAAATTTATTCAAGGAGTTAAATAATCAGAGATAATATTAAAATAATTATCATAAAGTAATTCAAAAATATAATTATCATAAATGTCTAATGCTTTGGAATGAAATTATAAGTATCCTCCTCTCCCAGTTACCCTTCTATTCTTTTGGCTTTTGGACCGAGCGTCTTTTGGACGGATCGTCTCTTGGACCTATAAATATACACTCCGCGTGTCACTTTCTGAATCACATTTTCCTCTGCTTCTCTCTCCATCAGCTTCACCTCTCTCCATCTCCATCATCATCAATCCCTCGTTTCTGACAACTTAAATCCATGTCAATGCCTCAACCTCCCGCCGGCCATGTTCAAGCCAACCACCACCGCGCTGTGGAGTTGGAGGCCACTGCACCCAGCTCCGACATCCCTAAGACCGATCCCCTCCGTCAATCCCTGCGAGACAGTGATGTGCTCCAACCCCCTCTCACTCAGCTCCATCGTTCTCAGGACACCTCTTCCTCAATCCGTGACTGTGCTCAAGAAGACTACAGCCAGGGACCTGGGGCCAACGATCCAAATGGCACCGGCACTACCCATCACGACATGCCCGCAACTCAAAGTTCTACGACGAGGTACTGTATTCTACTCTTTTGTTCCTGTTTGGAAGTCGGGAATCCAACAAATTAACCCTTGCCAGCCCCTTAGGGTATGTTTGGTTTAGGTGAAAAAATTTCCCCTCACCTATTCTTCCTTCCAAAACCTCCTCCTTCCAAATTGGAAAGAATCTCTCCTCCCCTCCTCTCAAATCAAATAGACCTTGATGCCTATTTGGGTAATCTCTCGAATCAATTTTAAAAGTCAAAATTATAATTTTATAAAAATATATTCAAACACTCTAGTTATATATTAAAATTAATTATGTACCTAAAACTATGTTTACTTAAAATTATCGAAACACTTTTATACATGAAATTAATTATGAGTCCAAAATCATAATTATCCCATAAATTATTATTACCTCATTTTCAATTTAACTTTTTAATTATACATTTCTAAAAATTATACACACTATTTTACAAATCATACTTTTGGGTTCAAAATTGATTTTCGTGTTTTGATATTTTTAAAAAAATCATCATTTTAGATGTATAATTAATTTTGTTATATATAATGAGTGTTGACCTATTTTTAAAAAAACCATGCATTTAAATTCATAATTAATTTTGATATGTATGAGAGGTGTTTGGATATATTTTTATAAAATCATAATTTTAGCCTTTAGAATTGATTAATTTGACTATCCAAACTTGCACTTTATTGTTTCCTTATTTGGATTCATTCATAACTTCTGTTGCAACTTATACATGACCATACTTTTTTTTTTTTTTGAAGCTTAGCTTGCTATGTTATTCTTTTTTTTTTTTTAATTACATACAGGTCCTCCAGGAAGGGACTTCACGCTGCCATATTGTTTCTAATAACTACCTTCAACTTGAATACCAACACAAAAAGACATCTATATTTGATGATCATCCCACCATTATGGCAGTCATTTTTGTCAGCCTATGCCTCTATGCTGTGGCCTCTATGGCAGAATTTATACTTCAAAGTAGAGAGCCTCACCTTTCCATGATCATGACCTTTGGTCCAACGTTCGGATTTCTTGTGATTGTGCTGCTTGTTTGGATGTTAATTCCATTGTTGGGCATCGTCGCATCCATCATATTGAGTCTCTTTACAATGAAAACTGCAATCACCTAGTTCCCAATGACTGGCAGGCATTCTCAAGTATCAGACAATACTTTGTCTCAGAACCAAAGTCAACCTTTGGACCAAATAGTGTGAACTTGATCATACGTGCAATCTGAAATAGAATATACCATTCTTCTTCCAATTTCTTTCCTAATCATTAATCAATGATTACGTTATTTATAGGAGGAAACAATATCTCACATATATATATGGTCCATGTATCAATTACCATTCTTTTTGAATTCTGCATATATCCCTTATATTATCTTGGTTTATGTATTCATCATCTTTCCAGTTAATATATAATTCTTTGTTTAGTTTTGGCTAATGTTGTATTTGTTATGAACAGCAAGGTCCAAAATGCAATCTATACTGTATTACCAACAATCATAATTAATGAATTCATGATTAAAAGTTAGTTATGAGAAACGTGAAACTTATTATGGACTTCCCTTTTTAATTTTATTTGTTGATTGTTGATTTTGGGTATATTGTTACCAAGTCTCATTAAAGTTAGTTTTCTTGGTGAATTATTAAAGTTCATTTTATTGGTGCACATATATAAATTATTAACAGTATCAATGTCAATAAGATATGATTAACAATACACTTGAGATGCTAGCTGTGGCCTAGACCAATCTCAATTTTGAAGCAGGACGGATCCATGTATAACCAATGGTTTGGAGTGGGGGAGCCAAAAAATTTTCTTCTTTCAGCAAAATTATGTATATTCTTAATTTGTCAAAATTTAATATGTAATTTTAGTATGTCGTCAAAAGTAATTTTATAATATAACATTTGTTATAATAAATCATATGTAGTAATATAAAAACAAAAAGAGTCAACAAATCTTTCTTTATTTAATTTGTTGATTGAACAACTTGCAAATGGATAATAACATCACCAAAACGTATTTAGGATCACAGCAAAATGAAAGGACCTACTTATGCCTTTTTCTTTTTATAAATTGTATGATAGTTTTTTTGGTCTGAAATAGTACATGATTGCTTTACAGAAGTGCATAGTGCAGCTCGTATTTATGAGGTCTGGAGGCAATAAGGTTGTTTTACCTTCAGGAGAGCACTTAAAGAAAGAGTAGGTTTTATTTGGATGTAAACTTTTTCTATTTGAAATGTAGTTTTGGCAGACCATCCAGAAAAATGTCATTTTTTTTTTGGAGGGTGTATGGTAACTAAAGTTTCTTCCGTAAAAGTAATTCTGGGTAGCTTTTAACTTTTGAAATGTGAATTGGAACTGATTTCAATTTATTCTCATATTTTCCAAATAATTTTTAGTCTATTAGACAAATTTTTTAGAAAAATATTTAAATTAACTTTTGACAAGTGGAAGTTTGGGGGAAAAAAGAGAAGCTCTGCTAAACTGAAATTGAACCAAACTCACACTAAGATGTATACAAACGAGAAGAGAACAGTACATATTTCAAATCACCATCGAACCGGTGAGCAAAGCAATAATTAGGAAAATGGATCAAGAGGTAGAAGAAATTAAAGTATCCACAAAACAGTAAATTTAAAAATAAAAAGCAAAACGGATATAAACCATAAGAATGCAACGGCTAGAGAAAATCAAGAAAATGCTGAGAAAAGAGAAGATAATCATACCTTCGAAGTGAGAAATTAATGCGTCTGTTCGATGGCTCCTCACACACACACACACACACACCCCTCCTAAAGCTGACGTAATGCTGCGTTGAGATATTCAAATTATATGTGGGCAAACCCCAAAGTAATTATTATTTATGTTCAACTTCATGTTTTGATCAACTACCACTACAACGAAGAAAACATAAAAAAATAAGGAAAAAAGAAATTTCTCTCAAATTTTCTTTAAAAGAATTGAGTGAGTTAAAATTTGCAGAAAATTGTTCTCTCTCAAAATATTCTTAAAAAATAATCTAAGAAAACAATGTTTCTCACAGACTGATTTGAGAGAATTTCTCTTATCGAAACCATCTGGAGAAAAACTTGTTTCAGAATATTTTCAAGAGACATTTCTATTGGAATATATTAACATTATTTCATGCTTCTCATATATACTCCATCTTGTTTTTTTTTTTTAATTTCATAAATGAATCTTTATTAAAAATAATCTTGTTTGACACATGGTCAAGAAATAAATTTGGACAACTTTCTTAACAAAAATTCAAATCTTAATTTCTTATATTGTAACATTAGACCTAATCGCTATTTGATGCCTACCTCTTGTTTTACTATTGCCTTTAGGGAGAATTATATTAAAATCCAATATAAAAAATTTAATTATTATAAAATTTATTAACTATTGAACTCGATATTTGATGATGTGTTATTAGTTGTTGTGGAGGACAGAATAAACAATGTTATTTAAAGATCTGTGTACTATAATAACCTCATGAAAAGAAGCCTATCTAAAAGAAGAAATAATTGGAAAAACCTAATGATAATTACAACATAAATTCTAAAAATAACATTCAATTATGTCACGTCGTAAAAATTAAATGTAACCAGCACAAGAGATATACACAAACACATATCCTTTAAATCTTGATCAAGAAAATTTTAATTTAAAATCTTAATTCATTTGAAATAAGGTTAGGAAACGTAATAGTATTTCTCATATAAATAAAAAGTTTCTAAAATTTTTGTAAAAATTTTAACAAAATCTTCTTTATAAATGAGACCTCCTAAAATCTCTACAACAACCATTTATAAACAAATCAATAACACGGAGCTTTGCTCCTCTACAACAAACAGTCAATATAAATTTATAGATCAGAATCCTATCTACGGTTAATGTGGAGCACTTAAAATATAATATCAAAATAGAACATATAATTGAATATTTACATCAAAAGAAAAGGAACTTTCAAAAATAAATAGTAACCCAGCACAGTGGTAAGCCTCTCAATGATCGACGGAAGGTTCAGCGTCAACTAATAGATCTAAGACCAAAATATTTTTCAGTGAATAACATCTTAAAAAATTAAATTTAAAAAGGTAAAAATAATAAATTCAACAATTATAAAAAATAGTTAAAAAGGTGATAATTCAAAAAAATAAATTTGTAAATTTTAATCATAATCATGAAATGAGAGTGAACAGAAATTGCTTTTTTCTATCATGCTTGAAGAAAACAAATTATCCATATATAAATCAAAGTAATATACTTACTAACTGAAACTGTTGAAATTCCAAATGCACAAGTTGATTAAAAATTTAAAATTTTGACGACTTGACAGAACAGGTGACAAACGTGAACACACATTCCACAAAGATAAATAACCAAACATGGCTTATGCTACAATATAAACGTGGACACACAGGCCACAAGGGTAATGCTAACCAAATACAGCCGAAGCTATGAAAATAAATATGAATACACAGTTTACAAGGATCAATAACCAAGCGCAACTTGAACTACAAAACAAATGTGGATACACAATCCACAAGAGTAATACAAACTAAACACAGCTTAAACACACAAAAACAAACATGAGTATGAAACCCACAAATAACAAATGCGAGAACAAAGCTCACGAAAATGAAATTAACTAATCATTAATTATGGTGCGCCAAGAGCTAATAGAGTCACCATTAGCAGCAATATTTATTTAAAATCCTTTAAAAATCTGTTTCCAACATGCGAGAAAAATATTACTTTTAAAATATAATTTACATTTTTAATATCCAACTCGCATTGATCATTTTGAATTTTAATTTAATACTTGTTGAAAATAATATTTCATAAATAATGTACAAACTTGCATTAATTAAATAATAAAAAAATTTTAGAGTTTAATCAACAAAATTAATTTCATAAATCTTCAACTTATACTTCTTGAGAAAATAAACGCATATATCATTATCTAATTATCCATCCTTAATATTCCATAATTTCCAAAACTCATGTAATTTATAAGAGTAAAATCTTTCAATAAAAATCTATTAAAAATAAAAATAAATTAAAAAATACTATTCACTTATCTGTAAAATTTTCGAATATATAACTTACTACTAATTGGTCTCTTTGCTACAATGATTTCTCTTCAATCTTAATACCCAAGTAATACCATAGTTAGTTTCTTCTATAGATTTTATTTTTTTTATTTTTTATTTTTTTTTGAACATTACCAATCCAAAATGATTGACGGTGATGATGTAGACATTTTTAAATTCAACCTTTCTCAACACTTATAGATATTTTAAAGACTAATATTTAAATAGCAAATTAGTCCTTGGATTACCAAGTAAAGAAACACTCTTTCAAAACATCTCTATCTCTGATTCTAACTTTCTTTATGAAGAATAACTACCTTCTATAATAATTTTAATTACCAATAATAAAATCATCACATATTTTCCATCATCCAATAAAGTTCTTCCTTTCAAGCATTTTATCTTTATCAAAGTTTAAACACATACCAAGTCTCTTCTTCACTATCCTTTCCAAAATTTCTCAATATTAATATTTGAGCTAATCAAACTTCCATCATCTATTTAAGAGAATTTTCCTCCAATTATTATCTAATTAACAATACAATAATTATCACATATATCTTGTCATCATAAGAATAATTCTCCCAATAAGCACATTATCAAATACCTCACAAGCATAATCCTTAATCCATAATTCCTTCCTACTTTCTCTTTGAATTTCATTTTCCAAAAATTCCACAATCTTAATATTGATTTGAATTCAACTCAAAAGATCAACTCAATCATCATTATTTAAATTTAATAATGCTTCCCAGCTTTAATTCCTTTCCAATAACCAATCTCATCTTAAAGAACACCGATCTCATTTTCCTCTTACAATAACTACAGGAATTCAAGTGAGGCACTTATCTAAAATGAACTCCCTAAACTTTAATTTCAACTTGAAAATTTATCTTTATTTTCTCCACTCCTAAGTTGCAACTGAAATAGAGGGAAGAGAAAAAAAATTCAAACCTCCCTCTTCCCATCACGTGCACACAACAGAAAAGAAAGGAGAAGAAATAAGATTCAACCACACTCATTACATGATCAAAACCGCTGCAGAAGAACAAAGAATGAAGTGGAAGATCAAAACTCCAACGTGCACACTCAGACCAACACGTGGAATCGCAGAACAGGGGAGGAGAGAATTTGCAGCAGCACAAACGAACAAGAGGAGCAGAAATTTCTGCAGCGAGAGATAGTGGAAGGAAGAACGAGATGATGCTGCGATCAGGGATGGAAGAAACATACTCGGACCTCCAACAACAGCTCGGATCTTCACATGCTTGCCACCCTCCATCAGACAGAATGGAGAAGGAAAAAGAAGGGTTCGGTGGCGAGAAACAGAGGAGAAGGAAGAAGCTATGAACTGGGCGACAGCAACGACGCGCGCGCACACAGCAGCTACGTTGAAGACGAAGGAGGAGGAAAGAGACGGAGATGGCATGTGTTTTTTGGTTCAGCTCTCTCTCTCTCTCTCCCCCTCTCCCTCCCTCCCTCCCTCTCGCGAGCGGGCGCGCGCCATCCAGCCAGCCGTAGTTCTGGAAAAAAAATCCAATGGAGAATAAAGAAGCCGTGCTCTCCTGTCTCCCTATCTTTCATTTATTTATTTTAACAGAATAGCATTTTTATAATTCTGCCTTAAGCCAAAGATAAATATCACATTCTTGGCCTCATGACAATTGAAATTTAAGACCTATTAGTTATGTAATTTGCATAAAGTCCATTAGACCACAATTCCCCCTTGACCTCTTATCACTCGAAAAATAATAAAAATACACTTTAAACACCTTCTGATAATTTAATTAATTATTATTATTATTTATTATTATTATTGTTTTTGGGTGATTACATATTCATTTTACATAGTTCATGGAATTTACACAGAGAAAATTTATAAGTTACCCAAATAAAATTTATAATAGACATTTGGTAAATAAAATTCAAAATCCATTTATTTGCAACAAAACATGCGTTTATTTCACATAATTCTCATGGTTCACATAGTCCATTTATTTACATACGGGAACGTTGGGGATTAAGCTAAACGTTTTGCAGAAAAATGTCTATAATATTTCAATCTATTTATGCCAGATTATGAAAGTAAACTTATAAAAGAAAGCGATTAATTGTCACTAATTTATAAAAAGATCCAATTCCTTGTAAAATGTGACTTGCATAAAAAATCAGAGAGGGAGTAATTTATAAGATAAAAACTTTGACGGCTAAGGAAGAAATTAAACGTACTCGAACTTTTCTTGCCTGAAATTATGGAAGCCGATTTTGATACTTTGGTCCGCCACCAACTGCTTGATATTTGTGGTGCCTATCACTGCCAAGTCAGCTTTCTCACAGAACCAAAAATTCATTCATAATAAACAAATTCAAATGCATTAGCCAAGTAGTAAACCACACAAACTAAAATCTATGACCTCCAGTAACAGAGACATCTTGAAGAAGAAGAGACCTTAAAAAGATCCGACTCTATAATATTTTTATTAATTTCTTTTTATAATAATCCTTCCTATTTTGTATACAAATTACCTCTACGTGAGGAAATTAGAAGATATATTTGTACTCAAATTGCCGCTGAATCACTGAACTCCTTCTGCGATCCAGGCATAATAATGTTCCTAATTGTTTAGGAGTAGGAAGACATCCCTTTAGTGATGCACTAGATGAAATATTGAATACGGGAATGGAGTCACGAGGCCGAACTTGGTTCAAGACGCACAACAAATGCACAGAGAGAAGAGAGAGAAAAGAAAGGAAAGAATGAGAGAGTCTTTCTGGAGGATGAGATTGATCCCAGTATCACACAATGTACTCCCCATATATATATATATCTATCTCAGACGCGCATGTGGAGGTTTTATAAAGTTGTTTTCACCAAGGTTCAATTTTGAACAATGGGAATATTGCACACGGAGACCTCTCCATATTATAATAAACCTATATGGGTTTATTTATTAGGCTCAATTTATTAAGAATGGATAACCCAACAAATCCATTCAGTTCTTTCTTTAATCAAATTTCTATGAATGCTAGCTAATTCAATCTATCTTTCTTTCATTACAGTAGTTCAGACAACAAAAAACACTAGAACATAATAGCATTTTACATCTCCATAACTACACCGATTCATGCACATGCCGTGTAGAAATAAGAGGTAGTAATATTTTTGTAAATAAATGGTTTGCTATGTTGATACATACACTGATTCCTTACACAATCAATGTAATAATACATGTCCGGTGTAGATAATATATTTTATTTTTTAAAAAAATATTTTTAATATATTTACACCAGTTATTAAAATAATTGGCATAGTTATATAATATAATTTTTTAAAAAAATTATTATTTAATATATCCAGTTATAAAGAAATAACGGTTTAATTATGTTTTTTAGATCCGTGAACCCTAATCCCCACCCCTTGAAACTTTTTGCCCTCATAATCTCTCTTCTCCCTATCGTCGCTACTTCCTTCCAACTTCAAGATGTTGTCTCGCTGTCTTCAACGTTCAAGCCGAAGCTTCTCCGTGATTGTGTGCTCGCATACTCGAAAGCCGGAGCTTCTTTGTGCTCGCTTGCTTGCCGTCTCTTCTGTGCCATGTCGTGACAAGCTCTTCATCTAGACCTCTCATCAAGTCATGACTAACAAGTTGGGAGGAATGAATCTATCTCTCTGTGCTCGCTCTTTTGTCTCTTATGCTTGGGTTTTTATCGTCGGGTGTTTTCTTCTTCTTCTAGGTTTTTGGAGATTTGTGTCCTTCAAATCCCTAATTTGAGTTTTTTAAATTTTCTTTTTAAATTTTGATTTTGCTGTTTATCTGACCTGTTCCATGCGATTTTGAAATTGTGCAGATGCATCCGGCTTCTCTGAATCCCACTGTTATAACGCAGACCTGCGTTTCACTATGTTTCCTTTCTATTTCTCATCCTCCTACATCCTCGTGAAGTCTCTGGTTTTCTTCTACTTGTTGGTTTCATGATATAAAAACAAAAGAGAAGATTAAAGTGGCATCCAATGCGTTTCAAGAGTTTAAATCTTTGGAATATTGATTAAATCAATATGTTTTGAAGCTACAATCGAAGCATTCTATTTTGAATTCTATTCTCGCCTTTTCAAGAGATTTGTATTATGAATATGTACTTGTATCTTCCTTACTTGAAAGAAAAGCTTCTCTGTATCTGATAATAGTTTTTTGCTTTATTGCTTACCTACAAATGTGTATGTGCATGATAAAAGCCTCTCTTAAACCATGCAGAAAAAATATGCACTATGAAATTGGACTTCTTATGTCATTTTATTCCAATTTAAGATTATGTACTTCAAGGATTCAACACAATGATGCATATACACTGCCTGAAATTATCAACTGTGCTGATCAGAGCTTTTTTATTTATAATTGTGGCACTTAATTCTTGATTATCACTTGTGGAGTTCAGCATCCCTGATCCTAATTGCTTAAATCACTATTGCGAGGTGTATGATGAAGCAATTTCATACTATGCTCAACTAATGGAATGAAACGAAAGAAAAATATAACAAAGAAAGGAAAACAGATCTTTAATCCAGGCCAGTCTATTAGTATTATTATTATTATATGTACCTTGTACTTAATCTTCACTAATAGCTGTTGAATCCTTGGCTATGTTTATCTGGCTTTGCTCATATTATTCTGTAATTTTGCATGTTAGGATAACTGGATTGGGCAGAAAAATCAAATAAATGCTGGTGAGGAAATCTTCTTCCTTTCCTTGTATTATATTACAAGGTTATGAGCTCGTTGATGCTTGTGATATTGAAATTCTATTTCTATTTCAATAGCTACGGCTGCTGCAGAAAATGTGTTGGTTGGGTCTGTGGGTGACATGAATCTACTATAAGCCACACATTTTTAATGTTTACATGTATGGGCTCATATGTTCAAGTTTAATTTATTTTCAAACGAATAGAAACTCAAGGCACATACATTTCATTATTAGATAACTTATGAATAATGCTATATTTTATAAATTTTGGATTAGAATATAGATGGATAAAAATGAATATAGATGGTCTTTTTTGTGTGAAAAGGCTAAGGTGGATTCCTATTTGCTTAATAAGCGTACTAGTGACATACTTTTTAAATTTTGGAATGTGAGTTGCTGGTTTAACAACAATGTTTACGCTGCCGATCAATCTGAAATTGTTTCAAGTCCTAAATGGGTTGCTCCTGTAGGCAATGCTTTAAAAATTAATACTGACTGTGCTTTTAGTGAGAAATTAAACCATGTCTACTGTGTTTGCTGTCAAGGATTGTAACGGGAGGATTTTGCATGGATCGAATGACCTGTGTGTTGTTTCTTCTGGTCGAGGTGGAATTTTTAGCTTTGGAACGGGCATTTGAATTTGCATTTCATAATAAGCTTGATAATGTTTGTTTTGAATTTGATTCAAAAAGCAATAGTCAACTACTTAAATTTAATGTCGACTCATGCTGACTGGAAGTGTCTCTCTTCTTATGAGAACATCCTCTTTATGAATTTGCTTCTACTATTTGCCAGATTAGATATTTATATTAGTCTCCAGTTTCTTGCGTCTTAACAAAATTATTCATATTTTAGTTAATATTGTATGCTTGATATTTAGGTATTTTTTCGATTATAGGTAATTTAAATATGTTATTGTTTAAATAGGGGCCCCTCTCCTATCTAAAAAAATGCCCCTATTTTTTTTTTAAATGTCACATATCTACACCAATTATAATCTATAACCAATGTAGATTTGTGACATTTTTTAAAAAAAGAATAATTCTCATTCTTTGACTATTATCTACACCACTTGACCAACCAGTGTAGCTATGATCAATAGCTATACTGGCTGTATAACCAGTGTAGATATACACAGTATTTCTACATTGATCTTATCTACACCGGTTGTAAAACAAGTGTAGATACCCAATTTTAACTAGTGTAGATATGCACAGTGTTTCTACACCGATCTTATCTACATCGGTTGTGAAACTAATGTAGATACCCAATTTTAACTAGTGCAGATATCCCCTTCTATACTAGTGAAAGCCTACGATGTCATTGTCCTTATGTTGCACTTGGTGCACATAAGCATGCCGCCCTCATGGGAGCATTTCCTGTCATTCTATGCCTCTATGTTGTGGCTAGAATTGTAGAAACTAAAGTGAAGAGCCTTACCGTCCCATTCTTGAAAGGTTTGTTTCCCTCATCGGAGCTCTTGCCGTTTTGCTGCTTCTTTCAACCTTATTAGCGCCATGGCTCGCTATCATTTAACCATCCTATATATGGAGTCTACTTACGGTGAGAGCAGCAATCAGGTCATACCGAGAGATCTTAAAAGCAGTGGCGAACCTGGCAAAAAGTGCATGCAAGACATGTCATAAGCTTCACTTGTTATTTTTTTTCCACTTACTTTAACATTTTGGCCCTTAAGCTTCAACATTGTACTTCTTTGTTCCCCCAATAATGTACGGTCTTGTGTCCGCCATTGCTTGATCCGGTATTCTCAAGTTCAAGTCACTCCATGGAGGACAATGGCAATGGCTTCTCTGTGTAATCTGAAATACAATTTAACTGTGAGACAGAATAGAAAATAGAATATGTGCCAAGTAGGGTTTGCCACTGTGCCTCTCTTTTCACTATTGCTCCAAAATTTATTTCATTCAAACCATATACCATACAAAACCATTATATCTGATTTATGTCCATGTACAGCTCCCTAAAAGAAACTATTTTTATTTATATCTTTCATTTACGTTTTGTCTCCTTAGATTATGCTATTATATACTTTCCCAATCTTATTTATAAGGTGGATAGACAATATTTGTTTTGGTCCCATTTATGCGGCACTTTAATAATTATTGCATGTGTTCATCTTTACCTTTTTACCCTTATTAAA
This sequence comes from Prosopis cineraria, assembly GCF_029017545.1. Lineage (NCBI taxonomy): Eukaryota > Viridiplantae > Streptophyta > Magnoliopsida > Fabales > Fabaceae > Prosopis > Prosopis cineraria. Next base: position 19,709,317 of record NW_026555343.1, on the reverse strand, counting down.
TGTTGAAAATGTTATTAAATGCTAAAGTATTTTACTATTAAAATTTAAAGTATGCACTACATTTAAAAGGAGTAAAGTTGGAGGCTTTTTGAATTTTTAGATAGAGTTAATGAGGTTTAAAGTTTTCTTTATTCTACCGGTAAAACATGCCAAAAATTATTTATAAATAAGAGTAGAGAAAGTATATCTTTGTGATTCATTATCTGTTTAATTAATTATTACCTTTTAATTCTCTGATTCTATTGAGTTTTGGCCAACACGCATTAAATTCATCATTTGCTTATGTGTAACTGTAAACACGTACTTTTAAAGCTAGTAAGGTGCAAATGTATTACTTTACTATTACCAACAATAATGAATGCCAGAAGTTATTAAATTGAGAAATGAATTAGCTTGTCTTTCTAATATTCATTTGCTGAATCCGTGTATGATACAAGTTTTCAGTGATTTTAACTTTGTTGCCACATAATCATAAATTTAAATAACAGTACTAAGAGATACTCCCTTTTGTCCTATTTATAAGATGAAGAGAAAATAATTTTTTTGTCCTATTTATAAATCACATCATGAAATTTTTACCACAACTTTTTCTTTTTACCTTCATTGAATGTTAAAGAGAAAGTAAGTTGTTAAAATATGTATATTTAATAAGGATAAGGTAAGAATTTGTCAAATTTTTAGACAGAGTTGATGAATTGTAAAGTTTTTCCTCAATTTCGGTAAAACATGTTAGAAGATATGGCTTATAAATAAGACCAGAAGAGTATAATTTTTTTTCTTTGGAAAGACTTAGGCACTTAATCTGATTTAATATATTTTTATCAAATAAAATGAAGACAAATAATTTTAATGTGTTAATAATATTAATAACAAGAGTTTGTTGTTAAATAAATAATATATAAAAGATTCACATATCTTTTTTTCCTTTTTTTCCCTTTGGAAAAAGGGTTTCACATGTGTGTGTGATAGGCTTTTCTTCTAATTTTGTTTTCAAATTAAAATTCATCTTATCTTGAGAACCCAATTGGGATAAAGCCAACTGAACACCAAATCAGTTGATGATTTATATTGGATGGATGGTTAAAAAAGAAAAAAAAAAAGAGAAATAATTCTCATGTGGAATGTCAAAAATATCCAACCTTTGATTTGAACTCAAGACCATAAAAGCATTCCAAAAACAATCACAAACATCAAGACATGTACGTAACATTCCTAATCAATGAATGCAAATATATTATATAAGATGAACTAATATAATGAACATGGTCCTTAATGACAAGTAATTAACAAGTATCCTTTTAAAATTAACAACTCCTTTATGATAAAACCCAACCAGTAGCAACTAACTTATAATGGTTCACAACATTATTATATGGAATTAACAAGCACTCTTTTAAAATTAACAACTCCTTCTTAGTAGAAAATTGCACTAATGATAAATTCAGATAATGTGCCAAAAATAGTCATTAATAACTAACATATTAAAATTTACAACTTTGTTATGATAAAATAACCAAACATTAACAAGTATCCTTCAAAGTTAATATTCTATTAGGAAGTTGTTAAATTCTGAACAAAATACTTGTTAAGTTATTATGACAAAAATGTAAATTTTATTTAGTTGTTAAAGACTGTGATAAGTACATTTTCCAAATTTGTCAGGGATGCAGTGTTCTATTTTGAGGGTTTGTTAATTTTATAACGGTACTTGTTATAATTTCCTATAATTAATTAATGTTACGAATATTTATAGTTAGTTATTAATGACTATGTTCTATCAAGAAAAAGTTGTTAATTTTAGAAGAGTACTTATAATTCCCTATAATAATGTCATGAATCCTTAATATCTACTTATTAATGACAGTGTTCACTTTTTCAACTTTGTATATATCCAAACTTTATATTAATAAGAATGACTACCATAGTTGTTAAACTCTTGAGTTGATTCTCAAAGTTTAACATTTTTATGTTTTTATCTTACAAAATCATATCAACTCACTCATAAACTCAAATTAGATACAAACACAGTTCAACTCATGAATTTACTTTCCAGCTTACCGTTTTTATATTTTTAACTTACAAAATCGTAATAATTAATTCATAAACTTGAATTAGATGTAAGCTTAGTTAAACTTGTTAAACTCGTCATTTTTTTTTTGAGCTAAGCGAGTTAAGTATATGTTATGAAGAATTTAGTTCATAAAAGTTATAGGACCTGGTTTAAAAAAAAACTTGAAATACAAAAACTAATAATAATAAAAAAAAAATTTGATAAAAAGAGATTTACTAATAATTTGATTGGGACGTTATTCACTTACCTGTAGAATATCCAAGTGTATAACTTACTTTCAATTGGCCTTCTAGTATGATATTTGACCTTTAAATTCCTATCACCCCAGTAATATTATTGTTATTCATTTATAAACTTTATTATTCAAGACTCCAATTCAAAATTCCAAAGAGATATCACAAATAAACCTCAATCTCAGCTTTTCTCAAACATTGTATCAACATTTTGCAAGCATGAATTCTTTAACTAATAAATCTAGTTTCTTTTATCCAAATCTTATCCCAATCATTTTCCATAAATTTTTCAATGTTAATGTATGTTTAAATTAATCAAACTTCTTCTTTAGCATAAATCAACTTTAATATTCAAAGAAAATCATCTTCCAATTTCACATTACTCACAGTAAATAAAAAGAAAGGGAAAAATTCATAATCTTAACCAACAGTTTCTCAACAACCATAGATACTTAGAGAATATTTTCATAATCAAATTCCTTTACTACCTTCAACTTAAACTCAGCTGAATAGTATTTGAGTCAATCATTCCTCTCACCATAATTAATAAAATTTGAGCAAGAAATGTATGATCAAACAAGACTCCTAAGGGCATTTTATCAAACATCTTGCATACATGAATTTTTAAATTTTAATACCCAATTCTTCTCTTCAAATCCCATCCCAAAGTTCTTCCAACAATTCAACAACACCAAGACTCCAATAAATTCAGCTCATCCACACGGTCACAGCCATAGAAATAGAGAAAATGATCATTTAAATTTTTTTTTTTTTGGGTTATAGCAATTTGTCCTTACCCACGCACATATATTCAGCAAAGAGAGACACACACTTAGCAAATTTAATCATCCACTCAGACACTCACGCATAGAATCAGCTCAAGGCTTCTCACGTTAACCTCAATATTGACAGAGACAAGGAAATTCTGGTATGACGCACGAATCAGAAAGAGGAGCAAAGCCAACACAACCAGATCAAAAATCAAAGGACTTACGAGGAGCAACCCAGTGCCAGGATTCAGCTTTCACACCCACCCACGCGAGTGGCGAAGACAGACGAAGATGAGAAGAACAGAGGTGGACCTGAACGTTGCAAGGTGACGATAAGCACCCTCCTTCGCCGGAGACAGTTGGAAAAGGAAGAGAAGGACTTCGGCTGCCATAATTTCTGACGACAGACGAACTAAACAGCAGCTAAGGAGACTAAGCAGAAGGCAATACGAAGCAGGGGAGGGGGGAGAACAGCGATCTGGACCTCCTAGCGACGGCAAACGACAGGCTTACTCACAACCACGCCGGCGACGTTGAAGACGGTGGAGAAAGGAAGGAGAACGAGGAGAAAAGAGCGGAGGATGAAGCTTCTCGATATGTAGATTTCTCTTCATCTCTCTCTGCCTCCAGAACATCCAAAAGAAAAGACTAGGGAAGAAGGAAAAAAAGCTGATGGAGCTGAGGGCATAATGGTAAATTGTTATGGCTAAAATTAGAAAAAAAAATAAAAATAAAACTCTTTCCTTTGCATCAATGATGATCGAAACCCATGACTTGACACAAGGGATATCAATGCCGCTCCCACTCAGCCAACGTATTTTTTTCTTGTTGTTGGTCTAGAAATTAACATGAAGTATGCTTAAAAATATATCTCCATATTTTTATTTTTTTCAGAAATTCATGCGTTACTATAATAATTAAATTTCTAAGTTATTATAGTTTTTTTGAGAGAGTACCAAACAACCTAAATTCATTAAATATAGTGAACAACCTTATTTTTTAAAAAAATAAACTTTTAAAAATACTCTTTATTTAATCTATTGAAAATGAAAAGGGACAAACATTAAATAGAAAAAAAGATTAATACTGAAATAATCTTATTTAATAAAATTTTAGTATACTTAGTGTGTGTTTGGTTTTTAGTTTGCCAAAAGTTTATTTGGTAAAAGTTAGTTTAGTGAAAGTTAATTGTTGTAACGAAATTTATATTTGGATACATTTTTTTTAAAGTCAGTTTGATATACTGAAAGTTGTTTGGTTTGTAATAGTAAAATATATTTTCGAATGTACAATTATAAAAAAAGACATTGATTTATAATGATTTGTAATTTTTATTATACAAATATAATATATTTAAAATATTTTAAAAATGTGATAAAGATTTTAAATAACATAAATTTTGATCTATAATGCTAAAAATTTGATCTCTAGTTATTTATCTTTTTTTTTAATTTTTAATTTTAGAAAATGTGATAAAGATTTGTAATTTTTATTATACATTAATGTCAAAAATTAACATGATTAATTATTCAATTTATAATGCTAAAAACTTAATACCTAATTATTATTATTGAAATAATAATTATATTTTTAATGAATTAACTATTTTTTAAATAAAAGAATAAGATATCAAACTTAGGATAGTATGGTCAAATAATATCTTACTTTTTAAATATACTTTTTAAAAGTTTCAAATAGTTATGTTTTAGAAATTCACTTTCAGCTACTGTTTGAATGTACTTTCAGGATGTGTTTTCCTGCAAAATATTTTACCCAAACAACTTCCAGCTTCTTGAAAGTAAAATTTTGCTTTCTGAATGTAAAAAGCAAAAAAAACCAAACGAGCCCTTAAACTGTCTTAGCATGTTTTGGATAGACGCAAAAATCGATTTTGCAGCCCATAATCAATTTTTTGATTGAAATTACCCAAACACCACAAAATACAAAAATCAATTAAAGAGGCAAAACGTGCGTTAATCCATAATCTATGAAAACCAGCTTCAGCTTTAAATCTTTTTTCCATTATTTACGTGGTCTCTCTCTATGAAAGTTGAAAACCATATTGCCCTTGACGTGCTTTCTCTCTCTTCTTTTTTATCTTCATTTGTCTCATTTTGGTCGCAGCTTTCTCATTTTTGATCTCCTCTCTCGTTCGATCTTCACCGGTCGCTCCTCACAGTGGTGTCGTCTCTTTGCCGTCATCCACCAACCCCTAATGTAGTCACCGTTCGCTGTCTCACCGTCGTGTCGTCTCTGCCGTCGTCCACCCACCTCCAACAGTTGTGCCGTCTCACAATCAGTTCTCACAAAGGCAACGATCTTTCGGCCATCCGCCAACTCTGTGCAGATCTGTGGTCCTCATGGCATCACCCCCTCCATTTGTCGTCTCTGAGTTGTGTCTAGTGGCGATGATCTCCTGCCATAGTCAAGGAAGGCAGTAAGCTTTATCTATACTCTCTTGCCTCAATCTACTCGTGGTCCTCCGTCCGTCGCTGATCTGCTCGTGGTCCTCTTCACTCGGTCCAGCTTAGAGGCAAATGATATTCTCCGACCTTTTTTTGGATGATCTTGGTCAGGTGCAATGTTTGATCTCAGTCATACTCTATTTTCCTCTTCACTCTGATCTATGCATGGATGGATTTGTTCTTGCGATTGCTAGCTTAGTTTTGTGTGGTTTGAACCATTTACAACTCTTGAACATTTGCAAATAATAATATGGGTGAAAGTTGATTTTTCATGATGTTTCTGTGTTACTTTTGTGCCCAGTCAAACTCTGTGCTGAATATGGGAGACCTGTTGAAAGTTAATTTTTTCGCTATTGAAACCTGATTTTAGTCAAAATCTTGTACATTTGCAAATTGTGGGAAAGCTGTTGAAAGTTGGTTTTGTGCCTAGTCAAACCTTTGTTGGTTTTGGTTTGTGTGATCACTGATTATTGGAGCTTTATTCTCAAACAGTATGTTTTGCATATATAGGGGTCATTTAGTCGAATTTTTTGCTGTGTGAGTCTCTGTTGAATTTGGCTCCTCTGAAAATTGCCAAGTTTTTGTTATGTAATATTTTAATTACAATTCCTATAATTAATATGTTAGTTTTTTATATAGTATAATGAGTCACAATAAGTCAAAAGCTTCATGGGATCGAAGAAATACTAGAATATTTATTGACATTTGTTTAGATCAAGCTCGAAAATTGCAAAGAAATAGTGGTAGTTTTACCAAAGCAGGATGGCTCAGCATAATTTCTACCTTCAATGACAGGACTGGACAGAAATATGACAGACAACAATTCAAGAATAAGTGGGATAATATGAGAAAAGAGTGGGTACTGTGGGATAAGTTGGTTTCAAGTGAGACAGGATTGGGTTGGGATTATGCAAACAATACTGTAGATGCTTCAGATGATTGGTGGGAGAAGAAGATATTGGTATGATGTTATTATGTGAGGCTTTATATTTATTTTATTTATTTCTATATTATGTAATATTATTGATAATTTATGTGTAAGAAAATCCATTATACGAGAAATTTAGACATAAAGGATTACCATTTGCCAATGAATTAACCGAGTTGTTCCAAGGTACTATCGCCAATAGACCTAGAGCATGGGCACCTTCAAGTGGAGTTTTGCCTCACATTTACAATAGGAATGAAGGTGAGGATGAAGAGGTGTATCGGCCAGATATGGCAAATGAGGGTATTGATTTCGAGGAAGGTTCAGGAGATAGTGATGAGATCTTAGGAACTACTGGAGTAAGCAGTGAATTTAATAGAGTAGTTTTAAATACTTCTCAAGGAATCTTAAGTGGAGGCAGTGTGGTAAGAGGAAGAGGGGCGAAAGTAGTAACTGTAGAAAGAAGAACAAGTTACCTAGTACAAGTCAAATAGTAGATGCAATGAGTGTGATAGTTCAAACAACAAAGGAAGAATCTCAACAGATCAAGGAAACATCAATTCCTAAAGTCATGTCTATAGTCAAACAATGGGAACAAGTTGCAACTGACAAACATTGGGTTTCACAATGCATGTCACTCTTTATGTCCAGAGAGGCTAGGGTGATGTTTTTGACAATGAAGGATGATAAAGAAAGTGTTTTAGAGTGGTTGGGATATGAATGTTATAAAAATGGTTGATTATTAGAGTTTTAAAACTTATTATGAGCATATGATCTTATTTAAAGAGCAGTCTAACATGTTTGTATTATATTGTTGAATTTAACTTATGTAGCCTCTTGAACTACTTATGTACTTTTTATATATGGTAATCAAGTATTACAATGTTGTGGAAAAGTTATTAGTATTTCTATAGATGACTTATTTAGATATATCTATAATTGAAATTAAGTGTATGTATTATTTATGTGTTTGCTATAGATAGCAAGACATATGGAAGAGTCGTCTAAAAAAAGGTTAAAGAGAGCCCAAAAAGTTAGTGCTCTCATTAGGTTGTATGCAACAAAATATTTGTGCAAAGAGCCACAAAGAAATAGTGAATATACAAGTCATTTGTGGGTGAATGAAATTTTAGACGGACACCTAGTTCATTGCTATGAAATGTTTAGAATGGAACCACATGTGTTTCATCAATTATGCAGTGAATTGACACAGCATGGATTGAAGGATACTAGGCAAATGAGAGTACAGGAGATGGTTGCAATTTTTTTAAATACAATTGGACATGGGTTTGGAAATAAGATAGCATAAGAAAGATTTCAACATTCAAGAGAGACCATTCACAGACATTTTCATGAAGTTTTAATGGCTTGCTCAAAACTTGCAATGGAATATATCAAACCACAAGATAGGTCCTTTCATCATATATCAAACAAAATAGAAAATGATAAACGATATTGGCCATTCTTTAAAAATTCCATTGGAGCAATTGATGGCACATATATTCCATGTGTAGTCTCTGCTAGTGAAAAATCAAAATATATTAGAAGAAAAGGAATCCGTACGCAAAATGTAATGGTTGTGTGATTGGGACATGTGCTTTACTTTTGTCTTGGCTGGATGGGAGGGTACTGCACATGATGCTCGCATTTTTCAACATGCCCTGACAACTCGATCCATAAACTTTCCACATCCGCCTTCAGGTATATTTGTTTGTTCAATTTATTTGTGTTAGACTTTCCAGCTTACAGGCATTAATAGTAATCTTTTTTTTTACAAGGTAAATATTATTTGGTAGATGCTAGCTATCCAACACCAAATGGATATCTTAGTCCGTATAAACGAGAACGCTACCATCTTCCTGATTTTAAAAGATCAACTGGATTTACAAATAATAACGAGGTCTTTAATTATTTTCATTCAAGTTTACAGTGCACAATAGAAAGAATATTTGGAGTTTGGAAGAACAGGTTTGCAATTTTACGCAACATGCCGAGCTATGACTATAATATACAAGTTCAAATTGTTGTTGTATCATTGGCGATACATAATTTCATTAGAAAACACTCTAACTCTGATGCTAATTTTATGCGTCATGAGAAGGAAGATCAGGAAGACCATGAGGATTAAGAAGACCATGATGTTGATGAATATTCATCCGTGACATCTTCTTCATCAGCTATGACTAGTATTCGTGATATTATTAGGGACCAACTTATATATTATCATCTTCATTAGTTGTTGTAAAATTACTGTTTTATATTTAAGAATTTAATTTTCTTGTCTTTTATTGAATTCATTTTAAGTAAGATATATTTAGTTATTTATTTACATAAATTTAAATATTAATATTAATATAATTTAAATTTTTAATTAATTATATATGTAGTTTAAATAATATATTTGTGAACACCATATTTTGTCCGGGCATTTTTTTTAAATTTAATAATAAAAAATCAAAAAATATAAAAAATACAAAAACAAAATTTAATCCTTTTTTAAGATTATATTTTTTAAAAAATAATAATTTAACAAAAAAAGAGGTTAAATCTTAAAAATATTGAGAATCAACTTTTGAGAATTAAATGTTTTTAAATTTCTCTCCTTAAATCTAATATTTTTCATTTAAAATATGTATTTTAAAATTAGATTTTTCCCCCTCCCTTAATTTGATTGACAAAAAAAAGGGGAGCATTAAAATAAAAAAAATAGAAATGGGGCACTCAGCCCAAAATTACTTTCGGCTAGCAGAGAAAACGCATGCACCCCATTCTTTTCTCTCCTCCTTCTGAAATTCAAATGTTCAAAGAGTCAACGACGTGAGTAGTGCTGGAGGTTCTTCCATCCTTGTAGGAATCTAGCTCTCGTTGCAGAAAAAGCAAAGGAAGCAGAGCAGAGACGCATGCAAGAAACAGAAGAAGCGGAAGTAGAAACACACAAGAACAGCAAAAAGCAGACAGCAAATAGAAAAGAAAACAAAAAGCAAAGCAGACACATTCACGCAAGCAAAAAACTGGAGAGCATGCATACGTGAAACACACAGAAATAAAGCAACTCTAAAAAGACTCATACACGTTGAAGAAAAGATAGAGATACACATTGCAGAAAAAAAAAAGCAAAAGCAAAGCAGAAATGCAATGTGTGCACAAGAAGAAGATCCTGAGCTTCAGTGATAAAGAGCAGGAGAAACAGCAAAAAAGAAGGAGATGAGAGAGAGATCGAGAAAGAAGAACAGAGGTAGAGGAGAGAGTCCGAGAGAGGATGGAGAATGAGAAGGAGACAAAGAGTGAGAGATGAGAGAGAGACCGAGAAAGAAGAACAGAGGCAGAGGAGAGAGTCCGAGAGAGGATGGAGAATGAGAAGGAGACGGAGAGTGAAAGATGAGGAGGAAACTGAGAAGAACAAAGCATGAAGGAAACATCGCATGCATGAGAAAAAAAAGATTCTTGAAAGAAAAGGAGAAGAGAAAAACGGACAAGAGAGAAAAAAAGACAGAAAACAGAGTAGAAAGAGTGAGAATAAGAGAGCATGAGGAGAAAAAAAAGCAAAAGACACCGGTCATGGGACCTTCAGCCAGACGAGAAAAAATTAGAGGAAGGAGAGAAGAGGAAGACCGTGGAAGACAAGAAAAAACAGAGCACAGAGAATCAACGCAGAGGAGACTAAAATCAGAAGCAAAAACAAGCCAGAGATGAGAGAGAGGATGAGCAACAACACAGGAAAGCTCATGCACGTAACTGGAGCTTCTGGCTATATTGCTTCATGTTGCATTTAACGGAGAGCCTAGAACTCTGAGCTAGTTGTTGATGAGACATAGTTTTCAGATCCAGATTTTTATAAGGCATCTAAGCTATGCAATGGTGATAGGACCACTCTTGCAACCAACGCTTAATACAAGTACTGCTACAACTCGAGGATGTAGTCAATGGTAGTTAACTCAGGTAATATTTAAATCATGTCATCTCTCTTAATTCGGATTCATTGATGAACATATATTTATTGATAGATGTTAAGGGTGTGGACTGATCCAGATATGTTTAGGCACTACTCCAGGTGTATGTTTAGGCATTTAAAAATTTAAGAATTAAATATTTTTTTAGTAAAATTTAGAACATACATGAGAGGTGTTTGACAAAAAAATAAAAAAAGGAGAGCTTGTGAAAATATTGATAATTTATGAGGTTGATTGGGGTTTGGAGCTGTATCTATCGTGGTTATGATCTTACTAAAAGTTTATGCCAAATCTAATTTTTTAGAATATATCCTCAAGTCGAAAGAATAACGAATTATCAAATTAATTTATTCTTTCCATTGCCTTTATCGTATAAATTGTTTGGCCAACCATAATATTATGTGTCAATTGCAAATACAAATATTTCGGTTATCTAGTTGTCGTGTGAGATTTTAAAAATCTCCGTAGGCATTTAGAATGATTTCATACCATGTAAATCAATAAGATTTCACAGGTATGAAGATCAATTTTGTAGGTATTTATATGGGTTCCAAAAGCCCATTATTAAAATTAATTCTCTCTTTATAATAAATATTTAAGTCTCATGTGAGATTTCAAGAATCTTCGTAGAGACTTAAATTAACCACCTTATCGTGTGGGATAATAAGTCCTCACAGATATAGTGATTATCAATTTTTATAATAAATAAATAATTTTTGTAAATAATCATATAATATACAATTTAAGAAACTTAATTAACTAAAGTAATGTATTTAAATTGTAACCATATTTACCGATTATATCTTTTAGTCATGTGAGATTTTTGAATCTCCATAGGCTTCTAAGATCATCGTATTATCATATGAGTCAACAACACTCTGCAGATATAACGATTTAGTTTTTAAAATATATATATATATACATATATATTATATAGTTAATTAAATCAATTAATTAAATTTAATTCCTTTATCGTGTGAGATTTTAGAATCTCTGCAGATATTTAGGATAAATCGTATTATCGTATAAGCCAATAAGGCTATACAGGTATGATGATTAAAATTCTTTAAAAACATATATACATATTTAAGCAAACTATTATTAACACTTAAAAATAAATAAATTAAATTGCTAAATTCTTTTATCGTGTGAGGTTTCGGAATCTCCACAGATACTTAGAATAATTGCATTACCGTATGAACCAATAAGTTTTGCAGGTACTGCAATTAAATTCTCAATCATAAAATTAAAAAAAAATACTAATTTTAAACCCTTTTCTTTTCTTTAATTTGAAATCCAAAAATTGAGAAAATAATTAAAATTAAATTACTTCTTGCAATGTAAAACACACATATCAAAATTTCAGAAATTGTTTTATTTGCAAAATGATGAGTTATTTCTAATTAATTTCTATTCAAAAATATTTTCACCAACAAATTTTTAAGCTCAAACTATGTGGACTTTGATCCCCATCACAGGGTACATAGGCCTCAGAGTCAGATTTTGAGTCAAGTCCGTCCTCCCTCGTAAATAAATAAACATTTCTCACCTAATTCCTATCATTTTTATACCAAACACATAAATATAAAAGGGATAATTAAAATAATTATAAAACCATACTAATAGAGCACAACAAACTTTAGGTAACCGTTCTCATGAATGGGTGTTATGAGATGCCTAACACCTTCCCCACACTCAACCGACTTTCGAACCTATTCTCTATTTTCGCAGACCACCCTTATTCTCCTTTTAATCGGTTTCCCGAGATTTACCTCAAAATCTTGGTGGCGACTCCTCGTTCGATCCGGTTCCCGTCGCGAAGGCCAAGACCTCCGCTCGTGCGCCGCCCGCGTCGCATTTTTCCGAGTGCGACAATATTTTACTTCTTAAATAAAATGTAACAACTTTAATACTATTAGATACAAATGTATCAATATTTTAATTTTAAAAAGCAATGTTCTTTATGGTAATTTATACAGCTAAAATTAATTCTGAAAAAATTATCCAAACATCTTCAGTTCTGTTAAAATCAATTTTAGAAAAACAACATCCAAATAGATTGTGTTCTAACATAATTAATTATGATTAAAATCTACTACTTAATTAATTATTTTCATAATCTATTATGCCCAACTGAAATCCAAACAAGCACTTATATTTTAAAATGACAAATTTCTTTCAAATGTATGTTATAATTTAGGAAGGAAGGAGTGCTATATATTTGGTACAAAGCAGAAACCAGTACAAGTCAGCATGCAATAGGGTGTGCTAACTATGGATTAGGTAATGAAAAAGCAATTTGATGGACTAATCAGTCAGTATACCATAGGTGAATAGTAACTCATTGAGGGAGTGTTTTTCATAGAGTGATGAAAATTATATGCTAGCTAATTAAGATTAACTATTAACTATGATTAGTTATGGAATTGACTTTATATGATGGGTATCTGGAAAAGAGCATGACCCACTAGTTGATAAGTAGAGGGGGCAGCTTATCCCACAAAGAATTTACAAGTTTTTAGTAATTATAGATAGTATGTGTATCATATGCTCCCATCTCATAGATATTAACTATACCTGGTGATTAATGATATTACTTTCTCATGTCATTTAACTTTCTTAATATTTTTTATGCTCATAATTTTCATAGAGTACAAATTAGTAGTAGTCGTCATTGTCTTGGTCATGATAGTAATAGTGATAGTATTCGTGGTAGTGAAAAATTGATGGGTACATGTGTCGCACCTGAAAAAATGCGATGCGGACGGCGCCCGAGCAGAGGTCCCGACCTTCGCGGTGAGAACCAAATCGAACGAGGAGTCGCCACCAAGATTTTGAGGTAAATCTCGGGAAACCAATTAATGGAGGATAAGGGTGGTCTGCGAAATTAGAAAATAAGTTCGGGAGTCGGTTGAGTGTGGGGAAGGTATTAGGCACCCCACAACACCCGTTCGTTAGAATGGTTACCTGAAGTTTGTTGTGCTCTTTTAATATGGTTTTATAATTATTTTAATTATCCCTTTTATATTCATGTGTTTCAAAAATGATAAAAATTATTTGAGAAATGTTTATTTATTTACGAGGGAGGACGAACTTGACTCAGAATCTGACTTTGAGGCCTATGTACCTTGTGATGGGGATCAAAGTCCACGTAGTTCGGGCTTAAAAGTTTGTTGGTGAAACTATTTTTTAAAGAGAAAATTAATTAAAAATAATTCACCATTTTATAAATAAAACAATTTCTAAAATTTTGATGTGTGTTTTAAATTGCAAGAAGTAACTTAATTTTAATTATTTTCTCAATTTTTGAATTTCAAATTAAAAAAAGGGCTTAAAATTATTATTCTTTATATTTTATGATTGAGAATTTTAATCGTAGTACCTGCAGAACCTTATTAGTTCATATGGTAATGCGATTGCTCTAAATATCTACAGAGATTCTGAAATCTCACACGATAAAAGAGTTTGGCAATTTAATTTATTTATTTATATTCTTATGTACATTTTTAAGTGTTGATAATAATTTTTTTAACATGTAGATACATGTTTTGAAGAATTTTAATCAACATACCTGTAAAGCCTTATTGGCTTATATGGTAATATGATTATCCTAAATATCTGCGGAGGTTCTAAAACCTCACACGATAAAGGAATTAAATTTAAATACGTCTTTTATATAATTTATATATTAAAAACTTAATCGTTATATCTGTAGAGTCTTATTGACTCATACGATAATACGATTATTTTAGAAGTCTACGGAGATTTAAAAATCTCACATAACTAAAAGATATAATTGGTAAATGTGATTACAACTTAAATGCATTAATTTGGTTAATTAATTTTTAAATTGTGCATTATATGATTATTTATAAAAATTATTTATTTATTATAGAAATTGATAATCACTACATTTGCGATGACTTATTATCCCCACGATAATATGATTAATTTAAATCTCTACAAAGATTCTTAAAATCTCATATGAGACTTAAATAAATTATTAATTTGGGTTATAAAAAGAGAGTTAAATTTAATGATGGGCCCTTTGAACCCATATTAATATATAAGTTTTATTTTCATATCTGTGAAACCTTATTAATTTACACGACACGAGATTATCCTAAATATCTGCAGAGATTCAAAGTCTCACACAATAAAAGAATTAAATAATATTCACTTTGAATATATTTTAATGTGTAATTATATAAAATATATTTTTTAATATAGAAATCTTAATCGTTATACCTGCGAAGCCTTATTGACTCACACGGTAGTACGATTATCTTAAAGGTCTACAGAGTTTCAAAAATTTCACATGACCAAAAGATATAATGGGTAAATATAATTATAATTTAAATTCTTTAATTTAATTAATTAAAATTATAAAAATATTTTTCATTTTATTTACAAAATTTATTTATTTTTACCATAAAAATTGTGAATCATGATATCTGTGAGGATTTATTATCCTACACGATAACGTGATTAATTTAAGTCTCTACGAAGATTCTTGAAATCTCACATGAGACTTAAATATTTTGTATAAAGGGAGAATTAATTTCAATAATGGGCAATATATACAAATTAATAATTGCAACATCCGTGACCCCAACAGCAAATGACAAGCAAGAAGAAATTATGCAGGGCATGTAAAAGAAGAAATTAGAACACTGCAATATGATAAACACAAATAGTCACCATGGAAATTATGACTGTAATGAAATGAAACTCCAGAGCCACAGGTAGCAAAAATTATCATTGTAATTATAATAATTGTTTCATTACAATTAATAGGACATAAAATAAATTAATAATTGTAGAGATAGCAAAGTTGAAAGTAATAATTTGTAGCTTCCTCTTCATTCTCCGTCTCTGTCTCTCTCTCTTGCTCTCCCTCCAACCTCATGTGTGTGCTCTGTTTTTCTTTTTGCTTTCTTTCCTCGGTTTTTCTCTCCTTCTTCTAAGTTTTCTGGTCTATTCATGATCTATTTTATTTCTTCATTTTTCGTCTAGCTATGCTCTGCTCCTCCTCTCTCGGTCTCGTGCTCTCTCTTTCTCAGTCTCTTTCTCCCTCTCTCTCCTGCGTCTCTTATGCTTTGTTTTGCTCTCTCTCAGTCTCTCTCTTCTCTTCCTTTTCTCATCTTGGTGAAAGTCTCGTTATCGGCCTGTTTTTACTCTGTTTTTATCTTCACCATCTCTGCTTCTCATTTCTGGCTCTCTCTCTAGCGTTTTTGGCTCTTTTTTTAGAGTTTCAGATCAGTCTCCTTCCTCGGTCTAGTCAGTCTTTATTTTTTCAGAAGAAGACTCATCTCTCTCGGTCTCTTGCTCCTGCTCTCCCACTCTTCTTTTTTTAGGAAAAAGCTCGTCTCCTTCTCGGTTCCTCTCCCTTCTTTAGCCGGAATCATCCTTCTCTCCCTTTAAGCAGAATAGTCCTTCTCCCTTTTAAAGCAAAAACAGGGAAGAGCTTGTGTGTGAGGTGAGAGTTTACATGCTTTCTCGCTCTGCTCTGCTGTGTGCATGCGTCTGAATTTTCTTCCGCGTTTCTGTGCTTTTCTCTATGGTCTATGCTTCATGTGTACTTCTTTACTGCTGTTTCGTGTCTCTGTTTCTACTATTTTCTTCTTTTTCTGCTACATGGCCGAAAGTGTGTGTGTGTATGTGTGTTTCGTGTGTTCATGCTGCATGTATCTGTTTCTTTTTTTTTAGCCATTCTTTAATACCTTTTTATTAATTGGATTGAGAAAGAGAAAGAAAAGTCTAATTTTAAAACATAACTGGAAAACAAAAAATTTAATGAGAGAAATTTAAAAATAGTTGAGTCTCAAAAAAATTAATTTCCAATATCTTTGAATAGTTGGGATAATTTGAGAGAGATTTTTAAAAAAAATTAAGCAAGATTATTTTTGAAAATATAATCCTAAAAAAGGATTAAATTTCATTTTTGTATTTTTTATATTTTTTGATTATTTATTATTAAATTAAAAAAATGTCCGAACAAAATACAGTGTTCACAACATGGAAGAGAGATGAGAAAGAAGGTAGAGTTGAAAATACATGCTAACCTGGATCATGAGTTAGGTTAGATTTAACCCATTTTCATATAAGTTAGAAAAATTCCAACCCAACCCTTGAGAGTTAATAAGTTAAGTTGGCTAACTTGACTGCCAACCCATTTATTTTTTTCAACTTATTTTTTCATGAATTTTTTTTTAAATATACCTAAATGATGAATTCCAATATGATATTTTTTACGTTATTCACTCTAAATATACTAAAATATTAGCCTATAATATTTGTACAAAACATATGCATTGAGTTATTTAAGTAAGTCATGCCCTATATGCATGGTTAATACTCTTCATTCGTCACAAATTTTTTTGCTTTTTTAATTTTTTTTAAAATAACATGAGTTAAATAGGTCAACCCTAACTCATTAAAGTCAACCCATATGATTCACGAATTATTCGATCCAGAAAAAGCCTGTTTTTTTTGGGCTACTTTTTTCCTGACCCAACCCTTATGATTAGTTATATTAATATAAGTATAGATTATATTAATATACTTAATATATTTAATGTATATTTTTAAAATAAAAAATAATATATATAATATTCAGGATGGGACGGGACA
This sequence comes from Prosopis cineraria, assembly GCF_029017545.1. NCBI lineage: Eukaryota > Viridiplantae > Streptophyta > Magnoliopsida > Fabales > Fabaceae > Prosopis > Prosopis cineraria. The sequence continues at coordinate 19,692,267 of NW_026555343.1, read as the reverse complement.
TCTCAATGGTAATCTCGTGTCCCATCCTATCTTGTCCTGATTGTTTTCGTGCCGGGATAAGACCTATCCCGATATGATTAATACGATACTAAACCAATCGAGATAGGTACAAGCTGAACACCCCTAACAATGGGTGCATGGAAGAGAGATGAGAAAGAAAGTAGAGTTAAAAATACATGCTAACCTAGATCATATGAGTTAGGTTAGGTTTAACCCATTTTCATATGAGTTAGAAGAATCTCAATCCAACCCCTGAGGGTTAATAAGTTAAGTTGGCTAACCCAGGCGCCAACCCATTTATTTTTTTTGACTTATTTTTTTAAAAAAATATACCTAAATGATGAATTCCAATATGATATTTTTTTCATTATTCATTCTAAATACACTAAAATATTTGCCTATAATATTTGTACAAAAGATATGCATTGAGTTAGTTAAGTAAGTCACGCCCTATATGCATGGTTAATACTCTTCATTAGTCACAAATTTTTTTTGCTTTTTAAATTTTTTTAAAATAACATGAGTTAAATAGGTCAATCCTAACTCATTAAGGTCAACCCGTATGATTCATGGATTATTTGATCTAGAAAAAGCCTGTTTTTATTTGGGCCACTTTTTTCCTAACCCAACCCAACCCAACCCAACCCTTATGATTGGTTATTTAGGCCAACACATATAACCTAGCCTATATTCCCGACTTTAAAAGAAGGTGACCGATGGGAATGACATTGAAGAGCATAATTAAGGGGCAACACTAGGATAAACATTTTTCTCCTAAATCTCTACTATTATTTTTCTACTCAGTTTTACTTCTATCCTTTTTTTTTTCTTATCCAAATAGTGAAAAACACGTTTGTTTTTCTCCCTTCTAATTTTCTTTCCTCTCCACTGTTCCCCTAATCCAAATAAAGTAATATTGTTTCATTACTTGGATTCGTTCAACTTCTATTAATAACACCTTACAAAAACAACCTTTTTTGAATGCTTGCTATGTTGTTCCTCAACTTATTCAAAAACTTCTATTAACAACTTAGGACACCTCTTCCTCTATCTCATTTCCGACATCCTCAAACCATGCTCCACCAGGCCTTCCGTCCCTATGATCCACCTATGCCTCTATGCTGTGACTTTGATCACAGAATTTAAACTACAAAGTGAAGAACCTTACCTTTTCATCATCAGAACCTTCGGTCCACTGCTCGGATCTCTTGTGATTGTGCTGCTTATTTGGATCTTAATTCCATTGTTAGGTATCTTCACATCCATCATATGGGGTCTCTTTACGTTGAAAGCTGCGATCGCCTCGTTCCCTATGATCGCGAAATATCTCTGCCCGGAATTCTCAGCTATCAGACAATATTTTGTCTCATAACCAAGCCACCCTCTGGAGCTAACAGTAGTATGAAGTAAATCATCTGTGCAATCTGAAGTAGAATTCAGCATCCTTCTCCCAATTTTCTTCTTAATCATTAATTAATTATTACGTTTGTTTATGGGAGGAAACAATATTTCATATGGTTTACCATTCTTTATGCTTCCTTTATCTTGGTTCATGTCTTCATTATCTGTCCAGTTGTTAACGTATAATTCTTTGTTCAGTTTTGGCTAACATTATATTTGTCATGAACAGCAAGGTCCAAAGTGTAATCTACTATATTACCAGCAATCATAATGAACCGATTATTAAAAGTTAGTTTCGAGAAATGTGAAACTTATTATTGACTTCCCTTTTTAATTTTATTTGTTGATTGTTGATTTTGGCTATGTCGTTACCAAGTCTTATTAAAGTTAATTTTACTGGTGCACATATATAAATTATTAAGAGTGTCAATGTCAATAAAATATGATTACAAATACACTTGAGACCCTAGCTGTGGCCTAGACCAAACTCAATTTTAGAGCAGGACGGATCCACGGCCAACGGTGTGGTGGGGAGCCAAAAAAATTTCCTTTTTTTTTTGTAGCAAAGTGATGTATATTCATAATTTGATATTTAATTTTAGTAATTTTATAATATAATATTTGTTATATTAAATCACCTGTAATGATATAAAGACAAAAAGAGCCAACATTATATTCCTTTATTTGTTGACTCGACAACTTGCATATGGATAATAATATCACAAAACGTATTTTGGATCACAACAAAATGAAAGAAGGTACTTATGCTTTTTCTTTTTATAAACAGTATGATATATTTTTTTTTGTCTATGTAATTTTCTAAAAAAGCATGTTTGCTTTTCGAGGAAAAGAGAAATTTTTTTTAATTTTTTTATAGAAGTGCGCCTCGTATTTGTGAGATCTGGAGGTAAAGTTGTTTTAGCTTCAGCATCAAAGCACTTAAAGAAAGATCAGTAGGCTGTATTTGGATGCAATGTTATCAAAACTAGACCAGACTAGTTAGTTGTATCAGAATCGGTCATAGATATGGTCTTGTTACAACAAAAAAAAGCTCACTATGTAAAGGCAAAACTAGTATTGGACAAGCTGATTGAACCAGTCTTGCTATTTTTTTTTTAAATTTTTTAATTTCTAAAATTTTAATTCATATATTTGTAACTAAATTATGCATATTTATACCTGATAATCATTGATAAATGAAGAAAAGTGAACAAAAATGCAAGAAATATGTATACATATATATATTTTAAAGTTAGAAATCATAAATTATGAAGTAAGTATATATATTTTGGATTAAAATGATGGAATATTGATGATGGATATTATCTTTTTTATTTTATATTGTTTTGTTTAAAATTTAAATATGCATTTTTATTATTATATATAAATATTTTATTTTACTTTAAGCATATATTACTTAAAATATATTAATTTATTTATGACCAATTGAATCATAATTTAGACCATAATTTAACCATAAATTGAACCATCGACCAATACCTTATCCTGATTAATGACCAGTCCAATTTTTATAATATTTTTTGGATGTAAACTTTTTTATATTTGAAGAGTTCTATGTAGCTTTAAACTTTTGAAACATGAATTGGAAATTATTTCAATTTATTCTCATATTATCCAAACAATTTTTAATTTATCAGACTAAGTTTTGGAAAAAAATTAAAAATAATGAACTTTTGATAAATGGAATTTTGAAAAAAAAAAAGAACTTTTATTAAACTGAAAACTAAACCATACTTACACTAAGATGGATACAAACGAGAAGAGAACAGTACATATTCCGAATCATCATTCAAGTCAACCAGTCAGCAAAGCATAAAATTAGGAAAGTGCATCAGAACTCAGAAGCGAGAAGAAATTAAAGTAAATACACAAAAAAAAAATTAAAAACAAAAAGCATCAATATAAACCATAAGAATGCAACGGCGAGAGCAAATGAAGAAAATGAGAGAAAACTAAAAGAGAAGTAGAGACGTAGCTTGAAACAAGACAATATATTCTTTGGAGAGAAAATGTAGGAAATTGAAGAATCATACCTTTCAATTGAGAAGCGCGTCTTTTTGATATCTCCTAAATCTGGGCGAAAAGAGAGAACTACAAGGTGAAATAGATCGATTTAAGAGGGTCACAGTAAGGCAAGCCGAATATGTAAAGAGCTCCAATGACCAAGTCTTCTCCGCAAGGCCGACCTCAGCGACCATTCAAAATATATATTCTACTGAGACATCAGACATGCAAACTGGCCGGTACGTAGTGGATTAGTTGATCAGTCTTCTTTACTCAACAAGTAAGAAACATGCTGCCATTATTTTGAATCCTAGAAAATACAATAAATAGAATATATACCATATATTTGACACACACACGTCTCCTGACTGGGAGCAACATTTAACTTCAGATGTTCCAGACGTTGGCAAAATCCTAACATTTCTGTCTTAACTAATAAAAAATAAGGTATTATTTTTTTTTTGGCTACCGGATAAAAGAATTTACAATTATATTTTCATCTAATCAGTAACATATAATAAAAATTATGCAAATAATAAGTTTAGATATTAAATTTTATTATATATAAATATTTTTTTGTAAATAATAAGGTTATTATTACCCATATGAAATTAACAAATTTTCTTTCTTCCAATTTTCTTTTGCTCAGCCAAACATAGATAGAGAAAATTATATCTTTCCACTTTTATTTTTTCTCTATTTTCTCTCCACACATTTTCTTTTCTCCCTGTTTTACAAGGCAATAACTTTTTTCTATTTGAACCATCTGAACCCAGATATTGTTTAGATGTTTGTCATGTTGATCTGAAAGTTTATTGGAGATTTAATTTAACTAAAGTTCATTATATTTGACAAACTAAGTTTTAAGTAGATTTTAACTTTTGAAACGTGATTTGGAGTCAATTTCAATTTATTTCCATATTATATAAATATCTTTTAACTTACCAAGCTAGTTTTTTAAAGAACATATTCAAACATAAATGAATTTTGACAAATATAATGGACTTTTATAGCCAAAGAATTTTTACCAAGCTGTAAACCGAACTCGCATTAAGATGTATATATACAAATGAGAAGAGAACAATAAATATTCCAAACCGATCATCATCCAAGTCACTGGTGAGCAAAGCATGCAATCATGAAAATGGATCAAGAGCGACAAGAAATTAAAGTGTATACAAAACAAAAAACTTAAAAACAACGAGCAAGACCGAATGAAATAAACCATAAGAAAACGCTGAAAAAGAGAAGAAGAGAATCATACCTTTGAATTGATGGCTCCTCATGAACATATATATATATATATATATATCTCCTAAGGCTAACGTCATGCTGCGTCGATACATTCAAATTTGGGCGAAAGGAGAGAACTACAAGGGAAAAGAGATCGATTTAAGAAGTTCACAGTAAGGCAAGCCAAAGACTTGAAGAGCTCCAGAGACGGCGACCTTCACTTACCAGGTCTTCTCTGCATGGGGCAGATCACCGCAGCGACCATTTAAACATACATTTTATTTCGACAAGCAAACTGGCCGGTATGTATAGTAGATTAGTTTATCAGTCTTCTTAACTCAAAAGCGTGAGAAACATGCTGTCATTATTTTGAATTCTAGAAAATACAATAAATACAATATATTTGACGCGCTCGAGCGCGTGTATCTCTCTCTCTCTCTCTCTCTCCTTTTTGGGAAAAATATTCAACTTCAAAAAGTGCAACCCAATTTCTCCCAGGAGATTGGAGGCTCAGGCCTCGTTTGGTATGATTGAATAGTTTTTGATGGAATTAGAATCGGAATCGGAATTAGAATTGGAATAGAATTGGATTACAAAAATATGTTTGGTATGTCAGAAAAATTAGATGGAATCCTTACATTATTTTTGTTTGGTATGTAAGACATAAAAATGGAATTATACTTAAAAGACAAAAATACCCCTATATAGAAATTAAAATAAAACATAATAAAAGCTTAATTGTGTTTTAATTTCCTTATGTATTTTATATGTTAATGAAATATTATATAGATAATAGATATTATATATAAGTAAAATATTTTACAAAAAATATTTTAATTTCCTCACATGTTTAGTATATAAATAAAATATTAGATAGATGATAAATATTATATATAAGTAAAATATTTCATAGAAGAAATATTATAAATACATATATCGTATTATATTTTACACATACACACATATATTATAATTGGGTGTGGTCATTTTTGGATGTAGTTAGGATTATATATTTTTAAGGCAAAATTGTCTTTCTATAATTTTTATGAGGGTAAAAGTGTCTTAAAAGTCACAATTATATGGAATTGCCTTTGATTCCATAGCTTTAAACAAAGAATCCAATTTAACCTATTTTCATGGAATTGGGATTCTTGGGAATTATGATTCATGTCTATCAAACATCACTTTATTCAGATTCTTTTTCCAATTCCATTTCCATCTCTACAATTCCAGTCTACCAAACATGACTTCACTTTCTTTGTGTCAAAGTCAGTCAATGTACTCCTTTGTACTATCATTTTTATAAGGTGCTTTTATAAAAATAAAAACTGCTCTTTATTATAAAGTGTCTTGAAAAAATGAAAGGATTAAAGTGTAAATCTACCTTCAAAATTTCTACTTGTGCACAATTATTATTCTTAACTTTTTTTTTTGGGTGCAATATTGCTCTAGTATTTTTTAATTTGATACAATGTTGCTCCAATATTTTTTAATTAGGCGCAGTGTCACTCTAATATTTTTTTTATGATGATGTTGACCATTAGTGGACCTATTAATGCTTACATGGCATGTCTACGTGGATTAAAATTGCTTTTTTCTTTGTGTGAATGCTGTATTTTTTCTTCGTCAGCGATGCAATATTCTAACTTGAGGTGTTGTTAATTTTATAAGAGTACTTGTCAATTTTTTATAATATGAATAATGTTATGAATATTTGTAGTTAGCTATTAATGACTATGTTCTATCAAGAAAAAGTTGTTAATTTTAGAAAAGTGCTTATAATTCCCCATAATAATGTCGTGAATCCTTAATATCTACTTATTAATGACCGTGTTCACCTTTTCAACTTTTTATATATCTAAGCTTTATATTGCTAAGAGTGACTACATGGTGCAAAGGATATATATATATATATATATATATTGGGAAGTTCACACATGGTCGTCTTGGATGTTAGATTAGGCATGTATTCTTGACACGTCGACAAAATCATCCTTTCACTTTCAAACCAGTACGTTTATTATTATTGATTTCAGAAAACATGAAAAGCAGTATTTTGATCTAAATCCTCTAAAGGTCGGATATAAAAATTTATGTGAAATTTTTCTTTTTAAAGAAAAAAGGGAACATTTTATATTTTATAAAAAATAATAAAATGAGAGAAAATACTAAACTAGGAAAATTCACAGAAATTTATGAATCTCAAATTCAAAGGATTTAAATAGCGATGTAGGTTTGTTGACTGAAAATGATGACTTAACAACAATGTGCAAATATATAGATAATAATATCACATAACATGATTAGGTAATCCCCAACAAAATTAAAGAAGCTACTTATGATTTTTCTTTTTATAGCTAGTATGATATTTTGTCTGGAATAGCTAGTATGATTGTTTTATAATAACTTTATATCTTACATTGATTCAAAAATCGTCATTGATAAAGTCAGAGTCTATTTATTAATTTTCTAAACAATTTGTAGAAGCGTATAATGCACCTCGTGAATCTTGTAATGACAAGGCATACAAGGCGTCAAAAATTTTCGATAAACTGAAAGGACATGAAATTTCAACCCCTGAAATCTTTTTCCATTACCATCTAATTAGTCAATTAGCCCTACTATTGGATAATTTTTTTTAGCTATACTTGAGATGATCCATCTCAAAGTATGAGATTCCTGCAAACAGATAAGATCATATTATTGTCAAACTCTTGAATTGACTCTCTTAGTTTATTATTTTTATATTTCTAACTTATAAAATCTCATTAAATCACTCATAAGCTTGGACTAAATAAAACTCAATAATTTTATAAGTTGACTCTCTAAGTTTATCATTTTTACATTTCTAATTTATAACTAATGGTCTTATACACACACATATAATCATTGTCCTAGAATGATGCCGTCCACTTGATTTCACAAAATTTAACATGCAAAATTATTTATTGTCCTTTTAGAAGGCTGCACGCATGAGGTTTGTGGATTATGCAAAATTCTATACGTTTGTCGTTTCGGCCGTTCATTTCAAATTTAATATTATTTTTTAAAAATTTTTATATTAATAAATACAATATTAAAAATATGTAAAAATTAATTTAAATGTACAGAAATCATCATCTCAAAATGAAATGAAATGCCAAAAACTGATGAGCGCTTGGTGCTGGTGTTCTTTATTTGCAGCAATTTGATTTCGTCCCATTTGTTATGGGGTGGGGGATGCTGTGAGCATGGCATTGGTTATTTACAGTTTTACAGTTTCACTTCCACGTTAGATACCAATATCTTCTTCTTCTTTAAGGAAAAAACCAATTAAGTTGTCAAATTTCATACTTGTCGTGTTAGGTTTCGTTATTGTCAATAGTTTAATTACTCATGTCACTGATTTTAACTTGTGGTATGAGGCTATTGGTTTAGTTGTACATAACCTCTCATATTCAGAAGTCTAATATGTGTGTGAACAGAATAAGCACCAAACGGTATCGTGTCTTGTAAGTCGCACTCGTGGCGAGATCTTGACCGTAAGATGATGGGTCCGGTTGTTTCAGGATTCAGCTAGGTTAGTTGGCCATTTTCTCGCTTTTTATTGGTCTTAAAAGGGTGCAAAAGCTGTTGACATCAGCTAGCACAGGTCACATGTCTGCGCAGACGTACAATTCTCGTTGATGAATTGCAATTTAATAGTAATTAATTATTTGTTGACGTTTTAAATAATTAATTTTTATCCTTCAATTAATTATTAATTAATTAATTGTTAACAAATTAACTAATTACTAACTGATCCTCTTGAAAGGGACATGGCTACTTAAACATTAAAAACATAATCAATTAATGGCTTCGATGTTGAAGATTGGATGATTGATGAACTCTTTTTCAGGTAAAAAAAAAAAAGATGACAAACTCTTTAATCTTTGGTTACCAATAGTGGTGGAGACGGGAGTGGATCAAGAGGAGCCATGGCTTCTCTTACTTTTTAATAAAACATAAAAATGATATATTTTCAGACCCACCAAAATATATTTGTCCGTATTTAATTTGATACTAAACATAATATATACTTTCTTTTTAATAAATATAAACTAATATATGAAAAGTTGAAACAAAATAATTAATATCTAATATTAGGTAAGTTTCCTCATTTGAGTGGAGGAATATATGTCATGGACTATGCCACGCATGAGAATTTGAATTGCCACCACCCCATTATCAAATATTCAAGCAATTTCATTATTCAATTGCCAATTAAGTGATGACCTTAGTTGAATTGATGAATCAATAAAGCAATCTCTCTATATTTTGGCCTTCAGTCTTTGCTTTCTCTTTTTTTTTAAGGAGAATTTTAATTAAAGACCACAGTAAAGACTTAATTTTAGGTGGGTTTAAAAAAATTCTAAAATTTCATGTCAATCAAGGGGAGAAAAGTCAAATTAATTTCTATAGGAAAAGGACTAAAATACCCTTCACTTGTTATGTAGAATCATTAGTTGTTAATTTTCTTATTACACTTGTTAATTTACCAATATCACTTGAAAATTACATCCATTTGTCAAACAATCAGTAACATTAATTGTTAATTTGCTAGCTTTACTTGTTAATTTACTAACATTAGTTAATTACAAGACTTATTAATAATTTACAATTGATGTGAGTAAATTACAAGATCTATCAGTAATTGACAACTAATATTGGTAAATTAACAATTTAACAATTGATGTTGCAGCTTATGATTGAACAATTAATGTCAAGTTTTATATAATTATTGATATATCAATTCATGCAGCTTGCAACCCATATTCATGAATTAATAAGTGGAAACAACGAGTGATTCTGCATAACAAATTCTGCATTAATAAGTGAAATGTATTTCGATCTTTTCATCATTAAAATTCTTTTTACTTTTCTCCCATTGATTGAATTAAAATTTTAAATTTTTTTTATACCCATCGTTAATTAAGTCTCTACTCTCATCTTTAACTAAAATTCTCCCTTTTTTTTTATCTCCTTCTTGCTGAATTGATGACTTTGGCCGCAATCTCAATCTTATGACCTTTGCAGTATATCAATTAAGCAAATGTAAATGATAATATTAAGGTGAGCCACTCCAATCTTCATATGCGTTGGTCTTCCATTTTTTTATTATTTTATTGTGCAATTTGTGTTATGATTTGCAGTACCTTATATACATTTAACATATTGTGCAATTTGTGGTATAATTTTTTCTAGTTTTTTATTCCTTTTAATATTCTACGTAAGATATTTTACAATCCATATTTTTTTAGGAGTGAAAGATCAATGTATAAGAAAAAACTATTGATTCATGGCTTCACAACAAAATCGAAGATGGGTTTTTATTAATTTAATAATAGTTTATATTGAGAATGAGATTAATGAAAAGTTTGCCACAGATATGATAAATAATAATTTTTATACTATGAAAAATCAATAAACAAAACTTATAAAATAAAGAAATATATTTATTTTGGTTCTATATTTGTAAAATTAAATATGAATATATATGTTAAAATATTTATTGTATGTTAGTTTTATATATATATTGGCATCTCAGCCCCTCCTTATCAAAAATCTTGGCTCTGCCCTGATTACCAAATGAAACAAAACAAAAAATATTCAAATTTTATTTTTTAAAGGAGCAGTAAATATTTTTTGTCATTAATTGATCTTTATCTTACAATTAATGAAGCATAATGATAATAAGTGACACTACTGTTGAATAGCACCAAAATTAATAAAAACTAGATTTTGCAATAAAGTGCAACTTAGGTCGTCTCCCTAAGAGTCAATAGAGTAACTATTTGAATAATGATTATGACACGGTAAATAATGGGGGCTTTTTTATGATGAAATTAAAAACTAAATTAGAAATAAATAAATAGAAGAAATTCAACAAAAAAATTATAAGCACAAGCAGCGCAACCAATCACAACCCAATCACCTAAATCTAATCTTCCTCGTCCACAAATTAAATTAATTTTATTTAACTTTATTATTCTGATTTCATTATTTATTTCTCAAATTATCATTCAAGAATTAAACAAGAAATTAAGTTATAGATTAATTGAGATCTCCTTTAATCCACAACCTAACAACTGTTCTATGTTAGCCACACCAAAAAACAAGCATGAGTAATCACCCAAGGTAGGCCAAATTACTCTTAAAATGCTATATCAATCGATTATAGCAAGTAAAACCTCAGATAAAATTTATAACTCAAAAATTATGCAATAAAGCTACTCTAATCAGTAATAGTAATTAAAGCATAAAATTTAGAGGAAGAGAGAAGAAGAGAAAATTGGAATAAAGCTAAAATAAAATTTTTCCTGAATATTAAAGACTCTGATTAAAATTTAAGATCATAGTTTGTGATTGATCACACTAAAAATTTAACTATCCATTGAATTAAAAATCAAGCAATATGAGATAAAAATAAGAGAGGCCATCCCCTGTATTGAAAGAAAAAATTAAACTGCGATCGCTGTCCTTTCTTCTCTTCTCCGTCAAAAAAATCATGATTTTTCTCCTCCTGTCCGTCCTCCTGTGCGTGCGGCTTGCTTTGTATATATGTATATAATGGATGATGCGTACGGCAAAACCAAAAGTTAATAATCAAATGATAAAACTACTTTAAATAACCCTAATTGAAAACTACACTAAATAACTCAAAATAAATTCAAACAAAATTTTAAAGATTTGATTCTTGATTTGATCTTCAAGCATGCCCATATTCTTCTTATCCAAAATATTCTTTATCAATATCTTTTAAATTGAATCTAGAAAATGTGCACAAATAAAATAAAGTTAAATAGCACCTGTGCAAAAATATTAAAGATATTATTTATATTTTAAAATTAAAGATTTAGTTAGTTAAAATTTCAAAACTGAATATTGGCTAATAAAATTAAATAATATCTAATTAAATTCAATTAGCTTCAAATAAATATTTAAAAGTCTAAATTAAAAGGATAAAAATATATAAAATTGTCATTTATCAATAAGTCTTTTAATTTTATATTTATGTAAATAATATTTTAAATTTTAAGTAGATTACTGCTATGTAAGCTAATTTAGGAGTTTTCAATAGTTAGTTAATTGATTATTGAATTAACACACTGTAGAGAACAATACATATACATGTATATATCCACCATCAGGATAACCAAAAAACCAGGAATTAATGGGGCTGAAGCTGCCGTTGATTTGACCACTTAAAAAGCAATCCACTAGTAAGCTAGAAAGTAAATAATGCATTAGTTAGGAAAAAACAATTACATGTTTGTATTGGCACCAATTAACCGTATTTTTAAAAATATCAAAAACATTAATCTACAAATCCTTGTAGTTTTTAAAGGTTAAATGGAAAGTTTATCCTGGAATTTTCTTTCTAAAGACGTCTGGCACCCTAAACTTTTTTTTTTGGATTATTTTTGCCCAAAATTTTTAAAAAAGAGAGCATTTTTGCCCCACCGCTAAATATAAAAAATGTTGACCATTAAATTAAAATTTGATCAAGGGTTAAATGGCATATTTGTCTTGGAACTTTTTCTCCAAGAGCAATGGGTATCCTGAACTTTTGTTTGGAGCAAATTTACTCTAGAAGTTTCAAAAGGAGAGCAATTTTGCCCTACCATTAGTATTGACCATTACTTTGACTTTAATTACCACTTGTAGCCACGCAAAATTAAAACAAAAATCCACCTAAATAGCAAGAACACCTCCATTAGCATCAATAACAACAACAAGAATAATTCCATGAAAAGCAAGCAAGAACAATAAGAAGCAGCTCCAAATCATCCAAACCCATATACTCGAAAATGATTAACTATCCGTTGAGTTAATCCAAATGAACTCAGCCATATGGAAGCTGTCTTCTTCTATATTTGACAATTCCATTATCTCACTCAACTACAACAACTCTACAAACTTCAACCCTAACTTAGATGCTTTTGAGGGCTTTACAACATCAAACTTGACCATGGTGGCAATGGCAAAAGCAACGGCTTGGATGTTACGTGAGGAGTACGTGGCAAGTCAGGAGAGGATGATGGCAATCTAAGGAAAGTTAAGAATGGCAGATTTTTCTTTGATGGACAGAGCAATAATGTTGTGGGCTTTAGTAGTCATTTCTGGGGATAAAAGTGGCAAGCCAGATTCGAGCCTTCTTGTGAGCCTCACAAATCTCGAATACCCATTTTTCCCAACTTCACATTTGGACTTCAATCTATGGTAGTGCGGGAACTTGCTGGTAGAGGAGGAGAGGATAGTGAAGAAGAGAGAAGGGTAAAATTACCCCATTTTTAAAAGTTCCGAGGTAAATAAGCTTTAAACAAAAGTTTAGGACAACTAGCCTTTGGAGAAAAAAGTTATAGGGCAAATATGCCATTTAGCCCTTGGTCAATTTTCAGTTTAATGGTTAACGTTTTTTATATTTAACAATAAGGCAAAAATGCTTTCTTTTTAAAAAATTCAAGGTAAAAATGCTCTAAAAAAAGTTTAGAGTGCCAGGTGCCCCTGGAGAAAAAGTTTCAAGGCAATTTTGCCATTTAATCCTTTATTTTAATTTTAATTGAGCTCTTTTAGTTTTTCATAATTTTTTATTAGATCCTTAAAGGTTTATATTCTTATTAAAAAAATAAAATTAAGGACTTCTATAATTTTATTAAATGATTTTATAACTTTAGAATTAATTATATAATTTTTGTAACTCAAATTTATATAATTAGGTTGTAGGTCATCTAAATAAATTATATATATATATACACACATGACAAGGATCTAATTTAAAATTGAGAAAAATTATTAGGATTTGTAGATTAATTTTTTCTTGAAAAAATGTTAACTTTATTATCTCAATTCATATATGATATAATAAGATAGAATAAGATAATGTGTGTGTACCTGAAAAATCCATGATCGCTTACTAGAGACATTTCAATTATCTCGAGTGTAGACAGACGCACAACCTACTTGACCCCCGTAATCCTTAGAGAGTGCAGAGATAATGGAGTAGATGAAGTTATCGTGTGTTTAGTGGCTATCAACTAATCGGCTTATATGGACCAAATCAGTAACCACTATAATAAATAAATTAATTATATTCCATTATCTCTTACTCAATCAGTTAAAAAATAGGGAATAACTAATAGTTACTAAATTGTAGATTGGGCCTCTACCCATTGGGCTCACTTGTGTGGTCAACCTATTACGGTTTATACAAAATCATAAAGATCAATTTGTTTGGGCTTATTAATTAATGTAAATCCATAAATAAATATTCCAACAATTTCCCACTTGGATTGCATTAATTAAGTAAGTTATATAAACAAGCCACAAACAAAATTCAGAAAATGAAACTTCACAAAATCACTAGATCCTATGGAGAAACAAGTGATATAATGTCTCATAATTTGAATAAAATATAAAATTTTTATTCTAACATAGCTCAGCAAGATAACAACATAAATCACTGATTTCTATGGGGAAACAAGTGACATGCATAACGTACTACAACAGAATCATTGAATTCTATAGGGATACAAATGATATAGATGATTCTAATTGAATTGAACATAAAATGGGTCTTTTGACCACAACTCGGTAAAGAGACGACACAAAGTCACTTAATTGTATAGGAAAACAAGTGACACAAGGTGCTTTGACACAAATCATTGAATCCTATGGAGAGACAAATGATACAGAGTATTGCAAATCTCTGAACGTAGATTGAAACTCAGTAGAGAAATAAGACAAGATCACTGAATCCCAGGAGGAAACAAGTGATACAAGATGCATAAACGCAAATTATTGAATCTTATGGGGAAACAAATGATATAAAGCATCTCATTGTTTCTAAAACAAGAACTGAGCATAATAGCAAAAAATAGCCTTAAACCATCAAATGTCCTTAAAAGGACACAACTCAAACTCCTATTGAACCAATGCTATCTTAAAAGATCAATAAAACCCACATAGGTAAGCCTTTGGTCATACAAATACATAAGCATACGTTTACCACAAAAGTGAACCACATGAGTTTGAATGTCTATAATCTTCTCTAACAAAATCTTTGAGAGAAGCTCAAGGTAGACAAAATATCGCATTCATAATTAGAGGAAATAACAAAATACATGTCCAATAATAATTTCCTCAACTATATAACCTAATGAAAGTCTTTACAACAAGTGATATATATATTCCACATTCTAAACTGAGGTAGTTACGAGTGTCTATAATAAACTCATTTTTACAAAATAGCTCCTCTCTGTATTACGGAATACATAGGATGTATATTCTAAATCCTCATAGTCACAAATTAAAAGAGGATCACATTTTAACAACCAACATTAGGTGTCATATACCTTTTAGCATATAAGAATTTTCCAAAATGATTTTAGCATTTTCTTGTTAGGATTTTGCAAATATTTATTAAGGGATACACAAAGCAAAATCTAGATCAAAGACTAACACATATTTTAGCATCCTCAGAGTCATTCATAGCGGAAGCATATAAAATTCTTTATATGCAATTTTTTTTTTAAAAATGGTCTTCCTCAACATTAATTTTGAGGATGTAGATACTTAAGCAACCTTACACCCCTTAAACAAGTATCAAACTAAGAGTGTGCACCAGATTTCTAAACACTCGATTAAAATAAATTGCTTGAGACAAATCAAAGTTGCAATTAGATATATTAAAATGGATATTAACTCTTGAATAAAATATGTCAAACAGAAAAAAAATTTATATTACGGTGGCACAACCACAAGTACGTTGTCTCAATCGGAAGGTACTGTATTCTACTCTCTTGTTCCGTTTGGAAAATTGGGAATCCAACAAATTAATCCTCGCCAGCCCCTTACAAATTTATCGGAAGGTGCTGTGGTTTATACCCAAACACCCTTTATTGTTTCCTTATTTGGATTCACTCAAAACTTCTATTGCAGCTTATACAAGACCATATTTTTTTTTTGGAAGCTCAGCTTGCTATATGTTATTCATTTTTTAATCTTGCATTACATACAGGCCCCCCAGGAACCAACTTCACGTTGCCATAATGTTTCTGATAACTACATCAGGTGTTTGCCTTCAACTTAAAAATACCAACCCAAAAAGAAATCTCCATTTGATGATCATGCCACCATTATGGCAGCCATTTTTGTCAACCTATGCCTCTATGTATTGACTTCAATTGCAGAATTTAAACTTCAAAGTGAAGAGCCATACCTTTCCATCATCATAACCTTTTGTCCAGTGTTCGGATTTCTTGTGGTTGTGCTGATTGTTTGGATGTTAATTCCACCGTTGGGCATCATCGCATCCATCATATTGAGTGTCTTTACATTGAATTCTGCAATCACCTCATTTCCAATGCTCGTGCAATGTCTTCGTCAGGCATTCTCAAGCATCATACAATTCTTTGTCTCAGAGCCAAGTGACCGTCTGGAGCAAATAGTGTGAACTTGATTATCTATGCAATCTGAAATAGAATTCAGCATCTTTCTCCCAATTTCATTCCTAATCATTTCATTAATCAATGATTACGTTTATTTATAGGAGGAAACAATATGTCACATATACATGGTCCATATATCATTTACCATTCTTTCTGAATTCTGCATATATCCCTTATCTTATCTTGGTTTATGTCTTCATCATCTATACAGCTAATATATAATTCTTTGTTTAGTTTTGGCTAACGTTATATTTGTTATGAACATCAAGGTCCAAAATGTAATCTGCAATATTATTGACTTCCCCTTTTAATTTTATTTGTTGATTATTGATTTCGAGTATATGGTTACCAAGTCTTATCAATTTTAATTATTTTGGTGAATTATTCAAGTTAATTTTATTGGTGCACATACAGGGGCGGAACCAGCCCTATGACTTGAGGTGGGGGGCCAATTTTTTAAAATTAATACACACACAAATTATTAGTTTAAATAGCTTTGAAAGAATAATTTTATTGACTTAAAAATTATAATTGCATATAGTTATAAAAAATATTTTAAATAATCTTAACAACATGTAAATTAACAGCATATATCTCTATATTTATTTTAAGAAAAATAATTATATAGAATATTTTTAAAAATGTGTTTTACATACTCAAACTAATCTTAATTAAGATTATATAAAGATTAAATAACAAAAGAAATATGTATTCACACAAATGCTCCAATTTTACAATAATTGATGCGTGATCTAACAAAAAAAATTGATTGAAAAAGATAATATATATATATATATATAATATACATGTTAAGTATTATTTTTATTTTTAGAAGTGAAGAGTTAATAAATAAACAAAAAAATTGTAAAAAACTAATAAATCTTGTATTCTATTTATATTTCAATATATTAAAAATAGAAGATTATGTATAAATACTGGAGGGGAAATATGTCTATTTACAACAGTAAAAACATTTGGATTTGGTTTGAGAAACCTATATTTTACTGTTTGCAATGGGGACAAAAAAATCTCAGACTATGCATATATACATAGGTAAATATTATATTGGAGAGAAAGTTGGCAGTGCCATGAGTATAACCTCCGTCCACCCCGGCGCGCATATATAAATTATTAAGAGTATCAATGTCAATGAGATATGATCAACAATACACATGTCATAATAAATCATAAAATGAGATATACTTGAGACCCTAGCTGTGGCCTATACCAAACTCAATTTTGGAGCATGGCGGATCCATAAATAACCAACGGTTTGGTGGGGAGACAAAAAATTCTTTTTCTAGAGAAGTTATGTATATTCTTAATTTGTCAAAATTTAATATTTAATTTTAGTGTGTTGTAAAAAGTAATTTTATAACATAACATTTGTTATAATAAATCATATATATGTAGTAATATAAGGACAAAAAGAGTCAACAATGTCTTTCTTTATTTAATTTGTTGACTCAACAGCTTGCAAATGGATAATAATATCACTAAAACGTATTTAGGATCACAACAGAATGAAGGGACCTACTTATGCCTTTCCTTTTTATAAATTGTATGATTGCTTTATAGAACTGTACAGTGCACCTCGTATTTGAGTAAGGTTGTTTTACCTTCAGGAGAGCACTTGAAGAAAGAGTAGGCCATATTTGGATCTAAACTTTTTCTATTTGAAATGTAGTTTTGGCATACCATCTAAAAACAAATGTTTTTTTTTTTGTGTGTGTATGTTAACTAGAGTTTATTTGGTAAAAGTAATTCTGGGTAGCTTTTAACTCTTGAAACGTGAATTCAAACTGATTTCAATTTATTCTCATATTATTCAAATAATTTTTAGTTTATCAAACAAATTTTTGAAAAAAAATATTGAAAATAAATTAACTTTTGACAAGTGGAATTTTGAAAAAAGAACTTTTACTAAATTGAAAATTGAACCAAACTCACACGAAGATGTATACAAACGAGAAGAGAACAGTACATATTTCAAATCACCATCGATTCAACCGGTGAGCAAGGCAATAATTAGGAAAATGGATCCAGAGCGAGAAGAAATTAAAGTATATACATAATAACAGTAATTTAAAAAACAAAAAGCAAGACGGATACAAACCATAAGAATGCAACGGAGGGAGCAAATGAAGAAAATGCTGAGAAAAGAGAAGAAGAGATTCATACCTTCGAAGTGAGAAACGCGTCTATTTGATGGCTCTTCATGAACATGTATCCTAAAGCTAACATAATGCTGCGTCGATATATTCAAATTAATTTGTGGGAAAGGAGAGGGCTACAAGGGGAAAGAGATCGGATCGATATAGGTTCACAGGAAGGCAAGCCAAGGATATAAAGACGACGACCTTTACCAACAAAGTCTTCTTTGCATGGGCCCCACCTCGGCTACAGTTCAAAATATGTAGGGAGAATGATGAATAAAGATCTTATAAGGGCATTAAGGTTAAATTATGACTTTTCAACACTGATGTTCCTAAATTTTAATATTCCTTCTATCATATTTCAATATTAAAATTCTTAATTTAGTATTAATGTTCTCACAAGGTTTTTATTTATCATTATCCCAAATATGTATTTTACCCAGGAATGCATGTAAACAGGTCGGTACATATAGTTGATTAATTACTTGAATATATATTACAATTGTGGAAGATTTCACTTGTACCATTCAAAAGTTTGAATTATGTTTAATTGGATTAGTTAGGTGGCAACTAATTAATCAAGGTTAAACTAATTGGATTAGTCATGTTTGTACCATCCAAAAGTTCATTTGTACCATGCAAACATTGATATTTTGGGGAGGCAAGCATTTAATTCAGTGCCCAGAATTCTCATTCTTGCTCATCACTTGGACATTTTGTGTTACCTGGTTCAGAGTCTCCTTCACATCCTTCACCCCATCATGTTCAACCGTCGAATTAAAAGAAGAAAAGCACTTGACAGTTGAACTGTGCCTGGAATTTCTTTTGGATGCCTATTACTTTTCTTGCTGCCGTTATTGTCTGTAGATATTTTCCTAGGAAATTTCCAGATGAGTGATATTACCGTTGGGTTTATTTAATATTTTTTGGGTTTTCTTATATGGAATTTTATATACTTTTCTTTTCTTTATTGTTATTTTCTTGGTATTAAATTAGTAAGTTTTGCTGATGACAAATACTTAATCAAGATTCAGTTAAATTAACCTATCAAAGTTATATTTTCATGAATGAATTATAAATACTGTTATTTTTCGGTTCACTCATTGCTAGCTAGTTGCTATAAAACTCCATGAGCTAGTTAGATTTGAAATTTCATAAATGGATCTGAATTGAAATCATGTTCATAATATGCGTATATGCGTGTTTTGCCTATTAATTGAATGCCGAGAAGGAAACCTCCGTTGATGTGTTTGACGTGATGCTACATAGAGGGCTTTTTATCTTTTGTGAGTTCTTTTTTGATATATTTTTTTTAATAAATGAAATCAAAAGCCTATATTCTCTCCATTTAAAAATATGAGGCATTTTTAACCAAATCTCACATCCAATAAAGTAATTACTTACTTTTAAACTAACCTTATCTTTTCATATTTACCCCTATTAATTAAACACCCTATAATAAATATAAAGTCACTATCAATAGGGGCACTTTTGAAAAAAAGACAATGATTGCACATCGAAAGACTAAAAATTTTTTATATTTTTTAACATCCAACTCTTTAAAAAATATTTTATATTTTTTAACGGAGGGAGTATCTTATTATGATTATCATTGCTACAAGACTGTTAGATCGTGGGTCAATTTTTTTTTCTTGAGAAATTCTTTTTGTACTCCAGTTTTTTTGTTGGGTTTCTTAATTATGGCCTGTTTACAATTAAAAAAAAAAGAGAGAATATTAATGAAGGATCCTGAACAGATTGGATAATTGTTAAAATAATAACTTGACTAATTAATTTATTAATGTTTATTTGTTAGATATTTTTTTAAGAAATTAAATTTCTTGCCGGATCCTTAGGGGTCACTTGGTTGGGAGTAAGAATAGAGGGAAAGTCTAAACTTTTCTAGAAGCAACAATAGTCATCTTACTTGATTAGTT
Organism: Prosopis cineraria; assembly: GCF_029017545.1. Taxonomy (NCBI): domain Eukaryota; kingdom Viridiplantae; phylum Streptophyta; class Magnoliopsida; order Fabales; family Fabaceae; genus Prosopis; species Prosopis cineraria. The sequence goes on along the minus strand of NW_026555343.1, from coordinate 19,672,047 downwards.
CAAAAGTCGTAAATTCTTAGAAAGTTAGTACTTGAGGAGATTGGTTAAAAAGTCATAACTTCTTAGAAAGTTTCTACTGAGGGAGAATTGTACCGTTGGCCCCAAGACCCAGCATACTTGTATTAGAGGTCTAATAGAATCCAAAGGCTTCTCTTGCAGTTAAGTTTTCAGTGAAAAGGCGTCATTGTCCCTAAAATATTCATAATGCGTTAACTGTGTATCTCAATTCATGTATCAAATAAGATTGAGTAGAATAATATGTGTGTACTTGAAAAATTTATAATCGCTTGAGATGCCTCGATTACCTTGAGTATAGATAGATGCACAATGTCAAACTCTGATACTTAGGGTATGATCGACATGAAATATAAGGTGAACTCATATTCTATAAGTCTTAATTAATCAAGAATTAAGTTAAAATATCGATATATGTAAGTTAAATATATATATATATATATATGTATGTATAATAATAAAGTTTGTAAGTTTTTAAATATTTTGTAAAAATTTCGATAAAGTCTCCCCTATAATTTAAACCTCTCAAAATTTTCACAACTATAAAACTTGTCAACAAACCAGCAAAGGGACTAGCTCCATATCACATAATTTATATAATAACAAAATAAGACTAGAACTATCTACAATATACGTGGAGCACTAACTTATAATTCATAAAATATAGTACAAAGTTTCACCACGAAGGATAAGCACTAGGTGCTTTCTCTTTCCAGAAAGTATAACATCCCTCAATGATCCATAGAAGGTGCAGAGTCAACTATAATATCTGAGATCAAAGAAATTTTTGGTGAGCAGTGTTCTGGTCAAAATTAAAATATTAAAGAAATTTTAAAGATAATAACTAATAAATCTAATTCAAAATGACTTAACGAAATGATGAAATATATACTTAAGCTAACAATAAATAATGAGTTGTTTCAATAATATAATTGTGAGATTAAACAATGCGATTAAAATCACATAAATGTTTAAAAATTTGTACCACTCATAAAATATAAACATTTTCAATAATAGTGCAATTCAATAAAATACTTTTAAAAAATTAACAGAAAAATGATAAATTTAAATTTAAATTTAGGAGGGCTTTATTAGAACGAATAACGAGCATGGACACACAGTCCATGAGGGTAAATAACTAATCAAGCATGAACACACAATCCATGAGGGTAAATAACCATCAATTGGGGCTAGAAGCCACGAAATAATCAAGTGCAGATAGAAGCCATAAAACAAGCATGACTGCAATGCTTATGAATATCCATCCCTCTATTCCACGTGCGTTGGCTTGCACACGAGGCTAGTACCTCCTATAAACACCCTTCTAGCTAGGTGTAACATGGCGCACTAAGGGCTAATGAAATTACTGTTGGCATCCAATATTCTGAACTCAGTCCGCCTCATTAAAATCAAGCGTGTATGGAGTAAGAAAAATAGTTTTAAAGTTTTCACTAGTAAATACTGTCTAACTTTCATTTTTCATTATCCAAATATATTTTCATTTCCTCCATACACGAATTATTGCTATAAGAATTTTATATCAACATAGAATTGAATAATTAAGCTACTTATGAAAAATAATACCATTTATTGTATATCCATTTTAATCATTTTTTTATCAACAATATAAATCTTTAGTAAAATCAACACGTGTTCATAAATAAAACAATTTTTAGAACAATCAAATAAACAAGAATATTTGTATAATTTATAAAGAAATAATAGTAAAATTTAAATAAAGGAATAATTTTACATACATTTTACCATAAATTAATTTGAAACACTATTCACTCACCTGAAAGTTTTTCAAAATTTTAAAACTTGCTACCCGTAACTTTTGAATTTAATTCTAATGGTACCCTTACTTCCTGACAAATAAAATCATAATTTTAAAATTATTTATTAAGATCTTTTTTCCCAAGTATAATCTGGTTATCAAAGATTCATTTAATCATTTTTAAAAATACACCCAACTTCCATCATCATCATATGCAGTACAAAAGATTAAATACAAATAACAGTAGCTTTCCCTCATTTGTAACTATTAGTAGTTAAATTCATGAGTTTCAGCTACAATCAGCCTTGTATCAAAGAAGAAATCTACCGAAACAAGATATGCTATTCACGTTTATATATCAAAATGAAAAAGGAAAAGCAACCCAAATCAGCTATGTGAGAATTTAGCTATTTTAGTCAAATGCATGAGAATAATTTACCCATGATATACGCAAAGAAGCATCACAATCACAAACAATAACAAAATGAGGAATAGATAATAAATCTGAAATCCTAAAACAAACAGAACCCTACCTCCCACAGACACAACAAAATAATATCTAACATTAACCCAAACGTACACCTCAGCTCTTTCTAGAACTTTAGGACACCATTAGTGAGGAATAGGGATGTCATAACTCAGCTAGAGAAGGGAGAGAATAATTGCGTTGCGGTCATGGACTTGAAAAGGAAGGAGAAAAGAACATCACTCACCTCCAACGAAGCTACAGTGGCCACACCTATAAATCCAACATGCCTAACACTACGTCGAAGAATGGGAAGAGGAGAGCTTCAATCTCAACCTTAACTGCAGTGGTGACAGCTTAAAACCATCACTTGGTTTACGCTGATGAAGGGGGAAAAAAAAACACTTTGTTCTGCAGCTCGGACGATAACGAGGAAGACCAGCAATCACGGCCAGGCAAGGAAAGGATTTGAGCTGAACAGAAAAATAAGAGATGACAGAAAAGGAGACAAATTTCTGGTGACTCGACGCTTCCAGCTGCAGAGACGCACGGGTGATACTAAGTGAAGACCAGCAGTGAGAAGAAGAGCAAGTCGAAGGTGGAAGGAAGAAACCCACAGTGACGAGAGAGACAAGGAGCTCAAAGTCGGTGGAGAAGCGAAATGAGAATGCTCTGTTTTCTTTTCTTCCTCGCGAAGATATAAGCCTGATGAAAGATTTTATTTTTTTTATTTTTTTTATTTTTTGAGGAATTTACAAGAATGGCCCAAGGAAAAATTATAAGAAAAGTATAAAATTTTTTATAATTAAAATTCAACTAAATTTTTTTGTTCAGTAAAATTTAAATTTTGAATCCTTAAACAAATTACTAGCATAATCTCTTGTGAACCACCATCCTTCACTTGCTACAGAATTAATTTAAATAAAAAAAGTTATTAGGAAAAAATAATATAAATTAATTTAATATTTAGAGTCATTACACACGACGCACAGGACTCCCGTAGTTTTGCAGAGAGTTCAGAGATAATGGAAAAAGTAAAAACTATCGTGTGTTTGTGGTTATCGAATGATCGACTTATATGAACCATATCAATAACCATGATAATTAATTAATTATATTTTATTATTTTTGACTCAGTCAGTTAAGAGATAGAGAGTAACTGACGGTTATAAGATTGTAGGTTGGACCTCTATCCATTAGGTTGACTTGTATCACACTCCGATACTAAGGGTATGATCGACATGAAATGTGAGATAAAATCACATTTCATAAACCTTGATTAACCAAAAATCAAGATAAATTTTGATATATGTAAGTCATATATGTTCGTAATCTTAAATATTTTGTGAAAATTTTAGCTAAATCTCCCCTATAATTTAAATCTCTCAAAATTTTCACAACCATAAAACCTTTAAACCAAACCAGCAAGGAGATTAGCCCCATTCTAGCAATTTACATGGTACAAAATAAAACCTATACCTCACTATGGTGCACGCGAAGGGCTAAACTATGATTATAAAGTAGAATACATAGTTTTACCAAAATAATAATCATAATAGGCTTCCTCTTTTTCAAAGAGACAAAAGGGCCCCTTAATGGTCAGCGGGAGGCGCAGAGTTAGTTATAATATCTGAGATCAAATAAATTTTTAATGAGTAGCATTTCAATTAAATATATGTATATAAATATATGAAGACATTAATAAATAAATTTAATTTAAAAAATTTTGAAATAATGAAACATAAGCTTAAACTAATAATAATAAACAATAAGTTTTCTCAATAATACAATCATGAATTTGAATAATGTTAATATGATAAAATAACTTATCAAAATTTATACTGTTTATAGAATATAAAAATTTTAAGCAACGATATGACTAGGTAAAATACTTTTAAAAAAATAATATAAAAATAATAAATTTTAAATTTACATCTATGAGGGTTTTATTAGAACGAATAGAAGCGTGGACATACAGTCCACGAGAGTAACCAACCAAATGTGAATACACAGTCCATGATGATAAATAACCAATCAAGCATAACTGAAAGCCACGAAACAAGCACAGTTGGAGCCACGAGTCAAGCGCAAGCATGAGACACATGAAAACAAGCATGAGTACGATATTCACAAATAATCATCTCTCTATTCCACATAGGTTGGCCTGCACACAAGACTAACACCTCCCATAAGCACCCTACTAATTAAGCATATCATGGTGTGCTAAGGGCTAATAAAACTGTCATTAGCATCCAGCGTTCTGAATTCAGTCTCCCTCATTAAAATCAAGTATGTATGGAGAAAGAAAAATAGTTTCAAAATTCTCCCTTTCAAATATTATTCAACTATCATTTCCATTGCCCAAAATTATTATCATTTTCTCCATACAAAAATCATTTCAATAAAAATTTTATATCAATGTAGAATTAAATAATTAAACTACTTATGAGAAATAGTACCATTTATCATATATTTGTTTCAATCATTGGTTATCAATAATATAATTCATTAGTAAAATTCACAATGTTGTTATTAATAAGACCATTAATAGGAAAAATGGGATTAACAAGAGTATGTAAACAATTTATAAAGTAATAATAATAATATTTAAATAAATTTTTTTTATAAATATTTTACTGAAAATATGTTTGGAACATCATCCACTCATCTGAGAGTTTTTAAAAATTCTAAAACTTAACCCCTCATATTCTCACTTACTTCAGTGATTTTTCAAATAATCTAACACATAATCCAACAATTCTTTTGTCACTACAAATTTTCTTTCTTATAATAAATAAGCAAAATTAACATTCAAAATTTTTTAATATTCCCTAAAATTTCTCACCATTCCTTAAATTTTCACTAAATCTTTTAACAATTTCTATCAAATAATTAACAACACTAGGCAACATTCAACTACCACCATTGAAACAATTCTTATTTCAAACTTAACAAAATCTTAATTATTATTTAGTCTAATGATTTCCTGTTAAGTGCTGTACAATTTCAATGAATATTTCTTCTTTACAACTTGTGTACAAAAAAACATATTCTCCCTCAAATAATATTTATAATTCCTCTAAATTTTACTATTAAATTTAAATAATTTTATTTTTACCAACCTCTTTCAAGCATATCTACAAATACCTCAAGAATATTTATCCTTAGCAAATTATAAGATAAGAATCCAAGTAATTTCAACAATTTTCAAACTTTCAATTTCACAAGCCAATTTCAATTCAGGATCGCGGCAAAATAACCTTCAACATTAATCAAAACTAAACCTCAGTTCTTTCTAAAATCTTTAGGCTGAGGCAATCAGAAATAGGGTAATATTAATCAGCTAGAAGAAAGAACATGGATGCTTCTGCTGCTATGGAAATCGAAGAGGAAGGAGAAATAGAGAATCACCTCATCGAAAAACAATGGCAACAAACATGAATCAACAAGTGGCCAACGTGGAAGAAGGAGAAGAGAAGAGCCTCAACCTGTAACAGCCACGAGAAGGAAGGAAACCAGAAATTTCAGCCAACAAACAAAAGATTCAGCTATTATACATACGCACACGGGACCTCAATAGTTGAGAAGGAAGAAAAAACGATAACCGAACACGCTTACACAAACCTCCGTCGGCCACGACATAGAGCAGAAACAGAGTAAGAGATTCAGTTTTACCTCTGGACAGAAATGGCCGAACAACAAAGGGAAAGGAGTGGTGAATTGCTGGCGGTGAGGGGATAAGCACACCAAGATGAGATTGAAGCCTACGCGACGGGGAAGGGGAAGAGAAGCAGGGATAGACGCGAACGCACACACTTCCTCTGTTCAGCTGCTGATAACCGACATGAAGAATGGGGATAATAAAATAATTAACTTATTGGAAAAATTATGAAACAAGACCCAAAGCTTGTTGGGGAAATTGTCAAAAGGATACCCCACCAGTTTTTTTAATAATAAAAACAAGGGCACTTTAGGAATTTCCCATATAAAAAAATAAAACTAACTCTGGCTTAACTAAGATTCAAACTTTAGACCTCTATATAAATAACGAGTAAAATTTCACTAGGTCACTACTTTTCATATATTATAACTAAATTAATTAAATCAAATCTCAATAGGGAAGGAAAATTATTTAATTTAAATAATTTATTTTTTGGGTCATTAGAACTTGTATGGTCCATCAATCACGGTCTATATAAGATCATAAAGACTAACTTATTTGGGCTTATTAATTAATGTAAATTCATAAATAAATATTTCAATAATCCCTGACTTGGATTGCATTAATTAAGCAAGTTGTATAAACAAGCCACAAACAAAATTTAAAAAATGAAACTTCACAAAATCACTGAATCCTAAGGGAAAATAAGTGATATTATAATGTCTCATAATCTAAATTGAATAAAATATGAAATTTTTATTCCAAACACAGTTTAGTACGATAACAACATAAGATCACTGATTCGTATGGGAAAATAAGTGACATGTATAGCATACTATAATAGAATTATTGAATCCTATGTGGATACAAATGATATAGACGTATCTAATTAAACTGAACATAGAATGGGTCTTTTGACAACAACTCGATAAAGAGATGACACAAAGTCACTTATTCATATAGGAAAATAAGTGACACAAGGTGCTCTAATACAAATCATTAAATCCTATGGGAAGACAAATGATACAAAGCACCACAACATCTCTGAACCTGGATTGAAACTCAGTAAAGAAACAATACAAAATCACTGAATCTCAAGAAGAAACAAGTGATGCAAGATGGATAAACACGAATCATTGAATCATATGAGAAAAAATGGTATAAATCATCTCATTATTTGTAAAACAAGAACTGAGCATAATAGCAAAATTGGCCTTAAATTATCAAATGCCCTTGAAAGGACACAACTTAAACTCTTACTAAACTAAGACTATCTTAAAAAGATCAATAAAACCTACATGGGCAAGCCTTTGGTCATACACTTTCATAAATATACATTCACCACATAAGTGAACCAAATAAGTCTAAGTGTCTATCATATTCTCCAATAAAATTTTTGATAGAAGCTCAAGGTAGATAAAATATCGCATCTATAGTTGGAGGAAACAACAAATACATGTCTAATAATAATTTTCTCAACTATATAACCTAATGAAGGGCTTTACAATAAGCGATATATATATATATATATATATTTCACATTCTAAATTGAGGTAGCTACGAGTGTTTATAATACACTTATTTTTACAAGACAACTCCTCTTTGTGTTATGGAATAATAGGATGTATATTCTAAATCCTCATAATCACAAATTAAAAAAAAGATAAAATTTTTAACAACCAACATTAGGTGTCACATACCCTTAAGTGTACAAGAATTTTCCAAAAGGATTATTCAATAATTTTTTGCTATGATTTCACAAGTATTTACTAAGAGGTATTCGAAGCAAAATCAAGATCAAATACCAATGCATATTTTAGCATCCTCAGAGTCATTCATAGCAAAAGCGTGCAAAATTCTTTATATGTAAAATGGTCCTCCTCAACATTAATTTTGAGGATATTGAAACTTAAACAACCTTACACCCCTTAAATAGGTATCAAACTAAAAGTGTGCACCATATTTCTAAAACACTCGATTAAAATAGGTTGCTTGAGAGAAATCAAGATTGCAATTAAACATATTAAAATAGATATTAATTCTTGAATAAAATATGTCAGACAAAAAAAAATTATATCAAGGTGGCATGACCACAAATATGTTATATCATTTACTTGATCATTAGCTAATGACTAGTTATTAGCATGGAGCGTATGAAGCAAAAGATTTCTTTTCCCAAACAATTAACACATATACACAAATCTGAATTATTCTGAATAAAATTAAAGAGAGCTAATAGCCTCATCAAAACTTCAGATATTACTGTCTAGAGACTTGCTTATTCTTAGAGATGGTTTTAGATAGTTGCACATTAAATGTTTCCAACTAGATTCTACAAAACTATCTTATTAAGGTATTTCAATTCCTTTCCTCAAGTCTCTATTTATTTGAGATAATTTAGTGACAAATTATTATGACATCCATGAGTAATGTGATAATGTCTTCACCATGTAAAACAAGAAAGGTTTATTTTTTTTAACATGTGAATTCCTTAACAATCTCATCATTATCAAATGAAGCTAATGAACAAACATTTTTAGGTAAAAGAGTGCTCTTAACAAGTAGACTGATAGTCTAGGCCCATAACTCTCACCATTCATTTGAAAATAATATTCAAATTCGATTAACTTGATAGTGAGTAACAGAAATTGCCACCTTCTTGATCCTATGAAACAATAAACAATGAATCCCTTAATAGATTTTGAGATTAAGGTTTTTCAACTAAAGATCTCACTTATGATTTCTAGCCTAATATAAATAATTTATTTTATATTACTTTGGACACTAGATTATTAGGCATCCAATTCAAATATGAATTAAGGACTTTATCAAAAGGGTTATAACAAAATGTATTCAATGTCACCATACCTATAGGGTACAAGAAACATCAAACATTAAAATCCTTGTTTGCAAACTTGCCAAAATGAATGCCAATTACCAATAATGATAATCTTTGTTTTACTGATAGCATCCTTTACTAATATGATATTTAGAGATAATTTCAAAATTTTAAACACAAATTACATTGACAATGACATGCCTAGGGGTAAAATTCATTGTTAACATAATATATTAAAATATAATTTTAAATAATACACTACCATGATTTGACCCATTGTAAGTGAGCACACACTCACTAAGTGTAAATGACTCTTGGCATGTGGATGGAAGTGAAAATTCTAAATATCTATAATTTATCCATCCCTCTAATAAAGATAGATTATTAAGGATAGAACATTATATATAGGGCTTACAATATAATGGATTTTACATGCCCAAAGTATCAAGAGCTTATCATAAGTTTAGAATTGTATAACCTCATAAAAGGACATAGTCTAGCAACTCGACTTAAATGAGCCTTAACTTCCAAAGTTGTTCCAAACTTAAAACACTTCACGCCTTAGATTGGAAGTTATTATGGGCTACTATTAATATTATATGGTCCTTCAATCTCTTCCCTTTCTTACATGAAGTAAGATGTCAAGAATTCATAATTAGGTTGTAATAATTCTATAAACCAAGAAATACTCCAAGGTCAATCTAATACAAGTTCAAGACATACCCCCTTTAACATCAAATGTCCCATTATAACTGAGTGCTATCAAGCATCACATACTATATCTCACCCAAAATGTTATCCCTAATTCCTTTGCTTAATGGTGAATTCAATCACTGCCAAAGTGATCTGGTTAGACTTATACCAATATTTGTTATAGGCCTTCTCAAAAGCATTGGACTATCAAGAGAGATTCTCAAGTTTGGGTTCTTTTAGAGCCAACTAATTCTCAAAGTGGTAAGGTACATACTTAAGAATTTTCACAAATGATTATAATGAGTTCCATAAAAAGCCTTTACAAAAAGTAGTTGCTCAAAACGGAAATTGAAATCGTAAAACAGAATATAAAAAATAATAATTACGCATGCAAAACATAATTATAGTACAAAATTTTCAACAAGCGACTTTCAATTATGCAATTATTATCATGTACAAAAAAAAGTCCCATAAAGGGCCTTAACAAAAGACAATTGCTCAAAACACAGAAATTGAAATTGCAAAATAGAATATGAAAAATAATAATTATATATGCACAACATAATTATAGTACAGAATTCTCAATAAGCAAATTTTAGTTATGCAACTATCACTATGCATCAAGAAGGCCTCATATCACAGATTTAGCTCACATAAAAATATGTACCCAAAAAAAATTGTATTAAATATTTTCATACCTATGGGATATAACAAATATCTAATACATAAAAAAAATGCTATTTGCCCATCCTTAAAGCCAACCATCAAAATCACATTAATAATGCACAGCAATGGTGTATGTCTATTACTATTGCTATAAGATCTTAAGCATTACCAATAATTCACAAAATTACAAGTTCTTTTTTTATGGCCTTAGGACAAAATAAAATAATTTCAAAAGTCCTTAAGGTCCTTTTGGGAATTAGTGAACAAATATGGGACTTAAACAAAATTGTGAAAGGCATCCAGGGTTTAAAAGGTAATTCTAGAAGAGACTTGGGGTCAAAACGCAATTCCAAAAGTTAGGGGACCAAATGTTCATTTTCAGAAATTTATAAAATGTGTTAGGGGAAGTTTTGTTTGTTTATGTACTTTCTGAAATTTTGATAACCTTTAGGAAGCATATTTGGTTTGGATATTAATTACTTGTGAGTTTAATTTGAGTATTGTGAGAGATTTGTTGAACATAGGGCTAGTGTGTTACTAGATGAATTCTTGAGAGCTATATGGTTGGATAGAGAAGTGATTATGTAAAGTATTGAAAGAATTGAAGAAACTAAGACTTGGTTGATTAAATTATAATGATTTGGAACCCAATTGATTATAGTGTTGCTAATATTGCAAGATAATTTACTTAACTCCATTAAATCTTTCTTTATATTGAATAGGGTGCTTAAGGGAAGGAAGATTTAATTGTCCTAAGAAATCAATTCTAATATTTGGGCACACTATAGGTAAGTAAATAGCGTCCCAATGACTTTTTGGCAAATTTATTTTCAAAAAAATATTGGTTTCCCATAATCATGTTCCATCTCTTTTATTTATATAACTCTTTTTATTCTGCAAGAACAAATGATAGATTATATTTATTTATTTATTTATTTATTTTTGTTCATAATCTTAATTTTATTATCAACTATCGTACATGTAAATGCTTTTATTATATTATATTTTATACATAGTTGGACTTATCTTTGAATTGGACATATGAAAGTATTATATTGGAAATGTTGATTTTATGTTTAAAGAACTATTTGACTATCATGATTCATGCATAGGATATATATATATATATACAGATGAATTCACTTATGCTAAGTATGATGAGAAATGTTGAAAAGAGATGATATATTGATTTTATCGACTTATGCATGTTTGATGTAAAATGTGGGATTGAATCAGAACACTGGTTGCTAACAGTAGTACCGTTAGCCCTTAGCGCGCTATAATACACCTATCTAGCAGGGTGCTTAGGAGGTACTAACCTCGTATGACGGCTAATGTACGTGGAATGGATGGATGGTTATTTGTGAGAATCGTACTTAAGCTTGTTTCATGGGCCTTTTGCTTGTGCTTGTTTAATGACTTTTAGCTGTGTTTATTGATTATTTACTCTCGTGGATTGTGTCCATGCTTGTCAGTTATTTACTCTCATGAACTTGGTGTCCATGCTTGATGATCGTTCTAATTAAGTCCTACTGAATAATGAGTTTTGAAGCTTATTATTATTATTATTATTATTATTATTATTATTTTGATCTTGTGTAGAAAATAGTTGTTTTTATCTTATTTGGATTTTTATTTGGTTACATAATTTCCAAGTGTTTAAAGTTTATGTCCAAATTTTAAAAGTGAAACTTGAATCTCTAATGATTATTACTAAAATTCATAGATTCAATACTTTTGTATGTGTATATATATATATATATATATAACTATTTGTTGAAGTAGAAGGCATGAGTTTATATTAGTTCAATTGGTTTTTGTTAGGTTAGAATTGATACATTAATACACTTTTCATTATTTTTTACCTGTATATTGGGACGTTATTCATTGACAAATTATTTTGGCCTCAGATATTGTAGATGAAGTTAAAACTCTTGCTAATGATTGAAGGGTTTATCTTGATGAGAAGTGGATGAGTTGTGGAATAAGTTTTCTTTCGATATAAAATTTAAATTTTTGAAATTGTATTTTATAAACTTCATTCTAGGTGCTCTACATAGATTGTAGTTAGGATCCTTATTCTGTTATATTCTTTGTTTACTGACTGGAAGGAGCTGAGCTCCTGATTATTATGACATTTTTGCTTGAGACCTGGTGCTGTAGAATTTTTTTAAGAGGTTCGAGTGATAGGGAATGCTTTGCCAAAATTTCTGCAAAAATATTTAAATTTCCTAGAATGTCATAATTCTAATGTAAATATAACTATGCTTTAAATGGAAAATTTCTCAATTTAAGGCTTAAGGGATGGGAGTTGTGGTGCATATCCTAAGCCAGTCACTTCCATTTTTCGGGTGTGACATTAGATGTGAATTGGGATCTATAAAGTCTAAAGGAGCCCTAATTGGTAGAAAAATTGAGGAGGTCATATGATTTGTGGTCAAAATTTTTGATCAGTGATTTTGAATAAGTTGCTTAGGGCAAGGAGATATGAGGGGAATATGATTTTTGATTTGTTGTCTGGATTAAGGTATAATGAAGATTGAGGTTAGAATGTGCGATTGAGAATCTAATTTCATAATTTGGGAAATCGGTTGGAATTGAAGGACTGTTTGTTGTTAAGGACCATGGAAAAAGAGCTATTATTGTGTCAATAATAATGTGAATTAACTATGTAATCGGGTTTTGTACATTAGGTTTTTGTTCAAGCTTATTTAACTATTAGAGTAGGACAATTGGGATTAAGCGATTACATTCGCATGTTTTGGACTATTTGAGCATTTAAATTATAAGATATAGGTATTACTGGAAGTTATGATGTTCTAGGAAGAATATATGGTATGTAAAAAAAAAGTGTGTCTTAGCCCATGAAAGCAAAATTTTGTAGCCATATTGTGTCAAGAGAATGTTGGAATATTTATATAGATTTACATTAACTAATAAACCCAAATAGATCAATCCTTATAATCTTGTGTAAACTGTGATAGGTAGACCATACAAGTGAGCCCAATAGGCAGAGGCCCAACCTACAACCCAGTAGCCGTCAATTATTTTCTATCTCTTAACTGAATGAGTTAGAGATAATAGAATATAATTATTTAATTATTTAATAAAGCAGTTACTGATCTGATCCTTATAAGTCGATCAGTCGACAACCACTAAACATACGATACATTTTCTTCTACTCCATTATCTTTACACTCTCTGAAGACTCTGGGGTCTAGTGGGTTGTGGGTCTATCTACACTCAAGATGATTGAGGTATCTATAATAAGTAGTCATGGATTCTTCAGGTATGCACATATTACTTTATTCTATCATATTCAATTATATATGAATTGAGATATTAGCTTTATCAGAGAAATGATAATTGATATAAATACATATATATATACACACACATATATAAAATTTTAATATATTAGATTATTGTGTTTGGAGGTCAAAGTATGTACATGAAAATTATTGTAGGGAGGAATGAGGTCAGTGCGTGGTTAATACTTTTGTAGGCTAAAATACTGCCAATACATAAGATTTTGTCAGCTGCAATGATTCCAATATCTCAAAATTTTATAGTTGAATTGATGCCAGTATGCATGCTGATGTTGTTGTAGGCTAAAAAGATGCCATCATCATATTATGGTCACCATATAGGACTATATAGTTGGCTAGTTGTCGAGCTTGTTGTCTTTCCTTTATCCCTTGGTGGGGACAGGAGTGAATATTTTTGAGGGATAACATGACACGTGTTGAGATGTGAAGTAAGAAAGGATGAATTGTCAATGTCCTGACTAGAAGATCTACCCTAGTCTAGGCCTTATTTTATTTTGAGCATTGGGTGTATAATTGATAAGGCTTTGACAATAAGCTTGAATCTATAAATGAGAAGAGTAACAGTAATAGAAATGTGTGAATGTGAAAGTTTAGATGTATAAGAAGATGGTTTGAGTAGAGAGATCATTGATGTCACATGAATGATGTGTCCTAAACACAAATGTTAGAGTAGCCTCTTTGATTTTTCGTGCATGTGATAGAGCATTTGGTTGAGTTGCACAACAAACAATCAATGAGAACTATTTCTAGCTTGACATCAGAGTTGCGTAGTGAAAGATAAATTTATTGGGCATTTAAGAATGACCTAGAAGCTTCTAAACCCACAACCTTTGAAATGACTAGCAAATTTGCTCTATAATGTAAGGAAAGAGTGTCTATAGTCGGGAACCCTCAATTAAGAATAATACTCCTTGAGGAGGTTCATTCGAATAATTGCTCCATTTATCTGGGAGTGACTAAAATATACTATGATTAAAGCATGGTTGACAGTAACTAATATGGAAAAGAGCATGTGATAGAGTTTATTACACAATGCTTAACCTATTAGAAGGTCATGATTGAACACCAAAAACATGTCAGATTGTTACAAACATTAGACATTACATAGTGGAACTAGGATAGTATCTCTTCTTTATGGGGGTTACTATGATGGCTATAGGCCACAACGTTATTAGGCAATCATTGATTGATTCATGAAAATGGCCATTTTCGGCAATTAAGGCCATTTGTGCACTTAAAGAATTAGCAGAATTGTATGTGAAGGAAAACAATAAGGCAACGGTTTTAACATTTAGACGACATTTCATGAAGCATTGTACGGAAGAAAGTGTAGATTTCCTTTAAGAGGCGTAAAAACTGAAGAGAAGAGTAACATGAGTCTTGATCATTGTGGTGCCAACAACATAGAAAATTTTCAAAATCAAGCAGAATTTACTTATAGTTTAGAATTGAAGGAAGAGCTATGCAGATAAGAGAAGATAGTCATTATAATTTGAAGAGGATGATTATATATCTCTAAGGGTTTTTCAGGTGACTAAAAAAATTTATCAAAGTGAAGATGTTGACACCAAGTTTCACTAGTTTGTTTGAGATTTTGGAATGAAATGGGCTAGTTGCTTATAGAGTCACATTACTGCCCCAAATAGTTGATATACACAATGTATATCATGTACCCCAATTGAAGAAGTACCCGTCAGATCACACAGATACAATTGAACTTGAGGAGATTGAACTCAGGTAGAATATGACATTCAAAGCTAAACCGAAAAGGATTGTGGATTACAAGGACAACAAATTAAAAAACAAGACCATTAGATTAGTGAAAGTAATTTGGAAGGGCACAACTCCTAGTGATGTTACCTGAGAGATTGAGGAGAATATATGCAATATGATTATCCTCTTCTTTTTGAATAGGTACATAGTTTATAGTTACTAACTCAAATCTTGAGGATAAAATTTTTAAAAAGAGAAGATAATTGTAACATCCTAATTTAAATTTTAATAGTTAATTTGAGTTAATGAAAATTTTGAAAAATATTTAGAGGTAAGTAAGTTAGTAGGAGAAGATTATTATATTTAATTTGGAATATAACTCTAAGTTAAGATTTTTAAAAATTATTATTATTATTATTATTATTATTAAGAAAGAAGAAAAAAATATAAAAGAGATAGAGACATTGATTGATAAATAAATTAAAAAAAAAAAAAAAAGGTAGCAAGGGAGAAACGGATACATGTCCGTTTAAGAGTGTTTGTGTGTGATGACATTTTTTTTTTAAAAAAAAAAACACGGAGAAAAGAAGAGACGGAAATCATGAGGTGAGATAGTAGGAAATTAAAATAATAATAATGATGATAATGAATGGAGGGAAGTTTCATAGTGTGGGAGCCATCCCTTTTCTTTAAAATAAACACCCTCGTTTCATTTTCCCATTTCTCATTTCCGTCTCCATCGTCTTCATCGTTCGCATAGCACCGCGAGCTCGCGACGAGGGAGAGGTCAGGAGAAATTTTATGATAAAGCCCATAATAAGATTATTTTGGTTGAGGTTTCAAGCCTTTTTAGATTATGTGAGTATTCTAAACATATTTTTTAACCATCCTTCCTCTTTAGTTTCCAATTTGATGATAATAAAAAATATAGGGTTTGGAGAAAGGGGAAATTTATGTTGAATAAAGATGATTGTTGAGATTGCTAGTAGTATAATAAATATTCTAAAATATTAATTTGTTGATGGAATTTGAATTTGAGGCTTTTGAGTTAAACCCTAAATTTCTATAGGTGAATTTTTGTTAAATCTGAAAATAAATATTAATTTATTGAGGTCTAGTTAATTATTTGAAATTATATGATTGTTGTTTCCCCACTTAACAAGTATATGTTTAACTGTTTGTATATCTTATCATGAATTGGCATTAGTTACTGAGACTTTTAAATCTTGTTACGTGGTTAACCGTTTTTAAGAGAAGAACCAAGTGTGTGGCATTTGGACAAGCCCCTGAGGCTTAATAGTGTGGAACCACTTCCTCCTTCTGGATTTGGATTTATGATTTTTATAATGTGTTATTGCCAATGTTAGGGCTTTTGTTATTTATTAAACATATGGATTCATGATTGTGATAGTGCCTCTTTAAATAGTTTCTACACGTTATATGTTTTGGGATGACTGTAAATAGAAATATTTTTGTATTTAATGAGGCATTGATAATAGTTGATAATGTTGGATGTTTAAAAAAAAAGGCATAATAACTAGGCCATGTGTTTTGGCTTGTTTGTTGAGTTCGACCATTGGTCTAGCTATGAATGTTGGCTTTGGTTTTTGTAATTGTAGGGAGCATAAGATGAGAAAATGATATTTTGGCTCAAATGGCATGTGGAAGGATAATTTTATAATGATATTGTGTTACATAAATCAAAGCCAAATGTTAGATGAATTTATGTTGATTTTTTTTATATAAATTGTGTTGGGTGGCTGTAAACCAACTATGGTTGTAGATATATATGAGTAGTAATAAAAATTATTTTTGTGTTATTTGAAAAGGTTACTAGGTGGTTATAAGATTTTGAAATGTGTAACTATTTCTATTTTTCTTATTATATTTTATTCATCATGTTTCCAATTTTAAGTAGGATCATGTGGGCCTTTCACACTTACTTTTATTTTATAAATGCTTGGGATTCCAAAGTTTAGAAATGACATTTTAAGGAGTTTAATTCTATTTACCATGGTAGTATTTATTTATTTAGTTTAGTTCCTTCTACCATGGTAATATTTCAAGTTAAAGAATTGTTTCTAAAAGATATATATATATACATACATATAGATATATATATATATATATATGTATGTATGTATGTATGTATGTATGTATGTATGTATGTATGTATGTATGTTGTTCGTTATGGTAAATACTTTTCCATCATGATTGTGATAATTGTTTGGGAAAATTTTTTAGGATGTTACATATCAATAAACATATATGAACATGGATATTAATTCTTGAACAATTATGTCTAACAAAATATTTTATATTAAGGTAGCATGATCACAAGTACTTTGTCTCTGTTACTTAATCACTAGCTAGCAATTAGTTATTAACATGAAGCATAAGAGGTAAAAGGCTGCTCTTTTCAAACATTTAACAACTACACAAATTGGAAGTATTCCAAGTAAAATTAAAGGGAGTTAATAGCCTCATCAAATTTTAAATATCACTACCTAGAGACTTGCTTATTCCCATCGATGGTCTTAGATATTTCCACATTAAATGTTCTTAACTAAATTTGACAAAACCATCTTATTAAGATATGCCAATTTCCTTCCCTCAAGCCTCTATTTTGTATGAGATAATGTCCTCACTATGTACAACAAGAAAGGTTTATACCATGTAACTCTCACCATTATTCATTTGGTTAATCATAAATGATTACTTCCAATTAATTATTATATGTATACTAACTTTCTGAGAATATCTTAAAAAAATTAGCTTTTCAATATATTTCATAGACTGTTTTATTTTAATAAGTGGATTCCTAACAATCTGATCCTCATCAAATGAAGTTAATGAACAAATTAAATAGGATTAGGTAAAGGTACTCTTAACAAGTAAGTCAATGGTCTAAGCCTATAACTCTTGCTATTTATTTGAAAGTAAGATTCAAATTTGATTGTTTGATATAAACTTGGCACCTTCTTGATCCTATACAATAGTAAATGACAAATTCTTTAATAGATTTTAAGATTAAGCTTCTTCAACTAAGGATTTCACTTATAGTTTCCTATCCAATATAAATATTTTTTTCTTACATTGTTTTAAACACTAGACTATTGGGCATCCAGTTTAAATATGGATAAAGAGGACTTTATCAAAATGGTTACAACAAAATGTATTTAAAGTTAACATACCTATAGGGTAAAAGAAACATCAAAACATTAAAACCTTTATTTGCAAACTTGCCAAAATAAATGTCCAACTACTAACAATGATAATATTTCATTTACAAAGACCATTCTTCACCAATATAATAATATATATATATATATATATATGTAGACAACTCCAAATTGTTTAAAAACACAAATTACATGAAATCACATACCTATAAGGTAAAATTCATTGTCAACATAATATCTTCAAATATAATTTCAAAAACAAAACATGTCATGATTGGATTTGGCACACAATCACAAAGTGTAAAAGACTCTTGCAATATCTCAAAATATATGTCACTAATTTATTTGTGAATGTCATTATTGCAAATGGATGGAAATAGAAATTCCACATATATGTAATTTATCCATCCCTCTAGTAAAACCATTATCAATGGTATATAGGGCTTACCATATAATGGGTTTCCATGACCCAAAATTTCAAGAGTGACATAAGTTATAAGCTTATAATGGGTTTAATGTTAAATTATATCTCAATTCATGTATCAAATAAAATTGAAGAGAGTAATGTGTGTGTACCTGAAGAATCCATGATCACTTGATAGAGATACCTTGATCACCTTGAGTATAGACAGATGCATAACTCACTAGATCTGCAAGCATTTGCGCACTAAGAATGTGTACCATACAGGTTTGAGACTCAGTAATTTTCTCTTTCACAAACATAAGTTTGATATCAAAATGTTTTGTATGACTGAAATTTTTGTGGTTATTAGCATAGTATACTATAGATTTGTTATCACAATAAATGGTTAGAGGATATGATATTGACTCAACTAGACACATGCCAGATATTAACTTCCTCAACCATATAACTTGACATGTAGTCTCAAAACAAGCAATATACTCAACTTTCATAGATGAAACTGCTGTAAGTATCTATTTCACACTTTTCTAAGAAACAGCTCCTCCAGACAACATGAAAATGTAGTCGGTCATGGACTTATGATCATCTAGATAGTAGGAAAAATATGAATGTGAAAAGCTAACAATTTCAAGATTTTCTGATCCTTTAAAATCATAACTAGAATACCCAACAACCTCAAAAGAATCTAACCTTCTGTAGGTCAACATATAATTCTTTGTACCTTGATGATACTTCATAACTTTCTTAACAGCCTTCTAGTGATCCGGATCTGAATCATTTAAGTATCGACCTAGCACTTCAATGGAAAAGGCTATATTTGGCTAAGTACATACTTGAACATGCATAAGGCTACTAATAGCGAAAGCGTATGGTATCTTTCTCATTTTAGCTCTCTTCTTATCATCCTTAGGACACTGTAACTCTAATAATAATTCACCTTTCTGAACAAGAGCAGGTGAGGGAGAACATGAATCCATTCTAAATTTCTTAAGTATCCGCTCAATATAGGTGGTCTGTGATAAACAAGAACACCACGAGATCTATCATGATGAATCTGTATCCCAAGAGCGAGGAGGCTTTACCCATGTCCTTCATGTTAAAATGACTAGATAATAGGTTTTTTATTTCATTGAGGAAATCTAATGAATTGCTGGCTAACAAGATATCATCAACATAGAGAACAAGAATGGAAAAATTGTTCCCATCAAACTTCCAATAGATATACTGATCTGAAACATTCTCAACAAAATTGAGTGAGGTGATAACTTCATAAACTTCAAATACCATTGCCTAGAGACTTGTTTTAGTTTATACATGAATCTCTTCAATCTGCACACTAGATGTTCTTTACCAGATTCAACAAAACTATCAGGTTGTGTCATGTAGACTTCTTCATACAAATCACCATTCAAGAATGCACTTGACATCCATCTGGTGAAGATTAAGATCAAACTATGCAACTAAAGTCATTACTACTCTAAAAGCATCTTTAATAGATACCGAGAGAAGGTCTCTGTGTAATCAATACCTTCTTTCTGGTTGTAGCCCTTAGCTATAAGTCTGGCTTTGTCTCTATTAATTTCACATGTAGCTCCTCATTTTGTTTTAAAACCCACTACAACCTACTGGTTTAAAATCCTTTAATAGCTCTATAAGCTCCCATACGTGATTTTGATACATAGAGGTGATTTCTTCACTCATAACCTCCAACCATTTAGAAGAACGCCTGCTAAAAATAGTCTCTTGGTAAGATATTAGGTCTAGACTATCAATAGCATCTGAATAAATTCCTGCAAATACACCATGTAATCATCTGGAATAGCAGACCTACAAACCCTTTAGGACCATCTTGGTTTAATAATAAGATCTTCATTACCCTCTAAATGTGGTTCATCTTTAGCTTTATCCTGATTCATAGCATTATTTCTTTCAACATGAGGGGTTATCATGATAAGCATAGGCAAAATATTGTTTTTGTCACGTAAAGTGATATGCCTAGGCATAGAGCTCATATTGTCTAAGGCATCTTCAAAGAAATAAGCTCGATCATATTCAATAACCCTAGTAGTATGATTTGGGTAATAGAATCTGTACCCATAATATCCGATGCAATAGCCAATAAAGAAACCATCAACAGTTTTAGCATTAAGCTTCATCTGTTGTGGATTGTAAGGTTTTACTTGTGCTTTACAACCCCAAACTCACATATGCTTCAGCATATGAGTCCTTCTAAAATATAACTCATATGGAGTTTTTGGAACTGACTTGCTAAGAACTTGATTCAAAATATAAACAGCAGTTTTAAGTACATTACCCCACAAGAATTTTGACAATGAGGAATGACTGATCATGCTTCTAACCATATCTATAAAGCATGATTTTGCCTTTCTGCAACCCCATTCTGCTACGAGGTGCCAGGCATAGTATACTGAGCTTCAATGCCATGCTCTTGAAGGTACAAAGCAATGGCCTAAGGTTCCTGCCAGTCTTAATATATCTCCTATAATATTCTCCTACTTTGTCAGATCTTACATATTTGATCAACTTGTCAGATTTCAATTTGAATGATACCTTAAAGTTCTTGAATGCATTAAGAGACTTACTCTTTTCACGCAAGAGTTCAATCCATCTACGACGAGAGTAATCATCTGTGAAGGTGATGAAATATCTAAAATCACCCATAGTTGGAGGTGTAATAGGTCCATAAATGTTAGTATGGATTAGGTCTAAAGTGTTTTCAGACCTCTTTGTCCCTTTGATTCTAGCTCTAGCAAGGAATTTTTCCTTTATGCAATTAATACAAGTCTCAAAATCTGAGAAATCAAGGTTTTGTAAGACACCTTGTTTGGTCATGCATTCTAATCTCTTTCTAGAGATATAACCTAAACGATGATGCCATAACATGGAGGAATTATCATTGGGCCTTTGATGTTTATGCCCAATAGCAGCATTGATATGGAGATTAGGAAGTTCGAGTAACCAATCATTCAATCGATATAAACCATATATCAAGGAAGCACAACTAACATTAATGGAATTAAAAAGAATATCAATTTTTACATTTCTTTGGAAGAATGAATAACCATAAATATCCAATGTAGAGGTTGAAATTAAATTTCTCTTTGCAGAAGGTACATAAATAACATTGTTTAAATTTAAAACATGACCAAAATTTAAACATAAAGAAATAGTTCCAATGCATTCAACTGATGCCTTGCTCCCTGCTATGCCAAAGACCGACCTTTGTACCTTACTTGGAACTTTCTAATTTCTTAGCCCATGTAGAAAATTCACAACATGTATAGTAGTGCCATAATCTAACCACCATGAGTCAAAGGAAATTTCAATGGTATTAGATTCAAAACAAACTAGAGCTAGAGGGGCAGTTTGAAGAATTGTACCTTCACTTTCTTGTTTGTTCTTCAGTTGGAAGTAATTAGCTTTAATGTGACCAAGTTTCTTGCAATAATTGCGTAACCTCTTAAAGGGTCTCTTTCTTGGCTTCTCACTCTTATCACCATCCTTCTTAAAAGTTGGATTATTAGGCTTTGGGGCTTTTGGGGCCTTAGGCTTCTTTCCTTTTTTCTTATACGACCTTTCAGATTTGCTACTAGAGCCATAAGAAACATAGTTTATTGAGTCAGAGGTATTATTCTTTATAGCTTCCTCTTCCTGAGTCAATATTGATATCATTTGGTCAACAAACCATTCAATTTCTTGTGAGTTATATGAAGTCCTTAAGAATGCTTATTCTAGTGGCAATGATTGAAGAACATGATAAACTAAGGTATTTCACCTAAGTTAATTTCACATGATTTAAGCTTGTTGTAGTAATGAACAAGCTTCAAAATATGCTCCCTGATACCAGATACTCCGTCATAATGAGTATTGTCAAAAAGTGATAAATAGTAGTTCTTTTGAGTCTTGTCAAGCTTCTTGTATTTGTTACTAATAGCTTTCAAGTATTTCACTATAGTATCCTTTTCAGGAATGTTGTCCCTAATTTCCTTTTCAATTGTGTATTTGATGATCGCCAAACAAATCTGACTAGACTCACTCCATTGTTTATAGAAGGCCATTTCATAAGTACTGGACTCGAAAGAGAGATTCACAGGTTTGGGTTCTCTTAAAGCCAAATCATTTCTCAGAAATGGTAAGATACATATTCAAGGACTCTTTTCAGTCATCATAGTTAGTCCCATTGAGAGCCTTCACAAAGTATAGTTGCACAAAAGCAAAAACTGAAGAATCGCAAAACAAAAAATGAGAAATATTAATTACATGTGCATAACATAATTATAAAACAGAATTCCCTAACAAGTGATTATCAATTATGCAACTATAATCATGCACCGAGAAGGCTCAAATACCATAAAGATTTAGCACATATAAAATTCTATACAAAATAATGCATTAAATATTTCCATAACTATAGGGTATAACAAATATCTAACATATTAAAAGAGTGCTATTAGCCTATCCTCAAAACCAACCATCAAAATCACATTAATAATGTCACACCTATAGAGTATGTCCATTACCAATGCTACAAGATCTTAAGCATCACCAATAATTCACAAAGTCACAAATTTTATGACCTTAGGACAAAACAAAATAATTTCAAAAGTCCTTAGGGTCATTTGGGAATTAAAAACTAATTTGGGACTAAAGTAGAATTTTAAAAGTGTTCAGGGGTAAATAGATAATTTTGGAAGAGATTTGGGTCAAATTGCAATTTTGGAAGTTAACAGACCAATAAATAATTTCCAAAAATTTCTTGGGGTCACAGCAAAAATGCTAGAAATTATGGGTTGAAGGAGGTAATTTAAACTGCGGCCAAAACGCAATTAATAAAAACAATAAAATTCCTTTTTTTTTAACACTAATTTGGGCCAGAACTAGTTTCTTTAAGTGAAATGTGCATTCACTTGGCCCAGTTTCCCCTTTCCTCCTTTTTATTTTGGCTCAAACTAAATTATAGGCCCTTGTCAGATGAAGCCGGATCTATAGGGCTCAGGATCCGATTTGTCTAACCCAACTTGTTCTCCTTTTCTAGCTACCATAGACCTTGGAAGCCATGGGAGGTCGATGCTGTGACTAAACAGCGATCGACCAAGACATCGGCGAACATTCAGCAATGTGAACCAGATCATGCTACACGATGCGAGGTTATGAGAGAGACACTTTGTCGCCGCTGTGAACCAGGGGTAGGACAGGGGAAAGCTGCGACTGTATGAACCTATGGACGGCACTGATGACTCCAGAGACAATGTCAAGCAGAGGACAAAAGCTATCTAACCATAAACCTTTTCTAACACTCCAAGCAGCACCTTTCCATCATCATAACCTTTTGTCCTGTGTTCGGATTTCTTGTGGTTGTGCTGATTGTTTGGATGTTAATTCCACCGTTGGGCATCATCGCATCGATCATATTGAGTGTCTTTACATTGAATTCTGCAATCACCTCATTTCCAATGCTCGTGCAATGTCTTCGTCAGGCATTCTCAAGTATCATACAATGCTTTGTCTCAGAGCCAAGTGACCGTCTGGAGCAAATAGTGTGAACTTGATTATCCATGCAATCTGAAATAGAATTTAGCATCTTTCACCCAATTTCATTGCTAATCATTAATCAATGATTACGTTTATTTATAGGAGGAAAAAATATCTCACATATACATGGTCCATATATCATTTACCATTCTTTCTGAATTCTGCATATATCCCTTATGTTATCTTGGTTTATGTCTTCATCATCCATACAGTTAATATATAATTCTTTGTTTAGTTTTGGCTAACGTTATATTTGTTATGAACATCAAGGTCCAAAATGTAATCTACAATATTATTGACTTCCCCTTTTAATTTTATTTGTTGATTATTGATTTCGGGCATATGGTTACCAAGTCTCATCAATTTTAATTTTTTTGGTGAATTATTCAAGTTAATTTTATTGGTGCACATACAGGGGCGGAACCAGCCCTATGACTTGAGGGGGAGGGGCAATTTTTTAAAATTAATACACACACAAATTATTAGTTTAAATAGCTTTTAAAGAATAATTTTATTGACTTAAAAATTATAATTGCATATAGTTATAAAAAATATTTTAAATAATCTTAACAAAATGTAAATTAACAGCATCTATCTCTATATTTATTTTAAGAAAAATAATTATATAGAATATTTTAAAAAATGTGTTTTACATACTCAAACTAATCTTAATTAAGATTATATACAGATTAAATGACAAAAGAAATATTTGTTCAAACAAATGCTCCAATTTTACAATAACTGATGGGTGATCTAACAAAAAATTTGATTGAAAAAGATAATATATATAATATACATGTTAAGTATTATTTTTATTTTTAGAAGTGAAGAGTTAATAAATAAACAAAAAAATTGTAAAAAACTAATAAATCCTGTATTCTATTTATATTTCAATATATTAAAAATAGAAGATTATGTATAAATACTGGAGGGAAATGTGTCTATTTACAACAGTAAAAACATTTGGATTTGTGTTGAGGAACCTATATTTACTGTTTGCAATGGGGAAAAAAACTCTCAGACTATGCATATATACATAGGTAAATATTATATTGGAGAGGAAGTTGGCGGTGCCGTGAGTATAACCTCGGTCCACCCCGGCGCACATATATAAATTATTAAGAGTAGCAATGTCAATGAGATATGATCAACAATACACTTGTCATAATAAATCATATAATGAGATATACTTGAGACCCTAGCTGTGGCCTATACCAAACTCAATTTTGGAGCAGGACGGATCCATAAATAACCAACGGTTTGGTGGGGAGCCAAATAATTCTTTTTCTAGAGAAGTTATGTATATTCTTAATTTGTTAAATTTAATATTTAATTTTAGTATGTTGTAAAAAGTAATTTTATAACATAACATTTGTTATAATAAATCATATGTAGTAATATAAGGACAAAAAGAGTCAACAATGTCTTTCTTTATTTAATTTGTTGACTCAGCAGCTTGCAAATGGATAATAATATCACTAAAACGTATTTAGGATCACAACAAAATGAAGGGACCTACTTGTGCCTTTCCTTTTTATAAATTGTATGATTGCTTTGTAGAAGTGTATAGTGCACCTCGTATTTGAGAGGCCTGGAGGTAATAAGGTTGTTTTACCTTCAGGAGAGCACTTGAAGAAAGAGTAGGCTGTATCTGGATCTAAACTTTTTCTATTTGAAATGTAGTTTTGGCATACCATCTAAAAACAAATGTTTTTTTTTTTTTGGGTGTATGTTAACTAAAGTTTATTTGGTAAAAGTAATTCTGGGTAGCTTTTAACTGTTGAAACGTGAATTCGAACTGATTTCAATTTATTCTCATATTATCCAAATAATTTTTAGTTTATCAAACAAATTTTTGAAAAAAAAATATTGAAAATAAATTAACTTTTGACTAGTGGAATTTTGAAAAAAGAACTTTTACTAAACTGAAAATCGAACCAAACTCACACGAAGATGTATACAAACGAGAAGAGAACAGTACATATTCCAAATCACCATCGATTCAACCGGTGAGCAAAGCAATAATTAGGAAAATGGATCCAGAGCGAGAAGAAATTAAAGTATATACATAATAACAGTAAATTTAAAAACAAAAAGCAAGACGGATACAAACCATAAGAATGCAACGGAGAGAGCAAATCAAGAAAATGCTGAGAAAAGAGAAGAGATTCATACCTTCGAAGTGAGAAACGCGTCTATTTGATGGCTCTTCATGAACATGTATCCTAAAGCTAACATAGTGCTCGTCGATATATTCAAATTAATTTGTGGGAAAGGAGAGAGCTACAAGGGGAAAGAGATCGGATCGATATAGGTTCACAGGAAGGCAAGCCAAGGATATAAAGACGACGACCTTTACCAACAAAGTCTTCTTTGCATGGGCCGCACCTCAGCTACCGTTCAAAATATGTAGGGAGAATGATGAATAAAGATCTTATAAGAACATTAATGTCAAATTATGACTTTTCAACACTGATGTTTCTAAATTTTAATATTCCTTCTATCATATTTCAATATTAAAATTCTTAATTTGACATTAATATTCTTACAAAGTTTTTATTTATCATTATCCCAAATATGTATTTTACACAGGAATGCATGTAAACAGGTCGGTGCGTATAGTTGATTAATTACTTGAATATATATTACAATTGTGGTAGATTTCACTTGTACCATTCAAAAGTTTGAATTATGTTTAATTGGATTAGTTAGGTGGCAACTAATTAATCAAGGTTAAACTAATTGGATTAGTCATGTTTGTACCATCCAAAAGTTCATTTGTACCATGCAAACATTGATATTTTGGGGAGGCAAGCATTTAATTCAGTGCCCAGAATTCTCCTTCTTGCTCATCACTTGGACATTTTGTGTTACCTGGTTCAGAGTCTCCTTCACATCCTTCACCCCATCATGTTCAACCGTCGAATTAAAAGAAGAAAAGCACTTGACAGTTGAAATGTGCCTGGAATTTCTTTTGGATGCCTATTACTTTTCTTGTTGCCCTTATTGTCTGTAGATATTTTCCTAGGAAATTTCCAGATGAGTGATATTACCGTTGGGTTTATTTAATATTTTTTGGGTTTTCTTATATGGAATTTTATATACTTTTCTTTTCTTTATTGTTATTTTCTTGGTATTAAATTAGTAAGTTTTGCTGATGACAAATACTTAATCAAGATTCAGTTAAATTAACCTATCAAAGTTATATTTTCATGAATGAATTATAAATACTGTTATTTTTCGGTTCACTCATTGCTAGCTAGTTGCTATAAAACTCCATGAGCTAGTTAGATTTGAAATTTCATAAATGGATCTGAATTGAAATCATGTTCATAATATGCGTATATGCGTGTTTTGCCTATTAATTGAATGCTGAGAAGGAAACCTCCGTTGATGTGTTTGACGTGATGCTACATAGAGGGCTTTTTATCTTTTGTGAGTTCTTTTTTTGATATATTTTTTTAGTAAATGAAATCAAAAGCTTATACTCTCTCCATTCAAAAATATAAAACATTTTTAACCAAATCTAACCTCCAATAAAATAGTTACTTACTTTTAAACTAACCTTATCTTTTCATATTTTTTCCTATTAATTAAACACCCTATAATAAATATAAAATCATTATCAATAGAGGCACTTTAAAAAAAAAAGTAATGATTACACCTCGAAAGACTAAAAATTTCTTACATTTTTTAACATCCAACTCTTTAAAAAATATTTTATATTTTTTAACAGAAGAAGTATCTTATTATGATTATCATTGCTACAAGACTGTTAGATTGTGGGTCAATTTTTTTTTTTTTTGAGAAATTCTTTTTGTACTCCAGTTTTTTTGTTGGGTTTCTTAATTATGGCCTGTTTACAATTAAAAATAAAAAGAGAGAATATTAATGAAGGATCCTGAACAGATTGGATAATTGTTAAAATAATAACTTGACTAATTAATTTATTAATGTTTATTTGTTAGATATTTTTTTAAGAAATTAAATTTCTTGCTGGATCCTTAGGGGTCACTTGGTTGGGAGTAAGAATAGAGGGAAAGTCTAAACTTTTCTAGAAGCAACAATAGTCATCTTACTTGATTAGTTCAAAAGTCGTAAATTCTTAGAAAGTTAGTACTTGAGGAGATTAGTTAAAAAGTCGTAACTTCTTAGAAAGTTTCTACTGAGGGAGAATTGTACTGTTGGCCCCAAGACCCAGCATACTTGTATTAGAGGTCTAATAGAATCTAAAGGCTTCTCTTGCAGTTAAGTTTTTAGTGAAAAGGCGTCATTGTCCCTAAAACATTCATAACGCGTTAACTGTGCATCTCAATTCATGTATCAAATAAGATTGAGTAGAATAATATGTATGTACTTGAAAAATTTATAATCACTTAAAATACCTCGATTACCTTGAATATAGACAGATGCATAATATCAAACTCTAATACTTAAAGTATGATCGGCATGAAATATGAGGTAAACTCATATTCTATAAGCCTTAATTAATCAAGAATTAAGTTAAAATATCGATATATGTAAGTTAAATATATATATATATATATATGTATAATAATAAAGTTTGTAAGTTTTTAAATATTTCGTAAAAATTTCAATAAAGTCTCCCTTATAATTTAAACCTCTCAAAATTTTCACAACTATAAAACTTGTCAACAAACCAGCAAAGGGACTAGCTCCATATCACATAATTTATATAATAACAAATAAGATTAGGACTATCTACGATATACGTGGAGCACTAACTTATAATTCATAAAATATAGTACAAAGTTTCACCACCAAGGATAAGCGCTAGGTGCTTTCTCTTTCCAGAAAGTATAATATCCCTCAATGATCCATAGGAGGTGCAGAGTCAACTATAATATTTGAGATCAAAAAAATTTTTGGTGAGCAGTGTTCCGGTCAAAATTAAAATATTAAAGAAAGTTTAAAGATAATAACTAATAAATCTAATTCAAAATGACTTAACGAAATGATGAAATATATACTTAAACTAACAATAAATAATGAGTTGTTTCAATAATATAATTGTGATATTAAACAATGCGATTAAAATCACATAAATGTTTAAAAATTTGTACAACTCATAAAATATAAACATTTTCAATAATAATGCAATTCAATAAAATACTTTCAAAAAATTAATAGAAAAATGATAAATTTAAATTTAAATTTAGGAGGGCTTTATTAGAACGAATAACGAGCATGGACACACAGTCCATGAGGGTAAATAACTAATCAAGCATGAACTCACAGTCCATGAGAGTAAATAACCACCAATCGGGGCTAGAAGCCACGAAATAATCAAGTGCAGCTAGAAGCCACAAAACAAGCATGACTGCAATGCTTATGAATATCCATCCCTCTGTTCCACGTGCGTTGGCCTGCACACGAGACTAGCACCTCCTATAAACACCCTTCTAGCTAGGTGTACCATGGCGCACTAAGGGCTAACGAAATTACTGTTGGCATCCAACATTCTAACTCAGTCCGCCTCATTAAAATCAAGCGTGTATGGAGTAAGAAAAATAGTTTCAAAGTTTTCACTAGTAAATACTGTCTAACTTTCATTTTTCATTATCCAAATATATTATCATTTCCTCCATACACAAATTATTGCTATAAGAATTTTATATCAACATAGAATTGAATAATTAAGCTACTTATGTGAAATAATACCATTTATTGTATATCCATTTTAATCATTTTTTTATCAACAATATAAATCCTTAGTAAAATCAACACGTGTTCATAAATAAAACAATTTTTACAACAATCAAATAAACAAGAATATTTGTAAAATTGATAAAGAAATAATAGTAAAATTTAAATAAAGGAATAATTTTACATACATTTTACCAGAAATTGATTTGGAATACTAGTCACTCACCTAAAAGTTTTTTAAAATTTTAAAACTTGCTACTCATAACTTTTGAATTTAATTCTAATGGTGCCCTTACTTCCTGACAAATAAAATCATAATTCTAAAATTATTTATTAAGATCTTTTTTCCCAAGTATAGATTGAACAAATGGAAAATCTGGTTATCAAATATTCATCTAATCATTTTTAAAAATACACCCAACTTCCATCATCATCGTATGCAGTACAAAAGATTAAATACAAATAACAGTAGCTTTCCCTCATTTGTAACTATCAGTAGTTAAATTCATGAGTTTCAGCTACAATCAGCCTTGTATCAAAGAAGAAATCTACCGAAACAAGATATGCTATTCACGTTTATATATCAAAATGAAAAAGGAAAAGCAACCCAAATCAGCTATGTGAGAATTTAGCTATTTTAGTCAAATGCATGAGAATAATTTACCCATGATATACGCAAAGAAGCATCACAATCACAAACAATAACAAAATGAGGAATAGATAATAAATCTGAAATCCTAAAACAAACAGAACCCTACCTCCCACAGACACAACAAAATAATATCTAACATTAACCCAAACGTACACCTCAGCTCTTTCTAGAACTTTAGGACACCATTAGTGAGGAATAGGGATGTCATAACTCAGCTAGAGAAGGGAGAGAATAATTGCGTTGCTGTCATGGACTTGAAAAGGAAGGAGAAAAGAACATCACTCACCTCCAACGAAGCTACAGTGGCCACACCCATAAATCCAACATGCCTAACACTATGTCGAAGAATGGGAAGAGGAGCGCTTCAATCTCAACCTTAACTGCAGTGGTGACAGCTTAAAACCATCACGTGGTTTACGCTGATGAAGGGGGGAAAAAACACTTTGTTCTGCAGCTCGGACGATAACGAGGAAGACCAGCAATCACGGCCAGGCAAGGAAAGGATTTGAGCTGAACAGAAAAATAAGAGATGACAGCAAAGGAGAAAAATTTCTGGTGACTCGACGCTTCCAGCTGCAGAGACGCACGGGTGATACTAAGTGAAGACCAGCAGTGAGAAGAAGAGCAAGTCGAAGGTGGAAGGAAGAAACCCACAGTGACGAGAGAGACAAGGAGCTCAAAGTCGGTGGAGAAGCGAAATGAGAATGCTCTGTTTTCTTTTCTTCCTCGCGAAGATATAAGCCTGATGAAAGATTTTATTTTTTT
Source organism: Prosopis cineraria (assembly GCF_029017545.1). Taxonomy (NCBI): domain Eukaryota; kingdom Viridiplantae; phylum Streptophyta; class Magnoliopsida; order Fabales; family Fabaceae; genus Prosopis; species Prosopis cineraria. The sequence goes on along the minus strand of NW_026555343.1, from coordinate 19,640,645 downwards.
ATTTTTTTATTTTTTTGAGGAATTTACAAGAATGGCCCAAGGAAAAATTAGAAGAAACATATAAAAATTTTTATAATTAAAAATTCAACTAAATTTTTTTGTTCAGTAAAATTTAAACTTTGAATTCTTAAAAAAATTACTAGCATAATCTCTTGTGAACCACCATCCTTCACTTGCTACAAAATTAATTTAAATAAAAAAATTTATTAGGAAAAAATAATATAAATTAATTTAAAATTTAGAGTCATTACACACAATACATAGGACTCCCGTAGTTTTGCAGAGAGTTCAGAGATAATGGAGAAAGTGAAAACTATCGTGTGTTTGTGGTTATCGAATGATCGACTTATATGAACCATATCAATAACCATGATAATTAATTAATTATATTTTATTATTTTTGACTCAGTCAGTTGAGAAAGTAACTGACGGTTATAAGATTGTAGGTTAGACCTCTATCCATTGGGTTGACTTGTGTCACACTCCGATACTAAGGGTATGATCGGCATGAAATGTGAGGTAAACTCACATTTCATAAACCTTGATTAACCAAAAATTAAGATAAATTTCGATATATGTAAGTCATATATGTTTGTAATCTTAAATATTTTGTGAAAATTCCAGCTAAATCTCCCCTATAATTTAAATCTCTCAAAATTTTCACAACCATAAAACCTTTAAACCAAACTAGCAAGGAGATTAGCCCCATTCTAGCAATTTACATGGTACAAAATAAAACCTATACCTCACTATGGTGCACGCGAAGCACTAAACTATGATTATAAAGTAGAATACATAATTTTACCAAAATAATAATCATAATAGGCTTCCTCTTTTTCAAAGAGACAAAAGGGTCCCTTAATGGTCAGCAGGAGGCGTAGAGTTAGTTATAATATCTGATATCAAAGAAATTTTTAATGAGTAGCATTTCAATTAAATATATGTATATAAATATATGAAGACATTAATAAATAAATTTAATTTAAAAAATTTTGAAATAATGAAACATATGCTTAAACTAATAATAATAAACAATAAGTTTTCTCAATAATACATTCATGAATTTGAATAATGTTAATAGGATAAAATAACTTATCAAAATTTATACTGTTTATAGAATACAAAAATTTTAAGCAACGATATGACTAGGTAAAATACTTTTAAAGAAATAATATAAAAATAATAAATTTTAAGTTTAGATCTATGAGGGTTTTATTAGAACGAATAGAAGCGTGGACATACAGCGTACGAGAGTAACTAACCAAATGTGAATACACAGTCCATGATGATAAATAACCAATCAAGCACAGTTAAAAGCCACGAAACAGGTGCAGTTGGAGCCACGAGTCAAGCGCAAGCATGAGACACATGAAAATAAGCGTGAGTACGATATTCACAAATAATCATCCCTCCGTTTCACATAGGTTGGCCTGCACACAGGGTTAGCACCTCCCTTAAGCACCCTGGTAATTAAGTATATCATGGTGTGCTAAGGGCCAACGAAACTGTCATTAACATCCAGCGTTCTGAATTCAGTCCCTCTCATTAAAATCAAGTATGTATGGAGAAAGAAAAATAGTTTCAAAATTCTCCCTTTCAAATATTATTCAACTATCATTTTCATTGTCCAAAATTATCATCATTTTCTCCATACACAAATCATTTCAATAAAAATTTTATATCAATGTAGAATTAAATAATTAAACTACTTATGAGAAATAGTACCATTTATCATATATTTGTTTCAATCATTGCTTATCAATAATATAATTCATTAGTAAAATTCACAATGTTGTTATTAATAAGACCATTAATAGGAAAAATGGGATTAACAAGAGAATGTAAACAATTTATAAAGTAATAATAATAATATTTAAATAAAGAAATTTTTTTTATAAATACTTTACTGAAAATATGTTTGGAATGTCATCCACTCATCTGATAGTTTTCAAAAATTCTAAAACTTAACCCCTCATGTTCTCACTTACTTCAATGATTTGTCAAATAATCTAACACATAATCCAACAATTCTCTTGTCACTATAAATTTTCCTTCTTATAATAAATAAGCAAAATTAACATTCAAAATTTTTTAATATTCCTTAAAATTTCTCACCATTCCTTAAATTTTCACTAAATCTTTTAACAATTTCTATCAAATAATTAACAACACTAGGCAACATTCAACTACCACTATTGAAACAATTTTTATTTCAAACTTAACAAAATCTTAATTATTATTTAGTCTAATGATTTCCTGTTAAGTGCTGTACAATTTCAATGAATATTTCTTCTTTACAACTTGTGTACAAAAAAACATATTCTCCCTCAAATAATATTTATAATTCCTCTAAATTCTACTATTAAATTTAAATAATTTTATTTTTACCAACTTCTTTTAAGCATATCTACAAATACCTCAGAAACATTTATCCTTAACAAATTATAAGATAACAATCCAAGTAATTTCAACAATTTTCAAACTTTCAATTTCACAAGCCAATTTCAATTCAGGATCGCGGCAAAATAACCTTCAACATTAATCAAAACTAAACCTCAGTTCTTTCTAAAATCTTTAGGCTGAGGCAATGAGAAATAGGGTAATATTAATCAGCTAGAAGAAAGAACATGGATGCTTCTGCTGCTATGGAAATCGAAGAGGAAGGAGAAATAGATAATCACCTCATCGAAAAACCATGGCAACAAACATGAATCAACAAGTGGCCAACGTGGAAGAAGGAGAAGAGAAGAGCCTCAACCTGTAACAGCCACGAGAAGGAAGGAAACCAGAAATTTCAGCCAACAAACAAAAGATTCAGCTATTATACATACGCACACGGGACCTCAATAGTTGAGAAGGAAGAAAAAACCATAACCGAACACGCTTACACAAACCTCCGTCAGCCACGACATAGAGCAGAAACAGAGTAAGAGATTCAGCTTTACCTCTGGACAGAAATGGCCGAACAACAAAGGGAAAGGAGTGGTGAATTGCTGGCGGTGAGGGGATAAGCACACCAAGATGAGATTGAAGCCTACGTGACGGGGAAGGGGAAGAGAAGCAGAGATAGACGCGAACGCACACACTTCCTCTGTTCTGCTGCTGATAACCGACATGAAGAATGGGGATAATAAAATAATTAACTTATTGGAAAAATTATGAAACAAGACCCAAAGCTTGTTGGGGAAATTGTCAAAAGGATAGCCCACCAGTTTTTTTAATAATAAAAACAAGGGCACTTTAGGAATTTCTCATATAAGAAAATAAAACTAACTCGGGCTTAACTAAGATTCAAACTTTAGACCTCTATATAAATAATGAGTAAAATTTCACTAGGTCACTACTTTTCATATATTATAACTAAATTAATTAAATCAAATCTCAATAAGGAAGGAAAATTATTTAATTTAAATAATTTATTTTTTGGGTCATTAGAACTTGTATGGTCCACCAATCACGGTCTATATAAGATCATAAAGACTAACTTATTTGGGTTTATTAATTAATATAAATTCATAAATAAATATTCCAATAATCTTTGACTTGGATTGCATTAATTAAGCAAGTTGTATAAATAAGCCACAAACAAAATTTAAAAAATGAAACTTCACAAAATCATTGGATCCTAAGGGAAAACAAGTGATATTATAATGTCTCATAATCTAAATTGAACAAAATACAAAATTTTTATTCCAAACACAGTTTAGTATGATAACAACATAAAATCATTGATTCATATGGGAAAATAAGTGACATGTATAGCATACTATAATAGAATTATTGAATCCTATAGGAATACAAATGATATAGATGTATCTAATTAAACTGAACATAGAATGGGTCTTTTGACAATAACTCGATAAAGAGATGACACAAAGTCACTTATTCGTATAGGAAAATAAGTGACACAAGGTGCTCTAATACAAATCATTAAATCCTATGGGAAGATAAATGATACAAAGCACCGCAACATCTCTGAACCTGGATTGAAACTCAGTAAAGAAACAATACAAAATCACTGAATCTCAAGAAGAAACAAGTGATGCAAGATGGATAAACACAAATAATTGAATCCTATGAGAAAAAATGGTATAAATCATCTCATTATTTGTAAAACAAGAACTGAGCATAATAGCAAAATTGGCCTTAAATTATCAAATGCCCTTGAAAGGACACAACTTAAACTCCTACTGAACTAAGGCTATCTTAAAAAGATCAATGAAACCTACATGGGCAAGCCTTTGGTCATACACATGTATAAACACACATTCACCACATAAGTGAACCAAATAAGTCTAAGTGTCTATCATATTCTCCAATAAAATCTTTGATAGAAGCTCAAGGTAGATAAAATATCGCATCTATAGTTGGAAGAAACAACAAATACATGTCTAATAATAATTTTTTCAACTATATAACCTAATGAAGGGCTTTACAACAAGCGATATATATATATATATATATATTCACATTCTAAATTGAGGTAGCTACGAGTGTTTATAATACACTTATTTTTACAAGACAACTCCTCTTTGTATTATGGAATAATAGGATGTATATTCTAAATCCTCATAATCACAAATTAAAAAAAAAAGGATTAAATTTTTAACAACCAACATTAGGTGTCACATACCCTTAAGTGTACAAGAATTTTCCAAAAGGATTATTCAATAATTTTTTGCTATGATTTCACAAGTATTTACTAAGAGGTATTCGAAGCAAAATCAAGATCAAAGACCAATGCATATTTTAGCATCCTCAGAGTCATTCATAGCGAAAGCGTGCAAAATTCTTTATATGCAAAATGGTCCTCCTCAACATTAATTTTGAGAATATTGAAACTTAAACAACCTTATACCCCTTAAATAGGTATCAAACTAAAAGTGTGCACCATATTTCTAAAAAACTCGATTAAAATAGGTTGCTTGAGAGAAATCAAGATTGCAATTAAACATATTAAAATAAATATTAATTCTTGAATAAAATATGTCAGACAAAAAAAATTATATCAAGGTGGCATGACCACAAATATGTTATATCATTTACTTGATCATTAGCTAATGACTAGTTATTAGCATGGAGCATAAGAAGCAAAATATTTCTTTTCCCAAACAATTAACACATATACACAAATATGAATTATTCTAAATAAAATTAAAGGGAGCTAATAGCCTTATCAAAACTCCAGATATTACTGTCTAGAGACTTGCTTATTCTTAGAGATGGTTTTAGATAGTTTCACATTAAATGTTTCCAACTAGATTCTACAAAACTATCTTATTAAGGTATTTCAATTCCTTTCCTCAAGTCTCTATTTGTTTGAGATAATTTAGTGACAAATTATTATGACATCCATGAGTAATGTGATAATGTCCTCACTATGTAAAACAAGAAAGGTTTATTTTTTTTAACATGTGAATTCCTTAACAATCTCATCATTATCAAATGAAGCTAATGAACAAACATGTTTAGGTAAAAGTAGTGCTCTTAACAAGTAGACTGATAGTCTAGGCCCATAACTCTCACTATTCATTTGAAAATAATATTCAAATTCGATTAACTTGATAGTGAGTAACAAAAATTGCCACCTTCTTGATCCTATGAAACAATAAACAATGAATCTCTTAATAGATTTTGAGATTAAGGTTTTTCAACTAAAGATTTCACTTATGATTTCTAGCCTAATATAAATAATTTATTTTATATTACTTTGGACACTAGATTATTAAGCATCCAATTCAAACATGAATTAAGGACTTTATCAAAAGGGTTATAACAAAATGTATTCAATGTCACCATACCTATAGGGTATAAGAAACATCAAACATTAAAATCCTTGTTTGCAAACATGCCAAAATGAATGCCAATTACCAATAATGATAATCTTTGTTTTACTGACAGCATCCTTTACTAATATGGTATTTAGAGATAATTTAAAAATTTTAAACATAAATTACATTGACAATGACATGCCTAGGGGTAAAATTCATTGTTAACATAATATATTAAAATATAATTTTAAATAATACACTACCATGATTTGACCCATTGTAGGTAAGCACACACTCACTAAGTGTAAATGACTCTTGGCATGTGGATGGAAGTGAAAATTCTAAATATCTATAATTTATCCATCCCTCTAATAAAGATAGATTATTAATGATAGAACATTATATATAGGGCTTACAATATAATGGATTTTACATGCCCAAAGTATCAAGAGCTTATCATAAGTTTATAATTGTATAAGCTCATAAAAGGACATAGTCTAGCAACTCGACTTAAATGAGCCTTAACTTCCAAAGTTGTTCCAAACTTGAAACACTTCACCCCTTAGATTGGAAGTTATTATGGGCTACTATTAATATTATATGGTCCTTCAATCTCTCCCCTTTCTTACATGAAGTAAGAAGATGTCAAGAATTTATAATTAGGTTGTAATAATTCTATAAACCAAGAAATACTCCAAGGTCAATCTAATACAAGTTCAAGACATACCCCCTTTAACATCAAACGTCCCATTATAACTGAGTGCTATCAAGCATCACATACTATATCTCACCCAAAATGTTATCCCTAATTCCTTTGCTTAATGGTGAATTCAATCACTGCCAAAGTGATCTGGTTAGACTTATACCAATATTTGTTATAGGCCTTCTCAAAAGCATTGGACTATCAAGAGAGATTCTCAAGTTTGAGTTCTCTTAAAGCCAACTAATTCTCAAAGTGGTAAGGTACATACTTAAAAATTCTCACAAATGATCATAATGAGTCCCATAAAAAGCCTTTACAAAAAGTAGTTGCTCAAAACGGAAATTGAAATCGTAAAACAGAATATGAAAAATAATAATTACGCATGCAAAACATAATTATAGTACAAAATTCTCAACAAGCGACTTTCAATTATGCAACTATTATCATGTACAAAAAAAAGTCCCATAAAGGGCCTTAACAAAAGATAATTGCTCAAAACACAGAAATTGAAATTGCAAAATAGAATATGAATAATAATTATATATGCATAACATAATTATAGTACAGAATTTTCAATAAGCAAATTTCATTTATGCAACTATCACTATGCATCAAGAAGGCCTCATATCACAGATTTAGCTCACATAAAAATATGTACCCAAAAAAAATTGTATTAAATATTTTCATACCCATGGGATATAATAAATATCTAATACATAAAAAAATACTATTTGCCTATCCTTAAAGCCAACCATCAAAATCACATTACTAATGTACAGCAATGGTGTATGTCCATTACTAATGCTATAAGATCTTAAGCATCACCAATAATTTACAAAATTACAAGTTCTTTTTTTATGACCTTAGGACAAAACAAAATAATTTCAAAAGTCCTTAAGGTCCTTTTGGGAATTAGTGAACAAATATGGGACTTAAAAAAATTGTGAAAGGCATCCAGGGTTTAAAAGGTAATTCTAGAAGAGACTTGGGGTCAAAACGCAATTCCAAAAGTTAGGGGACCACATTTTAATGTTCAGAAATTTATAGGGGTCACATCGAAAATGGAAAAAATTATGGGCTAATGAGGTAATTTTAAACTGGGCCAAAACATAATTTATAGAAACTATCTTTTTTTGTCATACTGGTGTGGCCTATAAGTTTGGGCCCAGAACCAGTTCATTAAGTAAAACTGGCCCACCAAACCTTTCCCCCCTTTTTTTTTTAAATTAAAGCACCCAAAAAAGAAACTTGGCCCAAAACCCATGAAGCTGGATCTTAAGACCCAGGATCCGCTTCTCTGACCCGTCTCCCTCTTCTCCAGACGCCGCGAGCCACAGAAGCGTGGAGAACTCTGTCGGCTATCAGGTGAGCAGCGCACGACCACGATGTCGACACCTTCTCCGGTGACGTGAACCAGAGACATGGAGGTCACGCCGGCGACCATGGAGAAGCGACCTCCGTTCGACAGCGCATCTGCAACAGCTAGCAGGGAGCATTTCTAACAAGCAAACGGTCCTGGAGCTATCTCTCAGGCGACGCCAGAGACTCTTGTAGCAGCCTTTTCACCACGATGTGGCCTTGGCAGCTTGGGAAGGGATTTCTGATGGCATTGAAGTCGAGAACAAAAAAGGGAGAAAGGAGAAATTCGCAAGGAACAAAAGCGTTGGGCATACTCTCACGACTCGTAACAGTTATGATTAAGGATAAAATAAAAAAGGCCACAGAAAAATAAAAAATCCATATTCAAACCAAACAAGAAACAGGACAATAATTAGACCAAATTTTATATTTTATTGTAACAAGCTCCTGGACAGAATAACATGTTGCATATATGAGCATATTCAAATCTCTTATTCATACTCATTTTCAATAACAAGTATAGAAGGAGAATTATTAAGATATGATCATGTTAGTTAATAAATTCTGAGTATGTTAAGTTGAAAAAGAATTATGCATAATATGTTGAATTGAGATACACAAATTAATTTTGTAACCAGGCTCTGATGACACGTATTAATTGTATATCTCAATTTATGTATCAAATAAGATTGAGTAGAATAATGTATGCGTACTCGAAGAATCTATAATCGCTTGAGATATCTCGATTACCTCGAGTATAGACAGATGCACAACCCATAGGATCCCCATAGTTTTGCAAAGAGTTCAAAAATAATGGATAAAATGAAAACTGTTGTGTGTTTGTGGTTATCGACTAATCAGCTTATATGGACTAGATTAGTAACCACTATAATAAATAAATGAATAAATAAATTATATTTTATTATCTTTGACTTAGTCAATTAAAAGATAGGGAATAACTAACGGCTATAGGGTTGTAGGTTAGGCCTCTGTCTATTAGGTTCACTTGTGTGGCCCACCTATCGCAGTCCACATAAGATCATGAAAACTAATCTGTTTGGGTTTATTAATTAATGTAAATCCATAAATAAATATTTCAATATAAATCAAATTTAAAGAATGAAACATCTGTTTATCTCTAATAATCCATATGATTTACATTTGTGGAAGGAAATGAAATTTACAAGCTACCCCCATGCATGATATTTAGAACAGAAACGCCATCAATAACATTCAAAGTTCTTTTATTAATAACAAAACATCCATTCATTTCATATAGTCTGTACGACTTACACCTTGAAAGAAAAGAAACTTACAAATTACTCAAATGATGTTTACAATAGAAATTTTATAAATAACATTTATATTCAATTAATTAACAATAAAATGTCCATTCATTTTACATAGTCTACGTGATTTATACTTACTGAAGAAGATGAAATTTATATATTACCCAAATGAAATTTATAAGAAAAATTCTATAAATAACATTCAAAATCCATTTATTTATAATAACACATCTGTTTATTTCACATAATCCAATTATTTACCCGCGGAGGCATTTTGGAAGTGCTCTCGCTAGGCTTTTTTATTTTTTGGGTATAATGTTGGTAAGAATATCATACTATTTATAGAAAGGAAAAATGATAAGTAGCTACTTCCATTTTGTGATATTATTATATCTATTTGCTCGTTGTTGAATCAGCTTCATTAGTCAACAATGTTGGCTCATTTCTACCGCCTCTGGAATGAATAAGTATAAGTTGGATTCTTTTTGTTGTACATTTAATGTCACATGCGTTGGGGATAGGACAGGAAAGGCTGTGATTCTTTTAGTTTGAAATCAATAATAATAAAACTACCAAGTTTGGAAGTGAAAAGATGTTTTCACTTTAGATTTGGAATTAAAAAGCTAAGAGTACGTTGATGATACTTAAAGTCCCCCACCAAATGGATAATGGTCACACTTCTTAAGTTTCATGAAATGGCGAAATACTGTTGTAATTTTAATGTTAGCTAAAACCCAATAGAATCACAGAATTATGCGGTAATAATTAAACAGGTGAAAAATTAAATCACAAAGGCATATATAATAACATAATCTACAGAGACGATAGGCATCAGTTTATGTCCCTCCTTTTATTCCATCTCACAGTTAAATTGTATTTCAAGTTTTTATTTCGCAACAAATAATGTTATATTAAAGAATGTAAAAAGGTAGGGATGGACAGGTCATATGACTTCCTCCGTCTCAGTGTTTCCTATTAAAAGATTTTTCATATTGGTTGAGATTTTTCGTAAAAGATAACAGGCCATTTATAACTTTTTTTTTTTTCCAAAAATGTGCTTCATAAAGTGAGAGGATTAATGAAAATGACATAATTAAAATGAACTAATAGTAAAGAAATGTAAGGTATAACAGGCGAGATTTATAATATTGAGTGGGCAGAGTGGGGAAGATCATTACGGACGACGATGATTATTTGAAAATAACAGCTCAGATGATCAGCTGATTGTGACGCACAGACCGCGGTTTGAAATTCATATTCTTTTCCGTCTTATCTAGATCCAGAAATACGTAAGAAAATGATAATAAAATTCTCCCAAATTATATAAATGACAATCTCATTGCTTAAAATATCATAATTCTACTGAAGTTAATAAATTTTAAAATAAAAAAATCATTTCACTTTTATTGAAAATAACAAGATCCAATCACAACTTTTGTTTAAGGAATAACAACTTTTGTTCTGTGAATTGCAAAAGTTGAATAAGAAATCACAAGTTGTCGAGTGTAATTTCTATTATTAAAAAATAAATTCTCAAAATAATATGTCTTAATTATAACTTTTGTTTGAGGAATAACAATTTTTGTTCTTTGAATCATAGAAGTTGAATAAAAAATCATAACTTGTTAAGCATAATTTTTGTTATTGAAAAATAAATTTTCAATAACAAGCTCCAATCATAACTTTTATTTAAGAAATAATAAATTTTATTTAAAGAATTGTAATAATTAAATAAGAAATCACAACTTATCAATAAAGGTAAAATAATTTTTTTAATTTAAAATTTATTATATTTAAATAGTTAATTTAAAAAAGTTATAAAAAATTAATATTAAATTAGACCATCCATATTAAATTTGAACTACCCAAATTAATAATGAATCATATTATTATTTTTTCATAATTTTAATAAGTATAAAAAAATAAATATTTTATAGATGATGTGTTTGAAATATTTTGAACACAAGAAATGATTGGAGGAGAAAGTCGTGTCTGCATGAGGGTGCTTAGTTGCTTTCAATTTTTTTTAAAATTCTTTTACAGTCAAGACGATGCTGTTTTAAAGAAATGGAGGAGTGAGACAAATTCCCACCAAGTGAAAACGGTGCTGTTTTAAAGAAATGGAGATTCCCACCAAGTGATTAAGGCACTATATAAGTGTTTTATTCCCCACACTACTTCAACACGCCTCAAAGCTCACTCACTCTCACTTACTCACACAAAGGATTCTCAATTGCTTTCCATCAATCGCAATGGCCAGGCCTGGAAGTGGGACGGGAACTCACAGCACAGAAGAGAGGTATGTTTTTCTTGTTTGAAGTTACACTCTACTTTTCAAGAATTTTTCATTCCTGTTTTCAAGCACTTTTGCCCTTAAAATTGCTCCTTCATATTTTTTTGACCCATTATGACCTTGACCACAATTCCTTCCTGTCTGTCAGAAATCATTCTCACACGCACACAAATCAGGAGTCGCCAATGGCTTCAACGAATCGCGACATGCTTGGAAATGGAATGGGGACTCAGAGATCTGGAGAGAGGTAGGATATGTTTCCCTTCTTTGAAGATTGATTATACTCTACTTTTCAAGCGTTCTTCATTCCCTTAAAACTTGCATGTTTCTGGTTTTCATATGTATATAGAGAGCTCATCCATTTCCAGATCTTTGTTTTGTCGAATCACATATGAAATATGCCAAAAAACTAGACTTAGAGATGATAATAAGAATCTTTCAATCTTATTCAATATGATAATCCCAAAGTACATTATATAGAAGTCATAACAGACAAATGAACAGTTATAGAGGCTTAACAATATCTAACAAAATTAGTTAATAGCTTATGCGTACATATGCTAATATCCTCTCTACTTCTCTCTGTTGTTGTTTTTTTTTAATCAGCATAAAACTCAACATCATCAGTAGCCCAAATAAAATTAACAACATCCTCATGACCCATGAGATTCAGCCTGTCTCGATAATGAGTGAACATAGCAGGAGCAAGAGGTTTAGTCAACATGTCTGCAACTTACTCAAAAGAGGGCACAAACCCAACCTGAACCATGCTAGAGGCAACCTTTTCTCAAACAAAATGCAAGTCCAATTCAACATGCTTAGTCTTGGATTGAAGCACTAGGTTGGCTGCAAGAGCTACAGTACCTGAGTTATCACACTAGACAAGAGGAGGACACACAGTAGGAATGTGCATCTCATTTAGAAGTGTTGAGATCCACATGACCTCAGTAACTACATCTGCCAAACTCTGATACTCAGCTTCAGTGGATGACCGAGAAACCACTTGCTATTTATGAGAAACCCGCGTAATAGGATTAGGATCAAAATAAGTGCAAAAACCACTAACAGATCGACGATCCTCCTTGTTTGTACCCTAATCAGCATTAGCAAAGGACTGTATACGCAGCTGAGATGCAAGTTTAATAAGAAGACCAAAGTGAGCAGTGCCAACGAGATACCGTAACAGACGCTTGACGCATTGCCAATGAGGGGCACAAGGCTCATGAAGAAACTGACACAGTCTATTGACAGCAAAGGCTATGTCAGGGCGAGTATAGCAGAGATACTGCAGCTTGCCTAAGATTCGATGATACAAGGTGGCATTAGGTTAAAAAGCACCATCAATGGTAGAAAGTTGAAGATTGATGACCATAGGAGACCGTGCATAGTTAGCAGCAATCATACCCATATCAATTAACAATTGATGAACATATTTGTATTGACTAAGGAACACACTAGCAGCTGAACGATGAAATTCAATTCCTAAGAAGAAGGATAGCTCACCCAAAATTTTTAGAGAAAACATACTGCTCATTTGTTGAAGTAGAGCAGTAATAGTTGCCTCATTACTTCCTATAATCACCAAATCATCTACATATACTAAAATGTAAATAAGACCAGAAGTATCAGATCGCACAAACAGACATGGGTCAGCTTTAGAGGGATTAAAAGAAAGAGAACATAGAAACTCTTGCAACTTGTGAAACCAAGCTCTGGGAGCCTGTTTAAGGCCATATAAGGACTTCCTGAGTTTACACACCAATGATTGACCAGTGGTATTATCAACAAATTAATGTTCAAAGCCAGGTGGGGGATCCATATAAATTTCTTCAGTGAGATCGCCATTAAGAAATGCATTATTGAAATCTACTTGATGAATTTTCCATTTCTTTGTGACAGCAATGGTGAGAAGAATCCTGATAGTGGTAGCCTTGACTACAGGACTGAATGTCTCATTGTAATCAGCACTAGCAACTTGAGAATACCCTTTGGCAACTAAATGACTCTTGTAACGAGCAACTGAGCCATCAGCATTTGTTTTAACCTTATGTAACCACTTACAGCCAATAGGTTGGCGATGAGGAGGAAGTGGAACCATATCCCACGTGTGAAACTTGAGGAGAGCATTATATTCCTCATGCACAGATTTTTTTTCCATTGAGGATCAGGTAAAGCTTCATGAATGTTGCAAGGCCAAGTCATGGGTTCAAGTGTTAGTAAGACCTTAGGCTTGAAAATGCCTGACTTAGCACGTGTGGTCATGGGATGGGTATTGATAGGTGGTGGTGAAGTTGGAATAGCAGAGGGAGAAATAGATGAAGTAGATCTAATGGATGAGTGTGAAGGGAAGTGTCTCAAAAGCACGGCAGGATCAGGGAATACATGAGTAGGTGAAGGGATATGAGGTATAACAGAGGGTACGGCAGAATCAGAGGGTATAAGAGTAAGTGAAGAGGTAGTAGGATTTACAATAGGAAGTGGATTAGGTGATGCAGGTGGTGTAAAGGAAGAGGAAGGTGTAACGGCAATAGCCCGAGTTTGTTTCTTAACACTGTATTGCAAATTCTTAAAGAACAAATCTTCGTTGAACCGCACATGTCGAGTAATATATGTCTTGCCTGTACGTGGATCAAGGCACTTATAACCACAATGCTGAGAGCTGTAACCCAGAAAAACACAAGAAGCAAACCTAAAATTGAGCTTGTGAGAATTATATGGGCGAGCAAAAGGGAAACACTCATAGCCAAACACCTTAAGTAGTGAATAGTCTGGTTGAACACCATAAAGTTTCTTATATGGAGTAAGACCATTAACAGCTTTTGATGGTTGTCGATTAATAAAAAAAGTTGCTGTCAAAAAGGCGTCAGGCCAATAGTACAAGAACAATAAAGCATGGGCAAGTAAAGTTAAGCCAGTTTCAACAATAAGTCTATGGCGCCAGTCAACAATCCCGTTTTGTCCAGACATGTAAGGACACGAAAAACACTGCTTAATGCCACATTCTTTAAGAAAACTACTGAACACTCAAAATTCTCCCTCGTTATCACTTTGTACTTGCTAGATTTTGAGATTGAACTTGTTTTCAACTTGTAACTTGAATTCTTTAAACTTTGACAAAGCCTAGATTTATGTTTCAATAGAAAAATCCAAGTAAAGTGACTATAGGCATCAACAAGAGCAAGATAGTAAGCAAAGCCATGAGAAACAAGTGACGCAGGTCCCCAAAAATCCATTGTGACTAACTGTAAAGGATGCTCATACACAGTAGTTGAAGAAGAAAAAGGTAACTTGTGACATTTACCAAGTTGACAAGCATTACACAAAGAAAAAGATGATTCTGAATGAAACGGAATAGCATTGTTTTTAAGAACAGCCTTGATAGTATCAATAGAGGGGTGACCTAATCGGTAATGCCACAGTGTCAATGACGTATTAGTAACAGTTGCAAAAATAGCTGGATGAGAAATAAAACCAGAATTGATTGAGTTGGAACCAGCAGAATAGAGACCAAGCTTCTCAGGCCCATGCATAAGGATATGATGGGACTGTAAATCCTTAACAACACTTTCATGAGGAAAGAATTCAATTGACACCATATTGTCCTTAGTAAATTGAGCAACAGAAACCAGATTTTTTGTTATACGAGGAACATATAAAACATGCTTGAGGTAAAAATCAGTAGTCGGAGAGGAAAGAGACGCCTCACCTATATGAGTTATGGCAGCAGCATCCCCTGTGCCAACCTGAACATTACCATGAGCAGATCCTAGAGCTAGGGTATTAAGATTGGAAGCATCATGAGTTATATGTTGAGTTGCACCAGTATTAAAGTACCACTCATTATCAAGGATTGACTAAAGAGTAGCCAGGAATGCCTGAGCAAGAACAGGGGTGGTAGAGGAGCTTGTTAAGCCAACTGTAGAGGTGTTAACAATAGGAATGGACTCCACAGTAGAAGCAAAGGAGTTAGACATCATAGGAACAGAGTGAGTAGTAGACTCAGGTGTAGCAAAAGTAGATGCGAAAGAAGAGTCAGAGTAACCAGCAGATGTGAGATAGACATTTGCATCAGAAGATGGAGATTGATAAGAGCTATCAAACCTGAAGTAACACTGCTGAGCCAAGTGACCAACCTTAAAGAAAATCTGACACACTGGATGATTCAAAAAACATCCACCACATCCTCGAGAAGATCGATCGCCACGATTGAAAGACGGAGCACGACCACAGCCTGAATTGAATGGCACTTGTGAATAGAATGCATAAACATCATCAGTCTCAGAATGCATAAAATGAGCCTGAGCCAAAACACTATTTGTTAAAAAATTTCACTGTCGCGCCTCAGCATCAATTAACATATTATGAACAATGTCAAGATCAAAACGCAATCATGCAGCATTGATCACAGCAATCACGGACTCAAATTCTACTGTAAGTCCATTAAGAATGTGTTGAATTTGAGCGGCTTCATTAACTTGCTCACCAAGCATAGCAAGATGGTCACAAATGGACTTAACATTTGCTAGGTATTCTTGCAAACTAAGTTCACCCTTCCGTTGAGTAGTCAGCTAGTTTCGATATAATAAAATCTTTGAATTAGACTTAGAAGAGTACAATTTATTTAGTTTCTCCTAGATTTGACTCGAGGTTTACAAGTCGACAAGTTTAGGTAAAATTAAACGTGCAACTGACATAAGGAGCCAAGAGACAAGTGCAGAGTCAAGAGACTCATATTCATCCAACGCGGCATTTGAAACCTCATGACAAGTATCATCACGGATTATTACCGGTGGAATAGCAGATAAACCATCAAGGATGAAGATGATATTGCTTCACCATAAGATAAACTTACTACTTTCAGAGTAGATAATTGTTGTCATCGAGATGAATTGTGATTTTTTTATCAGAGAAACCACGTTGAGTTGTAGCAGTGATTGGAAAGGTAGTAGATCCTGAAGCGTTCAACATTTTGTATACAGCACAATCAATCCAGTAAAGGAGATCACGCCACTAACTAATGCCGATGAGTCATCCGTTGGCCGGAATCGGAGCTAGCAAATGCACACACCTCTGATACCATGCCAGAAAACTAGACATAGAGATGATAATCAGAATCTTTCAATCTTATTCAATATGATAATCCTAGAGTACATTATATAGAAGTCATAACAGACAAATGAACAGTTATATAAGCTTAACAATATCTAATAGAATTAGTTAATAGCTGACGTGTACATATGCTAATAAAATAGAACCACATTCTAAGTTAGGGAAGCTTTTCACTCTTCAAATATGTGTGGAAATTGAACCCAACAGAAAGCTAAGGGAATCGTTGGGGATTAATAAGCTAAGCATTTCGCAGAAACATGTCTATAATATATATTTTACTCTACTTGTACCAAATTATGAAAGTAAACTTATAAAAGAGAGCAATTAATTGTCACTAATTTATAAAAAGATCCAATTCCTTGTAAAATGTGACTTGCATATAAAATCAGAGAGAGGGAGTAATTTATAAGATAAAACGTTGATGGCTAAGGAAGAAATGTACCCGAACTTTTCTAGCTTGAAATTCTGAAAGTCGATTTTGATGATCCTTAGGTCTGCCATCAACTGCTTGATCTTTGTGTTGCCTATCACTGCCAAGTTAGCTTTCTTTCTGAACCAAAAATTCATTCATAATAAACAAATTCAAATGCATTAGCTAAATAGTAAATCACACAAACTAAAATCTAACCTCCAGTAACAGAGACCTCTTGAAGAAAAGGAAGAGGCCTGAAAAAGATCCTCCTCTATAATATTTTCATTGATTGCTTTATACTGTACTCCTTCCTATTTTATATAAAAATTACCTCAACATGAGGAAATTAGAAGATATATTTGTACTCAAATTGGCGCTGAATCACTGAACTCCTTCTGCGATCTTGGCATAATAATGTTCCTAGTAGTTTAGGAGGAGAAAGACATACCTTTAATGATGCACCAGATGAAATATCGAATGCGCAGGAATGGAGTCGCGAGGCCGAACTCAGTTCAAGACTCACAACAAATTTCTAAAGAGAAGAGAGAGAAAAGAAAGGAAAGAATGAGAGAGTTTTTCTGGAGAATGAGATTGACCCAGGTATCACACAATGCACTCTCCACATATATCTCTCTCAGAGACGTGCATGGGGAGCTTATATAAAACTGTTCCCACTAAAGTTCAATTTTTGAATAATGGGAATATTGCACATAGAGACCCTGTTTTATATACTCTCACTGACCCAAACTTCTTCATATTATAATAAACCTACATGGGTTTATTTATTGGGCTTAATCCACTAAGGGTGGAAAATCCAACAGTTCCATTCAATTCTTTCTTTGATCAAATTTCTATGAATGCTTGCTAATTCAATCT
Source organism: Prosopis cineraria (assembly GCF_029017545.1). Taxonomy (NCBI): domain Eukaryota; kingdom Viridiplantae; phylum Streptophyta; class Magnoliopsida; order Fabales; family Fabaceae; genus Prosopis; species Prosopis cineraria. Next base: position 19,622,833 of record NW_026555343.1, on the reverse strand, counting down.
ATCTTTCTTTCTTTATAGTAGTTCAGACATCAATAAAGCCCACGTGGTCATCACTCCTGTTATTACGACGTTAGGTCCTTATGTTGCACTTGGCGCACATGAGCATGCTGCCATCATGGGAGCATTTTCTGTCATCCTATGCCTCTATGCTGTGGCTAGAATTGCAGAAACTACAAGTAAAGAGCCTTACCGCCCCATCCTTGAAAGGTTTGTTCCCCTCACTGGAGCTCTTACCGTTTTGCTGCTTCTTTCAACCTTATTAGTGTCATGGCTCGCCATCATTTTAACCATCCTATGGAGTCTATTTGTGGTGAGAGCAACAATCAAGTCATACCGAGAGATGATGCAAGTAGTGGAGAACCTAGCAAAAAGTACATGTAAGACATGTCATCTTCACTTCTTGATTTTTTTTCACTTACTTTACATACATTTTGACCTCTAAGCTTCAATATTGTGTGCATTTTTTCCTCCAATAATGTAGGGTTTGGTGTCCGCTAAAGCATGCACTGCCTTGGCCAGGTATCCTCAGGTTCAAGTCCCTCCATGGTGGTCAATGGAAATGGCTCATCCGAGCAATCTGTCTGAAATACAATTGAACTGTGAGACAAAATAGGAGAATATGTGCCAATTGTATATGTGCCACTGTGCCCCTCTTTTCAGTATTGCTCCACAATTTATTTCTTTTATATTTATAGGAGTCCCAAACCATGCATATACCATACAAAACCATTATATCTAATGATTCATGCATGCCCGTAGCCTTAAAAGGAACTATTTTTATTTAGATCTTTTACTTACATTTTGTCTCTTTAGATTATGCTAATTATATACTTCTTTGATTCTATTTATTGGGTACGGAGATATATTTGTTTCCGTCTTATTTATTGGACATCTCAATAATTATGGTACATGTTCATCATTACTCTTTTGCCCTTATTATTAAATCCTAGAGTATTTTACTTTTAAAGTATGCACAATATTTAATAAGGGTATAGTTGAAAACTTATTAAATTTTTATACAAAGGTAATGAGATATAAGGTTTTTATTGATTTTGATAAAATATGTTGAAAATAACTTATCAATAGGACTACAAGTATGTAGAGCATAGCTTTATGATTCATTGTTTGTTTAAATCGTTACCTTTCAATTCTCTGATTTATATTGGATGAACGATATAAAAGAAAGAAACATAATTCTCATATGGAATGTCAAAAACGTCCAAACCTTTGGCTTGAACTCAAGACCATAAAAGCATTCCCAAAACAATCACAAACAGCAAGACATGGAATATTCCTAATCAATGAATGCAAAAATATTATACATGTGTGTATGTATAAAGATGAACCAATGAACATGATCTTTAATAACAAGTAAACTGTAAGCATTCAATTCACATGGTGTAGGGAATTAACAAGTATCCTTTTGAAATTAACAAGTCCTTTATGATAAAATACAGTTGCTAGCAACTAGCTTAGAATGATTCACGACATTATTATATGGAATTAACAAGTACTCTTTTAAAATGACCAACTCCTTCCAAATATATAGAAAATTGCATTATTGATAAATTCAGATAGTGTACCAAAAATAGTCATTAATAACTAACATTAAAATTTACAACTTTGTTTTGGTAAAGTAACCATTGCCTTCAGAAATTAACAACCACTTCCCATAACGTAACAAAACATTAACAAGTATCCTTCAAAGGTAATGTTCTACCATGCAGTTGTTAAATTCTAAACAAAATACTGACAGCCTTTTCCATACCAGGTAGGTTTGTTGACTGAAAAAGCCGACTAACAACAACGTGCAAAACTGCAAATAGATAATAATATCACATAACGTAATTAGGATAACAACAAAATGAAAGAATCTACTGTAAATTTTAAGAAGGCACGGGCGAGAGCAAATGAAGAAAACGATGAGAAAAGAGAAGCGGAGATGTAGCATTAAACATGCACATGGCGGAATCAGACAGAAAGATGAGCAAGAGGGTTCTGTTTAATTTGTATAAAAACTTAACAATTCTTTTGAAGAATTAACACATGGTTCAGAATGAAAGAGCACCAGTTCGACGACGACCTTGACTATTCGCTGCAGCTACCTTTCAAAATTTAAGTTGGGGGTTTATTTGAAAAATACTTTTGGCACGCCATCTCAACATGAATGTCGTTTCGGTAGTTATCGTGTTTGATCCAGTTTGGATTTAATTTCCGTTATAAAAAATTGATTATGAAATTTTTTTAATATGATTGATTTTAAATTTAATTTATTATATTATGTGGTATATAATTGATTAATAAAATTGATTTTAATCAGAATTAAAAGTAGTAGAATTGAAAAGCCAAATTTAAAATAATGAAAAACTGTGGTTTATACTCAACCACCCTCTATTGTTTCCTTATTTGGATTCGTTTATACTCGACCTATGCCTCTATGTAGTGACTTCGGTTGCAGAATTTAAACTTCAAAGTGAAGAGCCTTACATTTCCATCATCATAACCTTTGGTCCATTTATCAGATTTATTGTGGTTGTGCTGCTTGTTTGGATGTTAATTCTATTGTTGGGCATCGTCGCATCCATCATATTGAGTCTCTTTACATTTAATTTTGCAATCACCTCATCTCCAATGATCGCGCAATGTCTTTTTCAGGCATTCTCAGGTATCAGCCAATATTTTGTCTCAAACCAACTGATGCTCTGGAGTCAGTAGTGTAGTGTGAACTTGATCATCTATGCAATCTGAAATAGAATTCAGCCTCCTTCTCCCAATTTCATTCCTAATCATTAATCAATGATTACATTTATTTATAGGAGGAAACAATATCTCACATATATATGGTCCATATATCATTTACCATTCTTTCTGAATTATGCATATATCCCTTATGTTATCTTGGCTTGCGTCTTAATCATCTGTCCAGTTACTATGTAATTCTTTGTTTAGTTTTGGCTAACGTTATATCTGTTATGAACAGCAAGGTCGAAAATGTAATCTACTATATTATTGACTTCCCTTTTTAATTTTATTTGTTGATTGTTGATTTGGGGTATATTGTTACCAAGTCTTATCAATTTTAATATTTTTGGTGAATTATTCAGGTTAATATTATTGGTGCATATACAGGGGCGGTACCAGCCCTATGACTTGAGGGGGGCCAATTTTTTAAAATTAATACACCCACAAATTATTAGTTTAAATACCTTTTAAAGAATGATATTTTACTGACTTAAAAATGATAATTACATAAATATTTTAAATAATCTTAACAAAATATAAATTGGCACGATATATCTCTATATTTATTTTAAGCAAAATAATTAAACAGAATATTTTAAAAAATTTGTTTTACATGCTCAAACTAACCTTAATTAAGATTATATACAGATTAAATAACAAAAGAAATGTATTCACACAAATGCTCAAATTTTACTATAACTGATATGTGATCTAACAAAAAATTTGATTGAAAAAGATAATATATATAATATACATGTTAAGTATCATTTTTATTTTTAGAAGTGAAGAGTTAATAAATAAAAAAATTGTAAATCTTGTATTCTATTTATATTTGAAATATATTAATAATAGGAAATTATGTATAAATACTGGAGGGGAAATATGTATATTAATAACAGTAAAAACATGTAGATTTGGGTTGAGGAACCTATATTGTTGTGTTTGCGATTAAAAAAACAAAAAAAAAACTCAGACTATGCATATATACATAGGTATATATATTATATTGGGGAGGAAGTTGGGAGTACCGTGAGTATAACCTCGGTCCACCCCTGTGCACGGATGTAAATTATTAAGAGTATCAATGTCAATAAGATATGATAAACAATACACATGAGACCCAAGCTGTGGCCTAGACCAAACTCAATTTTGGATCAGGACGCATCCATATATAACCACGGTTTGGTGGGAAGCTAAAAAATTTTCCTTTTTTTTTTAGCAAAGTTATGTATATTCTTAATTTTTCAAAATTTAATATTTAATTTTAGTATGTTGTAAAAAGTAATTTTATAATATAACATTTGTTATAATAAATCATATGTAGTAATATAAAGACAAAAGGAGTCAACAATGTTTTTCTTTATTTAATTTGTTGACTCAACAACTTGCAAATGGATAATAAAATCACCAAAACGTATTTAGGATCACAACAAAATGAAAGGACCTACTTATGCGATTTCTTTTTATAAATTGTATGATAGTGTTTTTGGTCTCAAATAGTGCATGATTGCTTCATAGAAGTGTATAGTGCGCTTCGTATAATTTATGAGATCTGGAGGTAATAAGGTTTTTTTACCTTCAGGAGAGCAATTAAAGAAAGAGTAGGGTGTATTTGGACGTCAACTTTTTCTATTTGAAATTTAGTTTTGGCATACCATCTAAACACAAATGTTTTTTTTTTGGTGTATGTTAACTAAACTTTTATTTCGCAAAAGTAATTCTGGGTAGCTTTTAAATTTTGAATCGTGAATTGGAACTGATTTCAATTTATTCTCATATTATCCAAATAATTTTTAGTTTATCAGAAAAATTTTGAAAAAATTATTAAAAATAAATTCACTTTTGACAAGTGGAATTTTGAAAAAAAAAAACTTTTACTGAACTGAAAATTGAACCAAACTCACATTAACATGTATACAAACCAGAAGAGAACAGTACATATTCCAAATCACCCTCGATTCAACCGGTGAGCAAAGCAATAATTAGGAAAATGGATCCAGAGTGAGAAGAAATTAAAGTATATACATAGTAACAGTAAATTTGAAAACAAAAAACAAAACCGATATAAACCATAAGAATGCAATGGCGAGAGAAAATGAAGAAAACGCTGAGAAAAGAGAAGAAGAGAATCATACCTTCGAAGTGAGAAACGCGTCTGTTTGATGGCTCCTCATGAACATATATCCTAAAGCTAACGTAATGATGCGTCGATATATTCAAATTAATTTGTGGGAAAGAAGAGAACTGCAGGGGGAAAGAGATCAGATCGATATAAGAGGTTCACAGCAAGCCAAGCCAAGGACATAAAGACGACGACCTTCACTAACAAAGTCTTCTCTGCATGGGCCGCACCTCAGCCACCATTCAAATTATATATATTTTGCTGAGACATGCATGCAAACTAGTTGGTACGCATAGTAGACTAATTAGTTGAATATATATTATAACTGTGATAGATTTCATTTGTACCATCCAAAAGTTTGAATTATGTTTAATTGGATTAGTTAGGTGGCAACTAATTAATCAAGATTAAAATAATTAATCAAGGTTTTCTTTTCTTTTTTTTTTGCCTGAATCATATCATATGTCTCAATCCCATAGATACTGATTAATTGCTATAATAATATATTTATATGTGTCAATGTCCCACATCTCAAAATTCCTCAGTATTACTTGAACTAGATCATGAGTTTGCTTTCTTTTTGACATAAAAGGGGCAATTTGACTTTGCTGATATAGTACATGGGGCTGTCTTGTTGCTTGCCTAGTTAAGTGGATTTAAATTCTCTGAAATTATAATTAGTAATTTTTTGTGAATTTTTTAAAGAAAAAGGGAGAAGATTTTATATTTTATAAAAAAAATCATAAAATAAGCGAAAATATTAAAGAAAAAGTACACTTTACACAAATTCACCAATTCCAACTTTAGAAGATTTGAATTCTTTTTTCTGCTTTTTTTTTTTTCCCATCGCCGCCATCCACTGCTAGGTTTCTTCAGTATTCTTCAGGTTTTCATGTTTTCGGGTTTTATATTCACCAATTTTTTTTTGTTGGGTTTCTTAATTATGGCCTGTTTACTATGAAAAATAAAAGGAGAGAATATTAATGAAGAACCCTGGACACTTGTCAAAATAATAACTTCACTAATTAATTTATTATTGCTTATTTGTTAAATTTTTTTAAGCAATTAAATTTCTTCCCGAATCCTTAGGGGTCACTTGGTTGGGAATAAGTATAGAGGAAAAGTCTAACTTTTCTAGAAGTAACAATAACAATATTCATCTTACTTGATTAGTTAAAAAGTCGTAACTTCTTAGAAAGTTAGTACTTAGGGAGAATTGTCCTCTAGGCCTAAAACCTTTAACATATTTGTATTAAAGGTCTAGAAGAATCTAACATAATTTTGTTGGCCTAAAGGTTTCTCTTGCAATTAAGTTTTCAGTGAAAACGCTTAATTGTCCCTTTTATGTGAAATACACAACAAAGACATCCGTAAATCACATTTAAAGAACAAAACATCTGTTTATTTCTAATAATCCATGTGATTTACATTGAAATGAAATTTACAAGCCATCCCCATGCACAATATTTATAATAGAAACTCCATAAATAAACATTTAAAGTCTTTTTATTAATAACAAAATGTTCGTTAATTTCACATAGTACATGTGGTTTATGCTTGTTAAAGAAGATAAAATTTATAAGTTACCTAAATGAAATTTATAACAGAAATTCTGTAAATAAGATTCAAAGTCCATTTATTTACAATAAAGCATTCATTTATTTCTTTTTTTTTTAATACAAGGCCACGACAAACTGTATAGAGAGACTAAAACCTAGTCATGTCTAAAGCCAGAAGGCTTTTACGGTCATCCAGTGGTTGATTTAAGATCAAAACATTAAAGTTTTTCAAATAAGGTCTACAGGCTAACAAATGAATGTTTTATTGTAAATAAATGGACTTTGAATGTTATTTACTTCTTTATACACATGATCAAATGTGACCACCCAATCTCTCATAGTGAGATTTTTGATTTTTTTGATCATGTCGAATAAAGGATGATCTCCAGAGTAGCAATGATTAATGAGTGACAGTGCCTCCATTAAGTCCAAGTAAACATTAACATTTTTAAGTTTCTCATTCCAGCAAAAGTTGAGGCCTTCTTAGATTCCCATGAGCTCTGCAGCTGTGCTAGGATGGTAGCCAAGAAATTTTTGAAAGCCTTTGATTCAATTACCCTTGTCATCTCTGATAATACCTCCACAAGCGGCAATGCTATTTATGCCGACTAAGCTATCATTGTCAAGTCTAACCCTTCTAGGTTCAGGGGGGTTCCATTTGACTTCATGTCTAAAGTCTCCTTTGTTCAAGTGGTTTAATTTGGAGAGAAGCTTTAAATCATTATTGATTTGTTGAGTGCTAAAAAAAGTAATATCATTGTCTTGTGTCTCATCGTTAGAAAATAGTTTCTTGCATCTAGCTTTCCAAATGTTCTAGCAAGTTTGGGTGAAAAGTTTTTGCCAGGGTGTTCTTCTAGTGTTTCGTCTATTGGCTTCGTTACATGCATTCCAAATTATCTAGTCCTACAAGCCAAGAGAGAAGAAGCTGTAAAGTTTTGTAGGATTAACCAATTTATCCCATGCCCTTTTAGCTTCTTCACAATCTCTCAAAATAGGAATAGAAGAGTCAAAGCAATTACAACCAAAAGGGCAAGAACGTTGTTGTGGAGGATTTCCATTAGTATGCATGTAGTTCTTTTGTAGACGATTCCAAGCAGCCTTCTAAAGGAAGTATCTAATTTTTTCATATGTGAACCACTTCCAAACTTTTGATCAAATATTATAGTAATTTTGGTCCTTATAGGTCTCCATAGCTCTATAAGCAGATTTGACTGAAAGGTTATGATCAGAGGAAGGCCTCCAAAAAAGAACATCATCTTCATTTTGTTGATTAGGTGGTTGAACAAGTGAGTATGTTTAATCACATCAAAGTGAAGGTACCGACTTAAAAGATTAAAATTCCATCCTCCTATGTTATCACAAAAATAAGAAACTCTAGCATGAAGAATGGGATTCACATTATGAAAGGAATATTTAACTAAGGGGTTTGGAAGCGGAGACCATTTATCATACCAAAATGATATTTGATCTCCTCTACCAACTTTCCAACCAACATGAAGCATGAATTTATCCCAAACTCTACATATGTTGTTCCAAGTATAAGAGCAAGAGTTAGGTTTAATGACTATCAGGATTATGGGTTTGCTGCATTTATATTTGTCATGAAGAATTTGCACCCAGAGACAATTATGCCTAGTGATGAGGCTCCAACAAAGCTTCATGATAAAAGCATTTGGGTATGATAAATAAACATTCATTTATTTCACATAGTCCATTTATTTACATACAGAAGCATTTTGGAAGTGCTCACACTTGTGTAGGCTTTTTTTTTTGGGTATAGTGTTGGTAAGAATATCATATTATTTACAAGAGGAAAAATGATAAGTAGCTATTTTTATTTTGTGATATTATTATATCTATTTGGTCATTGTTGAGTTAGCTTCTTTAGTCAACAATGTCTTTGTGTTTTGGAACAATGACAAAGAGGTCCCAAAAGTGACTAATTAATTTAACTTAAGTTCCAAGTGTCAAATTTTAGAAATTTACAAGTTCGATTTTCAATTTTTCAATTTCATTTTGATGAATTTGTAACTTGTATTTCAAATTTTAACAAGGAAAATAAATTTATTTTTCTTCAACTATATTAAAATTTAAAAATAAGTTACAAATTCATCACAACAAAATTATAAAATTAAGAGCCAAACTTACAAATTCTTAAATTTTGATACTTGAGATTTAAGTTGAATTAATTGATCCTTTTGAAACCTCTCTATCATGGTTGTTAACTCGTCAAGTCAACTCAGTAAACTTGTCGAGTCAACGTTTTAAGCAAATACAAATGAGTTAAATCAGTTATAAACTCGATCATAACATTGACTTAGATAAACTTGTTCTTAACTCGCAAAAAAAATGGTACACTCGATGAGCTTAGGTCGAGTCAAGTGAGTTGAAGTATATACCAAAATCTAATCCAAGAATATAGCCCACAGCCTAAGCAATGAATGAAAAAAAAACAAGAAAACTTGACCTAAAAAATACGTCGACCGCCGTCTTCCATTGTGTGCATTCTTGATTCATCTTCCTCTAAGCAAGTCTTCAAGATTCTGTCCTTGTTCTAGCTCGACTCACTTGAAGGGAAAAAAAATAACCAGAAGAGAGAGAACATAGAGAGCACACGGCAGACGAAAGAGGGAGTAGAAGAAAGAAGGAAAATTATTTTTTAATTGAAGGGTATGTACGTTGGTTTAGACTTAGAGAAGAGTGAAGAGTAAGACTAATCTGTTCATCTACACTTTCAAGGTAACCTCTTTCTTTAACTTTTCTATTTTGAAATTTTTGTATTATAAAAAAAGACAAAAGCCTATTAGTTACTAGCGTGCTAATGCCTACTCGTCATTGAACACTCTTTTTTCACTCCTCTTTTTCAAAGTTCATTTGATCATATAGTCTTGGCCATATCGAAAATAGAAAAAGAATGAGATGATTCCTAAATCTTGATATTTGTTTTTTCTCTTCATGTTATGCTGTTAAATTCAATGTGAATTTTTTTGTTGGTTTTGACAAAAATTGAGTGATCTAATTTTCACAAAAAAATTAGACTCTATAATAAATTGTCACGTCTTGTTAATATAAAAAATAAATTATATGTTAATATATTTACATAAACTAGTATATTTTATATACTTTATTTTGTTTAACATGTTCACTTTTTTTTTTAGAATTTTGTTGGCTACTTTGTTACTAGTCAATATGATAAGTTGAATATGTCATCAAGTGGAGCTGCTGGAAAAAAAAAATTGTTACTGGAAGAAAAAATTATCTTTATAATAGATTTGATATAAGATGGAAACATGGAATTGATATTGATGAGAATGGTAAAAAAGTGGAGTGTAACTATTGTGGCAAAATTATTAGTGGAGGTATTTACAGATTTAAACACCACTTAACTAGCACTAAAATAGATGCTGAAGGTTGTGTCAGTGTTTTTGATGATATTAGGAAAATGATGTCAATACATATATATGAAGCCAAATGCACAGCATCTAAAAGAAAAAAACAATATGTTGATGTTGGCGTAGAAGATCAATACACACAAGCACAAGTTGAGTATCAAGAAGAGGAAAAAAGGGATCATGAATTTCTTAGAAAGCAGTTCAAAAAATAATAGTAAGAATGTGGGCAACACTCAATCAACTATGAACAAATGTTCAAGAGAGACTTGAGGGAAGAAGCTTGTCAACAAATAGCTAGATTTTTGTTACACAAGTGCCATTCCTTTTATGTGAAAAATCCAGAGTTTATGAAAATGTGCGAGATTATAGGAAAATATGGAATTGGGCTTAAACATCCTTCTTATCATGAGATTAGAGAAAGGTACTTAAATTTAGAAGGTGAAACACCAATGCTATGTTGGATCAATTTAGGAGTGAATGGACAACAACAGGTTGTTTCATTATGTTTGATAGGTGGATTGATAAAAAAAAGACATTCAATCTGTAACTTCTTAGTGAACAGTCATAAAGGGACTCTATTTTTATTTTCATTTGATACTTCTAATATTTTCAAGACAACTGATAGAGTTTTTGATATGCTTGATGAAGTTATAGAAAAAGTGTGAGAGAGAAATGTGGTGCAAATAATAACAAATAATGTTGCACACTACAAGGCATTTGACAAAAATTGATGGAGAAGAGAAAACACTTGTATTGGACACTATGTGCAGCTCACTATATCGACTTGATGTTGGAGGATCGTGATAAAAACCTTACATTGCATCAGGAAACCATAAGCAAGAGTAGAAGAATTACAACATATATTTATAATAAAACAATGCTCATTCATCTTTTAAGAAAATTCACAAATGGTCGAGACTTGATTAGACCAGCTGCAACTCGATTTTACCACTGCATATTTGACAATATCATGTCTTGGTGAAAATAAAGCAGCATTGATAATTTTGTTAAGTTTTAAGGAATGGAATGATAGTAAATTTTCATCCACCTAAGAAGGAAAAGAAGTGGCCAGAAGTGCCTTGGATAATGATTTGTGAAAGAACATTGTAGTATGTCTTAAGGCTGTTGCTCCTCTTGTTAAAGTTCTTTGCTTGGTAAACTCAAATGAGAAGCTGGCTATGGGATTCATATATGAAGCAATGAAAAATGCAAGGTTGAAGATTAAAGAGAATTTTAACAATGTCAAAAAGAGGTAAGTAGTAAATTTAAATATTTAATTCTTGTGCTTAAATTTATAAATGCAATTTTATATAATAACTTTTCTTTTTATGAATTTTTTTTTGTAGTTATGAGCAAATTTTAAACATAATTGATGAGAGGTGGGAAACTTAGTTGCATAGGCCTTTACATGTAGCTACATACTATCTCAATCCTCATTTTCAATATAACCTTGATTTCAAAGCTGATTATTGGGTTATCGAAGGATTGTATAGTTGCTTCTCAAGAATGATTGAAGATCCAAAAGAAAAAAATAAGATTGAGCATCAATTAACTTACTTCCACTATGCAAGAGGCTTGTTCCGACGTGATAGTGCACAAGGTTTAAAAACAAAAATGCCTCTTGCAGAATGGTGGGATTCTTACTTGATTGTGTTATAACCTAATCATGCTTGAATATAATTTTTGTAAAATTAATTTTGATATAATTAAAAAATATTTAAATATTTTAATCGGAATCAATTTTAAATATTTAAATTACAATAAAGGACATGAGTTTCCAAATGTAAATATTGATAAAATTTCACATAATATTATTAACTTTTTTTTCATCTACTTAAACTCAATGAAGCTAAAAATAGATAGATAAATAAAATAAAATAAAATAAACAAAGAAATAACATATATAATAATCAAGGCTGCGAATTGCATGTCACTCAAAAGTTTGAATTATATTATATTGTTATTATGGTTTAAATAAATGAATACATTTAAGTTTAAATAAATTTAATAAATGAATATATAATGGCCCACAATACACTGCACATTTGTGAGGGAGAATTCACAATTTCACATTCGCTGTTTCGCAAGAAAGGAGAGTAATGTAAGGGTATGTTTCAACCGGTACAAAATTCTGACAATACATGTGGCTTCAACTTGAAAATTGATAATGAGAAGCTGGTGAGAGGAGCTTCATGCTTAACGGAGTTATGGAACTAGAATGAAGAGCTGTTTGGATATTTTTTAAAAAAAACTATGCTTTTAGGTTCATAATTAATTTTAGTAGGTATTATGGGTGTTTTGATATTTTTAAGAAAATATAATTTTGGATTCATAATTGATTTTAACATGTAACATAGATGTTTGGATATATTTTTGTAAAATCATGGTTTTGACCTTTGGAATTGATTATTTATGAAATCCAAACAGGCACTCAATTAGTAGGAAAAAAGGGGCGTTTGGAATTTTTTTCCCCCTCAAAACTATAGTTTTAGGATTGCATGATTGATTATGGAGCCTATCCAAATAGGCACAAAAGCAATGTCCGAAACCGCTTGAGCAGCGCAGTTTTGAGATCATGTATGCTGATAGATGATAAATGATACCATGAATATTTTTCTTATCCCACCTAGCCTTCCTCCATTTTCCTATAAACTGCTTTTTGCAAAACATCTTTTGTAGCCTTACAATCTACCTTTATCAAAAACATTTAATTTATCAAATCGTCTTGAAATTTTGAAATACACAAAACGATTAATAAAATTTTTTTTTTGATGATAAAATATTGCTGTTGAGCCTTGGAGCATATTCCTAAATGAAATCTTACTATTTTTTCTTTTTCTCATTCTAACTGTTTAAGAATTCCTCTATAGCTTATTTGTGATGCATCAATTTCGACTATCTTAAAGGCTATAGGGTTAGCTATGCCTAAACAAGGTAGACTTTTGACTTGAGTTTTTACTTCTTGTACAATTTTTGTCATTTTATCAGACCATTTTGGTGGATTCTTTTGAAGTCTTTTAAAAAGCAAAGCTACCTTTATCCTAATTTGCGGCAAGAAATCCGCCACATAATTAAAACATCCTAAAAATCTATGTAATTGATTTTTGTTTGTTATCTTGTCAAGAAATTTTTCAGCAAACTCAATGACTCTGCTGGTAGGCTTAAGACTTCCTTGATAAATTTCCATGCCAAGAAATTTAATCTTTGTTTGAAATAATTTCATTTTTCTTGCTGAAACAACTAAGCCATTATTTTTTACAACTTCTAAAAATTGGTTTAGATGTTTAAAATGATCTTCATTAGAATTAGAGAAGACTAAAACATCATCACTATAAACAATTGTAAATTTGCTTAAAGGATTGAATATATCATCCATTATTTGTTGAAATTCAGAAGGTGCATTTTTCAATCCAAATGGCATTACATTCCCTTCGTAATGGCCAAAAGAGACTGTAAAAATAGTTTTATATCTATCTTTCTCTGTTATTTATATTTGATAATATCCAAATTTCATGTCAAATTTTGAAAATATTGAAGCATTATATAATCTTCCTAATAAATCTTTTTTATTAGGAATTGGATATCTAATTCATTTCAATATTTTATTTAAATGTTTATAATTTATAGCTAATCTGGGAGCTCCTCTTTCTATTTCAGCAGAGTTTTGAACGTAGAAAGCTAAACAACTCTAGGGTGATTTACTAGGTCTTATTAATTTATTTTCAAGTAATTGTTGAATTTCTTTCTTACAATATTCAAGTAATTCTTAATTCATTTGTATAGGTCTGGCTTTTGTAGGCATTTGTTTTTCATTAAAATTTTCTTCATAGGGAAGTTCAACAGTATGTTCTTTACAATTCCAAAACGTATTGGGATGTTCTGAACATATTTCTTTTTTAAATTTTTCTTCGAGGTTATTTATTCTTTGCTGTATTTGTGAGTTTTTTATTTGTTCTTCAATTCTTTTATAATGAATTTCTTTATTAATAAAATTTATTTGACTTTGTTTTCTTTTAATAGTATTTATTCTGAAAATTGATTCTTGTTTTAGCATTTTTATTTCTTTACTAACTTGAGGACTTATTCAATTAAAAAAAATTTCTTACCCGCTATTTTGGTTGTTATACTTCTATACGAACCTTAAAAGGTATAATTTGTTCTAAAAAAGGAGTGCCAAGAATGGCAGGTTCACTCAAAGTTTTTACCAATATAAATATGTTTTTAAAACATATTCCTTGGTTACAAATATGAGCATTAGTTAACTTATATTGTATGTCAAGACGAAATTATTTGCTGTTCCAATTTTTTCATAAGTTTTTTTATAGTATTTGGTTGGTATTAATCCTTCTTGTATACAATTTATATCGGCACCAGAATCTACTAAAACTACAATAGTTTTAGTGAATTCTTGATTAATTACTAGACTGACCTGGCAATACCATTTTCTATAAGTTATTTGAGATATCATATTTATATATCTTTCTTGATTTATTTTTGTGGATAATTCATTAACATCTTCATTGTTTTCTTCATTATCTAGTTTTTCTAAAAAAGCTCTTATTTGTAAATTTCAATATCTCTTTGTATGTCATTATTTTTCAATTCTCTAATTTCTTGTTTAATATTTTTTATTTCTTCTTGAAGTTCTTTTACTCCTACGGGTTTATTATTTTTCTCAAATTTTTTTAATATATTAATTAAATTAATTGGTTCTATTTGGTTGGAATTGTTTTCTTCTTTATTTAAAATATCTTTTATTTTCAAAAAATATTGGTTTTTTATATCTTCATCTTGGATTTTGTCTATTATTTCTATTAAGAATTTTAGATTTTCTTTATCCAAAGTATTTATCTGTAATTTTTCAGAACAATTACATATTTCTTTTCCACAACAATTATCTTCAGATGAAAATTCTGAAGATGATTCATTGTCTATTTTGATATTAAAAATGTTTTCTAAATCTTCTTCTTCTTTCGAAGTTTCTTCTTCTTCAAATCTGGAAGAGTTATTTTCTAAGATTATCCCAAGTAAATTTTGTTTATTTTCTTCACTTATTTGAAGTTCTCTTATTTTCTTTTCCATTTTGCATTTTGAGGCATAATGTCCAAATCTGCCACATTTATAACAAACTATATCTTTTATACCTTTTTTGTTTTGGGTAGTATTCTTATTTTTCTTATAAGGTGTGTATTTCTTTGATTTTGGAAAATATTTTTTCTTTCTATATTTTTTATAATAGGTAGGGTTATAATCCTTTTTCTTTTTTCTTCTAGAGGAAGCTTGGATTTTCTCAAACCCATATTGTTCACAGAAATTGCATAATTCTAATTTTCCTTGTTTGGTTTCATTATAAATTTTCTTTTGCATTTTTATTTCATTACACAATTTTAATCCTGTAATATTTATTATTTGTATTATTTCTTTGTAAGTTAATGCATCATAAACTATAGTTCCTAATCCTTATCTTTGTTTTATTTCATTTTTAACTCTTCCTGCAAAGAGTTTTGGTAATCCAGAAATAAATTTTTCTTTTCAGATTTTAGAGTTAGCATCTTGTCTTTGAAAAAGTTTGGGGATAAAATTATCTTTGTATCATCTAAAATTTGTAAGTGTAGGACATCGCAGATTCATTAATTTAGTTAGATATTTTTCTTGCATTATTATTGGTTCTCCTACAAAATGTTTTATTATTGCATATATTAATTGGGCAACATTATCTAGATAAGATATTTCTGTTTCGTCTTCATTTCTTTTTATAGAATGAGAAGTTTTTACTTGATGTCTTTCTATTTATGTGAGGATATTTTCCCACCAGCCCTTTAGGCTTCCAGTAAAAACTTGCATTAACAATTCAAATATATTATTATCTTGAACTTTATTTATCCTATAAGCAGTGTAACACTTTCTCCAAGTGTTATTCAAAAATCACACAATTCAAATAAACTAACTGTAGTTAAGGAGTTAATCCTAAAACCAACTTAGGAAACAAACCATTTAAATCACTAAGCAGATACATGATTGTAAAATAAACATTTAAAACCTTTTTTAAAAAATTTATAGGTTTTACCTATAGCGCATGGAAGCAAGCTAGGTGAAAGCGAGATAAAAAGATGCTGTCATGACAGCATTAAATTGCTGTCATGACAGCCCTCCCGAGCCAACTTTCAAAAGGCACTATTCTGTCATTTGGTCCCCAATCGAAGTAATTTTAAAGCTTACATGTCACATTCAAAGGGTACTATAAGTGTACCAAATTTTAAAAAGATCTAACAGTCGGATTAAAAATTGAACATGTTACAAGTTCAATCATTTTTGCTGTGATGATAGCTAAAAAGCTGTCATGACAGCACCTCCAGACTAACTTTTGAAGTACACCATTTCATTATCCGAAATCTGATCGGAGTAAGTCTAAAGCCCACATGTTACTTTTAAAGAGTACTATTAGCATACCAAATTTTGAAACGATCTAACGAACGGATTGAATTTCGTGCATATTGCAACATCATCACTGTTGTTGTCATGATAGCTCCTCTAGACCAAATTTCGGAGTACGCCGTTTCTCCATCTGGCGTCCGATTGGCGTGATTCCAAAGCCCACACAAATCTTATAAAAGGTTTTACTTGTGACCCAAATTTTAGAGAAAGCCAACGGTCGGATTAAGATTTGGACACTCAAATGCAAAAGTATAATTTTTTGGTAAAAACCACCTTCAAAATTGTCCAAATCTCATCCTAATGGTCAAAAACCTGTGAGAACACTTTGGACATGTTAAATAGGACTAAAAACACCTGATAGAATATTTAAATGATAGAAAAACCCTTTATATCAAAATTTAACCACCCGGGTTCCATTTCTCAAAATGGACCTTAAACCCCCAAAATGTACAAATCACACAAAAATGACTAAAAATTATTCCAAATATCATATACATATATGAATACACATGTTAAATATTTTCACTTGACTCAGAGATCTCTGTGGGGCCCACGCACCCACTCTCTCTATCCATGCCCATAACGCACTATTTGCAATGCAACTACTTTGTATTTGCTTGTGGAATCACATATATACCAACATAAATATTTGCTTGTAGTGAAAATTTAGTCTACTAAATTAATCCATCAAAGCCACACACCATAGCCAAGTTTCTTAGCCACAAGTCTACAAACAAACAAAAATTCATACACAAACCATACAATCTATATATACTCACACACATATACACAATTACATCCTACCGGCATCCTAATCCTAAATACATTACAATAAATTTGCTCAAAAGAAAGGGGTTGCAATTCTTTACAATCCACAAATAAACCCTAGCTCTGCTCCTTTCCCCGTCCTCCACTGGTTCCTTCACCTGGATTTGGAAATATTGAAAAGAAAGGGGTGAGACAACCACAGTCTCAATAACAAAAAAATCTATATTGATTATTACAAAGTAAGCTATAATCGAATAAATGAATAATAAATTTAACATAGTATATAATTTAGCCATTTAAAATATATGAATGCATGACATATGCCGGTATAGCCTTTCATGCCCAACAGAATGCCCCCTAGCGCTTTTTAACTCATAGGTAAACCTTACACCCACTTGTACCTCTACAAGCATAAAACATAATCTAAGGCATGATTTAATCCACCAAACCACCTATGCCCCTTTGACGTGAATCTTGAGCAATTGAAGCTAACTCTCTCCCAAAGCTAACCTGACTTACTCTCTATGTGAGGGCTACCTTAGCCTAGGTACTCAACCTCACACTTCATATGTTGAATTCCTTCCCCACTGAGAGGTGTTAAACACTTAATACACTAACCACTTTAGTGCATTGAGCCCACAATATATAAGGCAACACTGAGTACTGGCAGTGTGCCATAGAATATCAAAAGTCCACACCTTCTCATTGGTGAACTCCCACCGAGATCATGTCTTTTACTCTTGTCTATCTTTCCTGAGTATTGACCACTTTAACACTCTAAAGTAGTATAATATTTATAAATCTTCCTTAAATAGTTCCTTAGCATATCTAAGGTACCTTACTTCCTTACATTTCCATAAGTGCAACTTTTATTCTTTATGATTACAATACATGCAAATAAATATTGTTTTTATAAAAACATTGTTGTTAAATAATTATAAAACATATTTGCACTATAATTAAAGTAGTACCTCATAACCCCTCATAAAGCATACTTAATCTTTTAAAACATATAATGCATGATAGCTAGTAATATTTGTTCAAAAATAGCTAAAACAAAGTATAAAAAATATAAATTCTCCTATTACCTCAAACCTTTGATATCAAAAAGGTTCCTCTTATATAAAATAGGACTTGGCTTGTTCCTTAACTTCTCAATAAGTTTCACCAACAACTCCCTACAACATATAAGTGATCCACATCACTTATCATGACAAATAGCATTAATGAAGACTATAATTCATATCACACAACTTGAGTTAATGAGTCATAATCCATCTTAATGGTCCATATAATAAACTAACCATTCACATAGTATCACTTAACCACTACAACCATTTATTAGCTATCACTAGGCTAATTTCCAATTTATATAATTTTTAATCAATTAAAAACCTTTACTTAGTGTCACCAACTTTCATCATTAGCCCTTATAATGAAAACCAAACCTTAATTTAAATCTTATTGGGCTCAAATAGTAAAATTATAACTAAATCAATAGGCTTTAACCATTAAAGAGCAAAAACCCAATCTCTCAGGGTTTAATTTGTGCCCAAACCACCTCTTTTCATCTAATTATCTACTCAAAATATTAGATCACTATATAGAAACTCAAAAAAATCCTCCTTAGGATCCAAAGAAACTAAAGCTTACAAGAATAAAGCCTTTGGGATTAAAATTTAGAAATTCTCTCTTCTAAAAATTGAAGAAAATCAAGAGGGAAGGAAGGGGATTAAAGTAGGGAGTTTACCTATTGTGTAGCCGAGCTCGCAATGGTCACAAAGCCTACTAGATCCAAACCTAACTCCCTTTCTTTCTTCTCTCTTCTTCCTCTCACTCTCTCATGCTCTTTGTTCTTTTTCTACGTTTCTGCGTTCATTTTGCTCTTAAAACTGCAGATCTAACACTTTGAAAAAAATTACAAGAAAGGGCCCAACATTTTTTATTATAGCATAAAAGCCCAAGTCAACTTTGGTAATTTTTTCCATAGTCAAAAATCAAATAAAACCAAACTTTTGTTAAGAAAAATTCAAACTCTAGACTTCTATCAAATTATTCTTAATTTTAATTTAATTATAGATATTTTATTTTATTTTTAAAATAAAGTCGAGTCTTAAAATTTTCGGGATGTTACATTCTCCCCTCCTTTAAAAAGGATTTTGTCCCCAAAATCCAAGTTAATTCATGAATCAAAGAGAGAAACATACTTAAGGAAACTACTGTGGATACTCCTTCCTCATTTGATCCTCAATCTTCTAGGTTGCATCTCCCAAAACCATCCCTTTCCAAATCACTTTTACCAACCAAATTGTCTTATTTCTGAGTTGCTTATCCTTAGCATCCACAATACGATCTGGTTTAGTTCAATAGGTTAAATTCTCCTAAATTTCAACCTCCTCAAGTTCTATCACATGCGACAAGTCTGGCTAGTACTTCTTCAGCTGTGACACATGAAACATATTGTGTAAACCCGCTAACTGAGGTGGCAATGCCAATTGATAAGCCACTAGCCCAACTTTCTTCAAAACCTCCAAAGGACCTATATACTAAGGATTCAACTTCTTTGCCTGAATTGAGCGTTCAACGCTTGTTAATAAGAAACTTTGAGAAACACATGATCCCCAACCTCAAAAGACAGGTCCTTATGATGATTATCTACATAACTTTTCTATCTACTCTACACCGTAAGAAGCTTTTATTGGATCAATTTAATTTTCTCTGTAGCCTCATCCACCATATTCGGTCCCATCATTATCCTCTAACTCAACTCATACCAACAGAGAGGCAATCTGCACCGTCTTTCATACAATGCTTCATAAGGAGCCATATGAATACTAGCATGATAACTATTATTATAAGCAAACTCCTCCAGAGGCAAATGCTTATCCCAGCTTTCCTGAAGTTCTAGGGCACACGACCTCAACATATTCTCCAATGTCTAGATCATTCGCTCAATTTGTCCATCCGTCTGTGGATGATAGGACGTACTGAACTTCAGATCCATGCCCATAGCCCTTTACATAGCTTGCCATAAATTTGATGTAAACCGAGGATCACGGTCTGAAACAATAACCCTCGGTACCTGATGTAAACCGAGGATCACGGTCTGAAACAATAACCCTCGGTACCTCATGTAATAGCACAATCTCCTTAATATAGATCTCGGCATACTTATTAACCATATAGGTGGTCTTAACCAATAAGAAATGTGCTGACTTAGTCAAACGATTTACAATTACCCAGATTAAGTCAAAACTAGCCTGGGTTCTCGGTAGACCAGATACAAAATCCATTGAAATACTATCCTATTTTCATTTAGGAATCTCTAAAGGCTGCAACAACCCCGATGGCTGTTGGTGCTCTATCTTGACCTTCTGACAAGCCAAACACTTACTAACATACTCTGTGACATCCTTTTTCATGCCTGGCCACCACCAGTGACGCTGCATGTCATGATACATCTTAGTAGCATGAAGATGAAGAGTGTAGCTACTATGGTGCTCCTCATCCAACAATTAAATTTGAAAATATTATATTTCGACTGTACAAATTAAGTTTAAACTGTCCAAATTTACACCTCTCTCATGACCAAGGTTATCAAACCTATAATTTTAAGTAAACTCGTTAATATAAGATAAACTTGTAACATAAACATATAACATAAAATCATAAGAGTTTACTTTAATTAATAAATAATTATTATTAACTAAATAGATGTAATCCAAATAACAAAGCAAAATATAGAGTTAAATGGTTAGTTAAAAATTATGTTCAGATTTGTTTACCTTAATACTGATTAAATCATCATTAAACAATTAAAGTGTTTTTTCAAAATAATTTTTTAAAATAATATTAATATTTCATAATTATTTAGATAATTTTCTTGGTATATTTGAACTAATCTATTCAAATTTTTTAAAAGAAGTCACTTGTAAGAACATAGAAATTTGTTAAAAATGTTTGCTTTTTTTCTTCTGAAAAATATAAAATATTAGTGATTTTTATGTATCTTTTTGTCATTTCATGTCATATTAAAATTTTATATTTATTTATGGGATATAATTTCTAACATACTATTTAGTTGTATTTTAAAATTTTGTATTAATATTTTATTAGTATCACTGATATAATAATCTAGTTATTATATAAAACTTAGCATCCTTGAAATAAAATCACGGCTATGTGGTGGGTATAAAGTATGAAGTATCGCAAGCAAAATTAAAGTATGAAGTTTAGTTTCCATGCTCATCCCATGGATGAGCACCATGTGTTTATCCTTATAATGAGATATGGACCATTTAAATTTTAATTTAGATGGTCCAAATTTTAAGTATAATTTTATATTATATTTATTAAAGTAAAAATTTATAAAATTTATAAAAAAAATTTTAATAAATTTTTTATTTTAAATATGGTCCAGATTTAATTTAAAAATTTTAATTTAATATTAAAATTTTTATAATTAATATATGTTGATTATCTAGATGTACTTTGCATAGTACAAAAAATTATAGAATAATTTTAATAATTTTTTATTTTAAATCTGGTCTAGATTTAATTTAGAGGGTCCAATTTAATATTAAAATTTTTATAATTAATATATATTGATTACCAGATGTACTTTGCACAGTACATAAAAATTATAAAATAATTTTAATAAATTTTTTATTTTAAATCTGGTCTAGATTTAATTTAGATGGTCCCATTTAATATTAAATTTTTTATAATTAATGTATATTAATTATTCAGATATACTCTGCACAGTATATAAAAATTATAAAATATTTTTAATAAATTTTTTATTTGAAATCTGGTTTAGATTTAATTTAGAGGGTTCAATTTAATATTAAAAATTTTATAATTGATGTAAATTGTTAGACCAAATAAAATTAGGGGGGGAGTAATTACCAGCCTATCTTTTTGTGCATAGTACTCCTTGTAATCCCTATTATAGGATATCTTCTATAATGATTATTTGATCCTTAATACAAAGCACATGGATATTTGTTTATACTCCCTCTGTTTCAAATTATAAGACAAATTTAGAGGTTTTTCATTATCACACAATATAAAACAATTTAACAGAAATAAAGTTTCATTAATGATTTTTTTTATATTGTTCTTTAAGTGGAGAGAGAATTGATGAAATTTCACATTTTACGCCCATGTTTGTAATATTTTGAACATTAAATCCATTTGATTCTTTGTTTAAACATGGATATAAATTTTTCAACTTTTTAACTCAGTTTAGTAATATAATATATTTATATAATTAATTTTTTAATATAAAATGCTATTGAATCACACTAACTAATTGCCCTGGCCTATCCAGTTCTATAGATTAGACCACGAAGCCAATGATGAGAAACTTGGGGGGATGGAGGGAGAAATATATATATATATATATATATAGATACAGTTCCTTGCTATGGAGCTTGCAGTCAGTGTGTGAGATTGGAATCAATGGAATGTTAGGGAGGGAGGAGATGATGGAGAGAGGAGAAGCGGAGGAAAGCTTGAGAGTGGAAAAAATGAGAGACGAGTTTGAAGAAGCGATGGACGAGATGGTAGTGACGATGATAGAAATTAAAGTAGTGGTAGTGAAAATGGATAGACTAGAGAAGATCTGATAACGAGACTAATTGTAGAGGCACTTGAGAGGAACAAGGGCAAATGGAAATGGAAATAACTATGAAAGTGAGGACAGGTGGCAAGGGATGATACATAACATCATGTGTGAATGAACCAATAAATTCCCAGTTAAACATGATACGTACGTCATGAGTGAATGAACTCAGGAAAGCAAGCAAGTATTTACTGTTTGCAAGTTGCCATTAGTCAACAAAGATATTGTTGGCTCTTTGTGCCTTTATTTTTAATTACCCGCTGCAACCGGTAAGTTGGTTTCTTTTTGTAATAATATCGGCTTCTACATTAAAAAAAAAAAACAGACACAGACAATTTTTACATTTTGAAATCCCAAAATAATGAAGATTTATATTTTCTACAATTTTTTAAAGAAAAATAAAGATATTGATGGCTCTTTTTGTCTTTATATTTCCACCCCCTGCAACGAATAAGTTGGTTTCTTTTTGTAATAATATTCATTGTTACATGGAGCACAGAAAAAGGATAGAGTATTTATTAATAAAATATATTATAAAAAATTCAATATACAATTAATTTTTTATAATTAGATTGCTCCATCATTAACCATGTATTTAATAATTTATAATTTTTATTTTTATAAATATAAAACATAAATATTAATTTAAAACTTTAAATTTGAATCATTTAAATTAAATTTAGACAGTTCAATCTCATTGAAGGCAGCATGCATGATATGAGCACCCAAGATGAATCCATAGTTATTTTTGTTGGAAATCAATAATCATAAACTTACCTATTTATTGAAATATCTATTTTTTTTCCAAAAAAATCCTCCTAGTTCCACCATGGCTGACAGCGGACAAAGATGCCGGCACTAGAGCCATTGTCAAGCATTTCCAAAACAAATGTTACCATTGTGCCATGTGCCTCCTTATTATTATAAATTAAAACAAATTGTCAGATAGTATACAAAGTTGAAATATTGAATACAGTCATTAATAAGTTGATTATAAGGCTTCACCACATTATTATAAAGAAGACTACAAGTACTTTTTAAAATTAACAATTCTTTTTTGATAGGACATAGTCAATAATAATTAGTCTATAAAGATCCATAACTAATTATTATAAAAAAAAAAAAAGAGACAGGAAATAGGACATTCTATAGTCTATCGTAAGAAATGCAATTTCCAGCCATTTTATCATCAATTTCAATGTTGCTCCCAATTTTTGCCTACCAAACAGGGCTAACGAGTGGGCCTATGTCTAATTGATTCGCGAGGCCTCCATGTTTCTCATTTATAATGATGCATCTAAATGGACCCCAAAAAAATAATAAGTCAGGATTTGCTGTTCCTTTTGAAGACAATGCAGTGCGTAGATTCAAACTCGCCATGTCAAGTCTTCATCCCAGCGTCCAAGCACCATCAATAAAAAGCATGTTGGTGATAGTCCCAACGATATAACTGAGGTCCTTGGGCAAGAAATTAAATAACACAATTATGAATCATAAGATGTGCACTCCATGTACATGTTAACATTTCATTTGTTTGCAGAGTACCTTTTATAAATAATTCAGACTATTTATATGTTATTATATTGTTTTTAATTATAAAAATAAATTTTTATAAGAAGACAATTCAAAAATTAATATTATTACGTATCATAGTTCATGTAAAATAAGGGGAAATTTAAAATTTAAGCAGTAACAAGAAGGGGAAAGGGCAGTGATACTCAGAAGTTGGGCAGCTTGACGACCAATTTATTGAGAAGCAGACAGGATAGGACATAGTCAATAATAATTAGTCCATAAAATTAACAATTCTTTTTTAATAATGTTGACTATAAGGCTTCATAGAATATAGTTGTATCAAAAAGGAATTGTTAATTTTAAAAGAGTACTTGTAGTATTCTTTATAATAATGTTGTGAAGCCTTATAGTCAACTCATTAATGACTGTATTCAATATTTCAACTTTGTATAATACCTGACAATGTGTTTTAATTTATAATAATAAGGAAGGCACATGGCACAATGGTAAAATTTGTTTTGGAAATGCTCGACAATGGCCCTAGTGTCGGCATCTTTGTCCGAGGTCAGCCATGGTGGAAGTAGGAGGATTTTTTTGGGAAAAAAATAGATATTTTAATAAATAGGTAGGTTTATGATTATTGATTTCAAACAAAAACAACCATGGATTCATCTTTGGTGCTCATATCATGCAGCTACCTTCAATGAGATTTTAACTGCCTAAATTTAATTTAAATGGTTCAAATTTAAAGTTTTAAATTAATATTTATATTTTATATTTATCAATATAAAAATTATAAAATTATAAAATACATGGTTAATGATAGAGCAATCTAATTATAAAAATTAATTATATATTGAATTCTTAGTAGTTTAATAGAAAACTATTGATGCATATATTTTATTAATAAATACTCTCTTCGTTAAAAAATGTAAGGTATTTTTTGAGGTTTGAATGTTCAAAAACATAAGACATTTTTGTCTTTCTAAGTGTAATTATTTCTTTTTTTTAAATAAACATATTGAATAAATCAATTTATATTTATTTTAGGGTGAAACAATCTATTAAATAGAGGTAAATATGAAAAAATAAAAATATTTTATATTTTATAAATATATACATTTATTTTAATGAAAAAACAAGAATATTTTATATTTTATAAAAATAATAAAATGATAAGTAAAGAGGATAATAAGTGTTTACCTAAAGTTGTGTTTAGAAAGCTTTTGGATACGTAAAGAGGCTAACACAACTTACTAGAATAAAAAAGAAAGAATAAGTCTTGGAATCGAATACAAAGATGGGAACAATAAAATAGAGCCTCGGAATTGACAATGGTACCTGTAGAGACAGGAGAATATCAGTAGTGACAAGAACATAAATGAACATGAGTGCTCAGGTCAATAGTACAGGTAGAGTTAACACAATATCGGAAGAGTTTTTCATAAAAAACGTTAACTCAAAGTATATTGTTTGGTTCAGAATATGATGAAATGTGTAATGAAAGGAAAGAAAAACAATCAAAGCTCGTGTCAGATTTGATAATTGACCTTTGAGTACTGGGCTATGGAGCTTCTAGTTGTGGTGTTTGTCTCTGTCTATCTATCTATATATATATATATATACATACGCGTGCGTATATTTATAGAGGTGGGGATGGAGGAGTTTAACACTGATAAGATACATCAAAAGAATAATTTCTTTTTAAATAAAAACAAAATTAGTGCTTGGGTTTAATGATTTTAAAATTATAATTAGTTGAATATATATTATAGTTGTGGTAGATTGCATTTGCACCATCCAAAAGTTTGAATTATGTTTAATTGGATTAGTTAGGTGGAAGCTAATCAATCAAGGCTAAACTAATTGGATTAGTTATGTTTGTACGATCCAAAAGTTCCTTTGTACCATATGCAAACATTGATATTTTGGGGAGACAAGCATTTAATTCTGTGCCCAGAATTCTCCTTCTTGCTCATCACTTGGAGAATTTGTGTTACCTGGTTCAGAGTCTCCTTCACGTCCTTCACCCCATCATGTTCAACCGTCGAATTAAAAGAAGAAAGGCTCTTCTGTTTCTTCCCTGGGGCGATCCAACGGCGTGAAATCTTTCAGCGTTGACCTGACCATTTGGAGTCTCTTCTCATTCTTGTGTGCGTCGATATAGTACCGCCTGAAAGATACTTCGCAGAATCCGGCGTTCACGATGGTGAGAAGCAATTTCCAGGCCCTTGCTTCTCTGTTTTGCTTCGGCTCATGGACTTGCTTTTGGATGCCTATTACTTTTCTTGTTTTATACTGGTAGCCTTTATTGTCTGTAGATATATTTCTAGGAAATTTCCAGGTGAGCGATATTACCGTTGGACACACGGGAACAAATCTCCAAGAAGGGATGCATTTAATGAGAAAATCACTTATTTTTTAAAGAAATTTCTTTTGCAAGTTTTTATAATGTCTGTTTAAATTTTTGAAAATAATCAAAATAAAAAAGCTGATTTCTGATTATTTTAAGAAGCTACTTTTAAAATAATCTAATGTAGTAAAAGAAAGAGTGTTTTAAAGACGCTACTCCCTCTATTAAAAAATGTAAGACATTTTTTGAAGTGTTAGATATTAAAAAATGTAAGGTATTTTTAATCTTTCAAAGTGTAATTATCGCCTTTTTTTTTAAAGTACCCTCATTAAATAACTACTTTATATTTATTTTAGGGTGAAACACCCTGTTAAATAGGAGTAAACATGAAAAGATAAGATTAGTTTGAAGTCAAATAACTACTTTATTGAGGTAATGTTAAGTTAAAAATGCCTTATATTTTTTAGGAGATGGAGTAATAATAAATCATTTTTATAAAACAAAAATCAAGAAAGATGTTGTAAAATTAAAAATAACTAACTAATAACCTCTTTTTTATTATGGTAATCAAATATAAAACAATGTCTTCGTTTTGTAAAAATATTTTTTTATAAAATCTCTAAACTACCTAAAAATTACTTATTTTTAAATTTTAAACAAACGGGTTCTTAATTTTGGCTATGAATCTCCAGGAAGAAATTTTGGCTATGATTTTTTTTTTTGAACCGTCTATTGAAAAAGTTCAGGAAGATTCCTTGTTGTTAGGCGAAAAATCTAAAAATTTTATGAACTAAAATGCTGGTCTTAAACCTTACTTATTCTCAGTTTAAGAAAAAAAACAAAAACAAAAAGAAAGTGAAAATGGCATTTAAGGCTAAATTTATTATATAAAAAAGACTCATCAATTTTATATCAAATATTATTTTTATAAAAATATAAACATGTTGCTGAAAGATGAACTTGACTTATTAAATTTTTAAAGTAATCCTAACAAAAAAAATTATAAGTTAATCCGTTCTAAAATTAAAAGGCCCTTATTCCCATAAATTTTTCTAGAAAGGTCTTGAATATCGTTCGCTTAAAAAAAAAGAACAAAAACAAAAATTTTCGTATTCTGAATGGTTAGAAAGAGAATCTTTCGTTTGATACTTACAAAAGGGCTTATATTTTATGCCTTGTCGCATATTTTACTATTCTATCTTGAATTTTTACTTTTCAAGATAATGTATTTTGAATATCACCTCAAAATGCAAATAATATCCAACTAAAGGAGTTTAAGCCTAATGTGATGAACCAATATTTCAATCTTTATTCAAAGAGATAATCTCATTTAGTGTCTAATTGTAACTCAAACAGGATTCCCTTTAAGGATATCTATATATAGGAAACAAAATGTATTATTGGTATAGAAACAGCAAATCCACTCATATGACAGCAAGGGGCAGCTACTCCCACAATTTTCATTTTTGAAATTTTTGATATACATGCATGCATGCATACACACACATGTATATATATGTAATATGTATCATGTAATATCCTTCCTGACATTACGGTTTCAATACTCAAGCACTCAAATTTAATTAAAGACTTTAAAACGTTTGGAATTCCAACCTAAAACATCTGAAAACCATTTCTAAAATATTCAAATTATATATTGATACACAACGGAAGCAACTAATTCACACATACAAAGCATTGGAAGAAAATAGAAACAAAACAACATAATCAGGATAGAACAGGCCCATGCGTCACGGCTTGTGCCACATGTGCTGTGGCATGTGGTTCAAGGGTGTGGGTGTTGGTTCTGTGTCATGCGTAGCGGCATGTGTCGCATGCGTCGCAGTGCACATATTAGGTTCTATTGTCAGTACAGCAAGTCCCATACGAACTTTAGACATGCACTGTTTTCACATTCAATATTCGATTGGGGTGATTTAAGCACCCACATAAAGCTTATTTTAAAATCTAACTAATGACACTAGTTTCTTTAAATCCAATATCCCTTTTGAATAAGAATATCATACTATTTACAAAAAGGAAAACTAATGACTAACTATTTTCATTTTGTGATATTATTATATCTATTTGGTCATTGTTGAGTTAGCTTCTTTAGTCAACAATCACTATAAAAAAAATAACTTTTAGCAGTGACACAAAAAAGTCGCTGCCGATTCTCAACTTTCAGCTGCGACAATAAAAGTCGCCCTTAAAAGTTTAATACGTGCATGTCGCCACAAAAAGTCACACTTTCAGCGGCAACGTCTACTGTCATCACTAAAAGTTGAGAATTAGCAATGACTTTTTAGTGTCGCCGCTGATTGTCAACATATTTTAAAATATGTTATAATTTTTTTAAAAAAATTATGTTGTAAGTTTTAGTGGCGACAAACAAGTCACCGCTGAAAGTCAAGAATCAGTAGTGACTTTTTAATGTCGTCACTGATTATCAACATTTTTATAATTTTTTTTAAAAATTATGTTGTAAGATTCAACGGTGACATACAAGTCAGTCGAGAATCAGCGTCGACCTTTTAGTGTCGCCGCTGATTGTCAGTATTTTTATAATTTTGTTAAAAAAATTATGTTGTGAGTTTCAACGATGACACACAAGTCGCCGCTGAAAGTCAAGAATCAGCGGTGACTTTTTAGTGTTGCCGTTGATTGTCAATATTTTTATAATTTTTTTTGTAGTGATATTTCTTACACTTTCAAAATTAAATTTTATGACAAGTTCAATTTTTGTGTTTTCAAAATTAGATTAAAGTATTTTCCATAGGAAAAAATATATTTTTGTTTTACCAATTTCATGATGTTCTTTTTATTTAAGTTTTAATTTATTTCCATTTCCATTTATTTAACCAAGTTATATGTATGTATGTATAGATACACATAAATATCTTGTAACATTACAAGTGGAGAGAGGTTTATATTAAGAGATAGAGAAGGAGTTATTTAACTCAATGCTTGCAAAATCAAAAGTCTTTTGATTTTATAGAAGTCTAGAAAAATCATGGTTAAATTAGCTCTTTTGGTTTGCTTCACCTAATTACCTTTTTTTGTGCTTAAATTATTTTTTGACAAGAGTTAACAAAAAGAATTTGGATATTCTGCACAAATATCTCTTTCAAATTTTTCTCTTATTTAATATATTCTATTTTCAATTTTTGGCATTTCTATTTGTTCTTCAATTCTTTTATAATGTATTTCTTTATTTCTTCCTCTTCTATTTCCCCTTCAGATTCACTATTCCTATTTGGCTATAGACTGAGACTCTTAAGACTTATTTTATTCTTCTTTTTTGACTTAGATCCTAATATCTTATCGAACCATCTTATACTTCTATTTCTACAAGTTTTATTTTCTATTGATATTGTTCTTCCTAGGCTTAGTAGAAACACCACTGCCTAATTTTCTTATTCTTTCACAGGATATTTGAATATTATATTTCTTGAATATTCTCTGTTTGTTACTAAACTTACTTGGCAATATCATTTTTTCATAAGTTATATGTGATATTATGTTCATGTATCTTTGTTCATTTATTTCAAAAGGGGTGTTATCTATTTCATTTTCTATATTTTCTTCTGCTTTTATTTTACTAGTTATAATGAAGAACAATAAATTCCACTGTTTTAACATATGGAAAAATAATTAATATTATAAATATCATGGGATTAAATTTATACAATGAAATAAAAATATAAAAAGAAATACATAGTGATACAAAACAAGAAAAAACTAGAGTTAGGAAAATACAAGCCCCTTCTAGGAAAAATAAAAAAAGAAATTATATATAATATTCTTATATATTTCCTAAAAAAACATAGAAAAAACTTTAGAAAAGATAATTTTAAAAAAAGATAAAATAGAAATAGTTTGTTATAAATGTAAAAGATTTGGCCATTTTTATAATTTTTTTAAAAAATATGTTGTAAGTTTTAGTGGTAATATACAAGTTGTCACTGAAAGTCGAGAATTAGTGATGACTTTTCAGTATCGCTGTTGATTGTCAACATTTTTATAATTTTTTTTAAAAAAATTATGTTGTAAGTTTCAGTGGCAACATACAAGTCGCCGCTGAAAGTCGAGAATCAACGGCAACTATTTAGTCTCGCCATTGATTGTCAGCATTTTTATAATTTTTTTTAAAAAAATTATGTTGTAAGTTTCAGTGGCAACATACAAGTCATCACTGAAAGTCGAGAATCAGTGGCGACTTTTTAGTGTCGCCGCTGATTGTCAGTATTTTTATAATTTTTTCTAAAAAATTATGTTGTAAGTTTCAGTGGCGACATGAAAGTCGAGAATCAGCAGCAACTTTTTAGTGCTGCCACTGAAAATGAGACTTTTAGCGGCAACTTCAAATGTCACCATTAAAAGTTTGATTTTGTATTATCATCATAATTTTTTATTTTTATTTACCTAATATTTAACATTTTAAGACATTAATTTTGTTGTATTATTGTAATTTTATAATGAATATATAAAATAACATAATGAGTTTTCATTTAATATATTCTATGGTTAAATTATAATTTTAAGATATTGTTAAGGTATTATTTAATGCTAATAAGCTAAAGTAAAGAATTAAGCTAAACCATATTATTTTACATGTGTGTATTAAGAAATTTACAACTAAGGTTAAGATTCAATCGAGGTTAGTAAACTAAGATTAGAAAAAAAAAAGTCAATAAATGTAATATGATTTATGTTTGGATATGTTTTTTTTTTAAAGTCTGTTAGATAAACTGAAATTTGTTTGGATAATTTTATTCAAAAGTCAGTTAAGATGTTTAATGGCCAAAAATAAACATGAAATTTTTAATATATATTTTTTGACTAATTAATAACTAAAAAAATTAAATTTAAAATTATAACTAATAAGTAAAAAATCTTAAGTATTCAAGATAGAAGAGAAGAGAGAGAAAGCATAAGTCATCGATCAATGTAGAAATCAATAATACTACTTATTTATAATAATTAAACATGTGATACTTAAATTTATTCATTCATAGAATGATATTTCATCTAATCTAATTTTTCAATTTAAATTCTACATTTAACACTAGTAACTTTAAAGCTTGATGTTAGTTTAGAAACATAAATAATTTTTATATAATGATTTTAGGTGTATTTTAACTTAACTTGCAAAGAATGAGCTAGGGCATAAAGAATTGGAAGTTAGGAGGTCAAAGATTCAAGCCTTGATCTTAGCTAAACACAAGGACATGGCATGAGTTGATGCCATAATGGTGGATGATGGGGCATGAAGTATAGCAAGTGACAAAGCATGAGTTGACATACTCCCTTGCTAAATAGGTTTTTTTAAAGATTGTCAAACTCATGAGTTTAGATAAATTCACATTGGGAACATAAAATCGTAACACAAAACTTAAATCATAAAATAGTGATAGGTGGATCGTGATAGGTGGACCACATAAGTAAGCCCAATGGGCAGAGGCCCAACCCACAACCCAGTTGCTATCAGTTATTTCCTATCTCTTAACTGACTGAGTCAGAGATAATGGAATATAATTATTTAATTATTTAATAAAATGATTACTGATCTAATCCTTATAAGTTGATCAGTTGATAATCGTCAACACACGATACATTTTCTTCTACTCCATTATCTCTGCACTCTCTGAAGACTCTGGGGACCAATGGGTTGCGCGTCTATCTACACTCAAGGTAATCGAGTTTTCTCAAGTGATCAATAGATTATTCAGGTACACACATGTTTCTTTACACTATCTTATTACATCATAAATGAATTGAGATATTAGATTTACACATGGCATCAAAGCCTTGGTTATGAGTTTTAAATTTATATATTTCAATTCTTCTATTGCATATAATGATATATATTGATAGAGATTCATGCTCATGTTGATAATTTCCTTATATCCATATCATTTAGGAAATGAGTATGAATATAAAATTTAAATATGAGAATTTAAATTTTTTAAATCTTATTATTTTTATGATGAAATCATCAACATGACCTGAGGTCCTTTACGTTTAGGCATAAAATTCTATTTTTTTTATCAATTTTATCTTGGATCTGCGTCTTCCTATTTCTCTATATGCTGTCACCTAAAAAAAAGGGGTTTACGACCTCAATGATATTGCTGCATCATAGTGAGGAGTTGGTGTCGTTGAAGGACACGACATCGTCGTCGTGCACTGGCCCCCTAGTTTCTGGTGGCATCGTCATCGTGCGCTGGCCCCCTCGTGGCAGCTAGAAGACGTAGCAATAGGGTCAAAAACTAGATCCTAAGGATTTGGTTTCATAGTTTTGAGCCCAAATGGAATATGTTAAAAAAACATAAGGAAATTGGGCCAAAAGTGAAACGGACCGTTTCAGTACTATGCCTTAATCTTAGGCCAGTAGTAATATAAAAAAATTTGTCTCTGATTAATTGCATTTCAAGCCCAATTTAAATTACCTCCTTTGACCTACTATTTCTTGTATTTATGCCGTGACCTTAGGATATTTTTGGAAATTATAGTTTAGTCCCTTAACTTTTAGACTTACGTTTTGGACCCAAGTCTCTTCCAAAATTATTAATTTACCCCTGGACACCTATCAAAATTTCACTTAAGTCCCAAATTTGTTCTCTAATTTTCAAAAAAAGACCCCAGGACTATTGAAATTATTTTATTTTTTTTGTCCTAATGTTATAAAATTTGTGACTTTGTAAATTATTGGTGATGCTTAGGATCTTGTAGCATTAATAATGGACATACCCCATAGGTGTGACATTATTAATGTGATTTTGATAGTTAGTTTTTGAAGATAGGCTAATAGCACTCTTTTAATGTACTAGATATTTGTTGTACCATATAGGTATGGAACTATTTAAGGCATTATTTTATATGGACTTTTGTATAAGCTAAATATTTATGATATTAGAGCCTTCTTAGTGCATGATTATAGTTGCATAATTGATAATCACTTGTTAGGGAATTCTGTTTTATAATTATGTTGTGCACGTATAATTAATATTTCCCATTTTCTGTTTTATGATTTCAGTTTCTACTTTTGCGCAACTATCCTTTGTGAAGGCTCTCAATGGGACTAACTATGATGACTAGAAAGAGTCCTTAAATATGTATCTGACTATTTTTGAGAAAGATTTATCTCTAAGAGAACCCAAGCCTGCGGATTTCTCTTCTAAGTCTAGTGCTTCTGAAATGGCCTTCCATAAACAATGGAGTGGGTCCAACTGGATCTGTCTAGTGATCATTAAGTATACAATTGAAAAGGAAATCAGGGACATCATTTTTGAAAAGGATACTGTAGTGGAATACTTGAAAGTTGTTGGTAACAAATACAAGAAACTTGACAAGACTCAAAAGAACTACTATTGTTACTTCTTGACAATACTCGATATGACAGAGTTTCTAGTGTCAGGGAGCACATTCTAAAGCTTGTTTATTACTATAACAAGCTTAAATCATATAGAATTGACTTAAGTAAAAGTACCTTAGTTTACCGTGTTCTTCAATCACTGCTATCGGAGTATGCATTCTTGAGGACTTCATACAACTCACAAGAAGCTAAATGGTTTGTTGATCAGATAATATCAATAGTTACTCAAGAAGAGGAAGCTATAAAGAAGAATTTCTCTCACTCAATAAACTATGTTTCTCATGGCTCTAGTAGCAAATCTGGAGGGTCGTATAAGAAAAAATGAAAGAAGCATGAGGCTCTAAAGCCTAATAATCCAATTTTAAGAAGGATGGTGATAAGAGTGAGAAGTTGAAGAAGAAGCCCTTTAAGGGGTTATGCAATTATTGTAAGGAAACAAGTCACATTAAAACTAATTGCTTCAAACTGAAGAACAAATAAGAAGTGAAGGTATAATTCTTCAAACTGCCCATCTAGCTCTAGTTTGTTTTGAACCTAATACCAGGACTTCCCAAGAGATCACCCATCCTAGTACTACTCTAGACCAAGCATGCTTAACTGCTGAGCTCCGATGGGATCTGGTGCATTAGTGCACTTAAAACTGTTGTATTTTGGAAGGACTCTTACGTTGAAGCATATGTGAGTTTGGGGTTGTAAAGCACAGGTAAAACCTTACAATCCACAACAGATGAAGCTTGATGCTAAAACTGTTGATGGTTTTTTTATTGGCTATTGCATCGGATCTCATGCGTAAAAATTCTATTATCCAAATCATACTACCAGGGTTGTTGAATCTAACCAAGCTTATTTCTTTGAAGATGCCTTAGACAGTGGGAGCTCTGTGCCTAGGCATATCACTTTACATGATGAAAGCAATATTTTGCCTATGCCTATCATGGCAACCCCTCATGTTCACAGAAATAATGCCGTGAATCAGGATGAAGCTAGAGATGAACCACCTTTAGAGGGTGATGAGGATTTGGTTGTTGAACCAAGAAGGTCCCAAAGGGTTCGCAGGTCTGTTATTCCAGATGATTACATGGTGTATTTGCAGGAATTTGATTCAGATGCTATTGATAGTTTAGACCTGATATCTTACCAAAAGGCTATTTTTAGCTTGCATTTTTCTGAATGGTTAGAGGCTATGAGTGAAGAAATTACCGCTATATACCACAATCACATATAAGAGCTTGTAAAGTTACCAAAGGGTTTTAAACTAGTAGGTTACAAGTGGGTCTTTAAAACAAAATGAGGAGCTAGAGGTGAAATTGATAGATACAAAGCTAGACTTATAGCTAAGGGCTACAACTAGAAAGAAGGCATTAATTACACAGAGACCATCTCTTCAGTATCCATCAAAGAAGCTTTTAGAGTAGTAATGGCTTTAGTTGTGCAGTTTGATCTTGATTTTCACCATATGGATGTCAAGACTATGTTTTTGAATGGCGATTTGTATGAAGAAGTCTACATGACACAACCTAATAGTTTTGTTGAATCTAGTAAAGAACATCTAGTATGTAGATTGAAGAGATCCATCTATGGGCTAAAACAAGCCTCCAGGCAATGGTATTTGAAGTTTGATGAAGTTATTACCTCGCTTGATTTTGTTGAGAATGTCTCAGATCACTGTATCTATCAAAAATTTAATGGAAACAATTTTGCCATTATTGTTCTCTACGTTGGTGATATCTTGTTAGTCAGCAATTCAGTGAACTTTCTCAATGAAATAAAACACCTATTGTCTAGCCATTTTGACATGAAGGACATGGGTGAAGCCTCCTTCATTCTTGGGATACATATTCATTGTGATAGATCTCGTTGTATTCTTGGTTTTATGACAAACCACCTATATTGAGCAGGTACTTAAGAAATTTAGAATGGATTCATGTTCTCCCTCACTTGCTCCTGTTTAGAAAGGTGAACTATTTTTAGAGTTACAGTGTCCCAAGGATGATAAAAAAGGGGCTGAAATGAGAAAGATACCATACGCTTTTACTGTTGGTAGCCTTATGTATGTTCAAGTATGTACTCGGCTAGATATAGCCTTTGCCATTAGAGTGCTAGGTTGATACTTAAATAATCTAGGTCTGGATTATTGGAAAGATGCTAAGAAAGTTATGAAGTATCTTTAAGGTATGATGAATTAATGTTGACTTACAAAAGGTCAAATTCTCATGAGGTTGTTGGGTATTCTTATTATGACTTTAAGGGATCAAAAGATCTTAAAATTATTGGCTTTTCATATTCAAATTTTGCCTATTGTCTGGATGATCGTAAATTCATGACCGGCTATATTTTCATGTTGTCTAAAGGAGTTGTTTCTTGAAAAAGTATGAAACAGACACTTACAGTAGTTTCATCTATGGAAGCTGAGTATATTGCTTGTTTTGAGACTACACATCATGCTATACAGCTGAGGAAGTTGATATCTGGCATGCGCCTAGTTGAGTTAATATCACGTCCTCTAACCATTTATTGTGATAACAAATCTGCAGTATACTATGCTAATAACCACATAAATTCCAGTCGTACAAAGCATTTTGATATCAAACTTATGTTTATGAAAGAGAAAATTGCTGAGTCTCAGACCCGTGTGGTAGACATTCCTAGCACGCAAATACTTGCAAATCCGCTGACCAAGTGCTTACATGTAAAAGTTTTTCAAAATCATGTAACTTGTATGGGTATTGTGAGTTCATTTAATGCCCTGGTTTAGTGGGTGTTTGAGAACTTTTTGTGTTGCAATTTCTCTTTAGGCTTTGTTTTCTTCTGTAAGTTATGTTTAGTTCAGTTAAATGCATCTATATCATTTGTATCCTCATAGGATTCAATGATTCTGTTGTAGTATGCTATGCATGTCACTTGTTTCCCCATAGGAATCAGTGATTTATATTGTTATCTTACTGAGTTGTGTTTGAAATAAAATTTCATATTTTATTTAGATTATGAGACATCATATCACTTGTTTCCCCATAGGATCCAGTGATTTTATAGAGTTTCATTTTTTGAATTTTGTTTGTGGCTTATTTATACAACTTGCTTAATTAATGCAATCCAAGTGAGAGATTGTTGGAATTTTTATATGGATTTACATTAATTAATAAGCCTAAATAGATTAATCTTTATGATCTTGTGTGGACCGTGATAGGTAGACCACATAAGTGAGCCCAATTGGCAGAGGCCCAACCCACAACCCAGTAGTCGTCAGTTATTCCCTATCTCTTAACTGACTAATTCAGAGATAATAGAATATAATTATTTAATTATTTAATAAAGCGGTTATTGATCTGATCCTTATAAATTGATCAGTTGATAACTGTAAACACACAATACATTTTCTTCTGCTCTATTATCTCTACACTCTGTAAAGACTCTAGGGATCAGTGGGTTGTGCGTCTGTCTACATTTGAGGTAATCGAGCTTTCTCAAATGATGAATAGATTCTTCAAGTACGCACATGTTTCTTTACTCTACCTTATTAAATCATATATGAATTGAGATATTAGTTTTACACAACAACGTTATTGATTTAATACCAAGAAAATAAGAATAAAGAAAAGAAAAGTATATAAAATTCCATATAAGAAAACCCAAGAAATATTAAATAAACCTAGCAGTAGATGGCGGGGATGGGGAAAAAAGCAGAAAAAAGAATTTAAATAACACAAATAAAGTAGAGCAATGATCAAAACAATGAAACAACTAATCAAACAAGCACTAAGGATCATGATTTATCTATTGAGATGAGTTACTCTAATTAAGTTATTTATTTGTCCTGGTGCTGTAATAATATGTCCTTTAAGGTTGTCATGCACGTTAGTATATATTTGTATTTTTGTTCATCCTTAACTTTATATGCTGCAGGACATGTTTATTTTTCTGTTCAAATGTTCTAAGCATGTGTTTTGCCAATCCAACATTTTTTTCCTTAACTTTATAAGGATCCATGAAAGTCGCATTTTGAATGGCAAGCCAAACACATTAGCATATATTTGTAAACAGTTGAACAATGTTTTTGCTATTTGTATATTAAATATTATTATATTGATTAAAGCTTTAGATGTGGATAGATCTAGAGTGTGCCAAATTATAAGATATTTTTAAACAAAATTTTATATACTAATAAATATCAATAAATATACTTAGTAATATTATATTTTTAAAATAAAAATATAAATTTTTAAAAATATTCATTATTTAATAAATTAAAAATTTATAATTAAATAATTGTCAGTGTTATTGATGGATCCTAACAAAGTGGAACAGTCTAACTCTCTGACCAAGCGCAAACTTAATTTAATTTCTTTCTATTTTATTTTTTATTTTGGGGGGGTAAAGAATAAAGTTTCGATGATACTTCCAACGGAAGCGAAAATACGAGTGCGAAAAAGACCCTCCCAAAAAAGGACAAAAAGCGACTTGTTTACTTTTCCGTGCGCCGTGACTACTTCCTTACGTGTAAATCTTCCAGCTGTCCTCCTAATCACTGGCACCTTGCTCATCTGAATATATTTGAAAAAAATATAATTTTGAGTTCCTGTATTTTGTTCAAATACTCTTCATTTATTATGTAAGATATTAATTGTTTATTTTTTTATACTTCATTTATTAATTTATAAATATAAGTTATAAATTATATGAGTTGACATGTCAATAATTATATAAGATTTAACATTAATTTTTTAATTATAAGTAGCAACATTAGTTATTAAATTATAAATTTTATTTGTTAATTTACTAACATCAGTTGTAAATTATTGATAGATCTTGTAATTTATAAATATTAATTATAAATTATTGAAAATTCTTATAATTTACAATACTATATTTTGAAATATAATCATTAATTGTATTTGAAAAAAATATAATTTTGAGTTCCTGTATTTTGTTCAAATACTCTTCATTTGTTATGTAAGATATTAGTTGTTTATTTTTTTGTACTTCACTTATTAATTTATAAATATGAGTTATAAGTTATATGAGTTGACATGTCAATAATTATATAAGATTTAACATTAATTTTTTAATTATAAGTAGCAACATTAGTTGTTAAATTATAAATTTTACTTGTTAATTTACTAACATCAGTTGTAAATTATTGATAGATCTTGTAATTTACAAATATTAATTGTAAATTATTGAAAATTCTTATAATTTACAATTAATATTAGTAAATTAACAATTAATATTAGTTGATTGCATGCCACGTTTTATACATTAAAAATATTGTAATCTATAGTAGGGACTAGGGAAGGATTGGAGAGGAAATCAGGAAATAAAATGGTGGGGTGAGTTTTGATAGAGATGAGTGTGAATGTGGTGGAAGAGAGCTGTGGAAGCGGTAAGTGCAACCACGTGGAGTGGTTACTCAAGCCCAATGAAGCGCAGCTTCAGATACTTTAAAGGAAAAATTTGAAACTTAATTTCAAATAAGTTTAAAACTATTTTAAAATTTTAATTCAGTTTAAAGAAAAAAATTAAAAAAATTTTATCAATAAAAAAATTAAAATATTTTTCATTTATTACGTAAAATTATTAGCTGTTAATTTTTTTTACTACACTTGTTTATTTACCTTGTAAATTACATAAATTTGTCAAGCAATCAGTAACATTAATTATTAATTTACTAATATTAATTGTAAATTATAAGAATTTTCAATAATTTACAATTAATATTTGTAAATTACAAGATCTATCAATAATTTACAACTGATGTTAGTAAATTAACAAGTAAAATTTATAATTTAACAACTAATGTTGCTACTTATAATTAAAAAATTAATGTTAAATCTTATATAATTATTGACATGTCAACTCATATAACTTATAACTCATATTTATAAATTAATAAGTGAAGTACAAAAAAATAAACAACTAATATCTTACATAACAAATGAAGAGTATTTGAACAAAATACAGGAACTCAAAATTATATTTTTTTCAAATACAATTAATGATTATATTTTTTTCAAATACAAATATTAATGAAGAGTGTTTACTCTTCCAGCTGCCTGGTTCTAACCTTACACCGATTAAATTAATAGTCGCGCAGTGACGTATTTGTTTTATGAAGTGTCATAACGGTTGTGAAGGACGGAGAAGCGACGGAGAATGGCAAGGTACTTTTTTTTTTTTTAATGAAATCTGAAATGCATTACTAACCAAAACTAAATAACAAAGTAATGGAACAAAAAACAAAAGACAAGATAAACCTATCCTCTTTTATCATCCTCCACTTCTAAATCTGAACAGGGATGATGATCAAAGAAGTAAAAGTTAACATCTAAAGAGTGAGATAAGTTTATTAGGTAATCAGCAATTCTATTACAACCCTTATATACATGATTAAAATGGCAAGGTTACTTTAAAAAACTGAGTTGCACGTGGATTGTCAACAAATTTGTGTTTAATTTGGATTTGAATATATCTAGATAGTCAATATATAATAATTATAAAAATTTAATTTTAAATTGGACTCTTTAAATTAAATCTAGATCAAATAAAAAATAAAAATTTATTAAAATTATTTTATAGTTTTTATTTTGATAAATATAAAATAAAATAATACTTTAAATTTAGACCATTCAAATCAAAATCTAGATGGTCCAAATCTTATCAAATTGATGAGTACCGAAGTCAGGTCCAATAGAAAGGAAGTATAAGTTGTCTCTCCCTTACTCAAATTATGTATGTTTTAAGTATGTATGTTTAATAGAGATAAAGATAGAAACTTGTTGAAATTTTTAAATAGAGTTAATGAGATTGTATAACAATTATATTGAAATAATAACTATCATATAATCTCAAAAATGTATGACTGTTATTTCAAAATAACCACTGTATAATCTGTAAGGTAAAAAAATAAAAAAGTTAGTCTATATAACAGTTTCTTAAAATAACTACTATATAGTTATAGAGCCATATAGCGGTTATTTATGAACAACTATTAAATAGTTTTTAAGGAAAAAAAATAAAAACTATGGTTTTTCTTAACAACTTATTATATAAATCTAGAGACTATCTAACAATTATTTAATATAACCACTATATATATATATTCTCTCTTAATTAATTCCAATCCCGCCTTCACTATATAATGTCTTTTGGAATTGGAATAATTATTATGTAGAGGACGCAGATTATTTTCTTAGTAGTGATCTATAAGATTATCCATGGCCCTTCGGTATCCCTTTGCTTGGCTCTTATCTTCCTTGCGTTCTAATAATGTTTCCTTATTGCATTGTATTCCTTCAAACCCTTCTTCATCTGCCCCATATATAACATTTCCTGAACTTTACAGGAATGGTTTATATTTTTTTTATACTGGCATTAGAGTCATATTGAAATATATTTAAAAATATATTTTGAAACAATATAATTCTTGGCCCTTAATTTTTCTCTCAATTATCAATTTAGTCTTTAAATTTTGACTCAATACAAATGAATCATTTTAGTATATTAATTTAAGAAAGTGTAAAAAATGAGTTATGAAAAATTAATAAAATATAAAGATTGAATTGTTTCAAAACAAAAATCTAAATAAAATAAATTATTTTGGGTCAAAATTTAAGCACTGAATCAATAATTTAGAACTAAAAGTTACGTTTTGCTTAAAACTCACAATTAGCCCCGTGGCCCGGGACAAGCATCAGAGGAGGCATGGCCTTCTTCATTTCTTTCATTTACCATATTGCCCTTCCATCGCCTCCTCATTTACTACTTTGCCATACGGCCGTTACAGAAGGGGAATATGTGAACCTGTTGTCCGCGGGACGATGGGATTAATTGTGAACTAACAATCGTGGCCGAGTATCATGCATATCACTAATAACACTGCAATATTTTGTTAGTTCTTATTTATTATTATAAGGTACAAAGCATACACCATTTGTTCTTCCTATTTATACAAGCTTCTCTTCAACAAACTAATTAACATCATTTCTTCTACTGGTCTTCCATGGCTACTCATGACGGTACATCCTTTCTTCTTTCTTTTTTATACTCTCTCTTCTATCAGATTAGGTTAGTTTTTCTCCCAAAAAAATATCAGTGCATGTTATGATAACTTTATTTTTAATAAAAATAAAATTAGTGTTTGGGTTTAATAATTTTAAAATTTTGGGTAAAATTTTTTCGGCTCATATTTAAAAATATTTTGGAACACAAACATCTTTAAAATTAGGTTAAATGATGCAAAATATTTAAATTAAGGGTACAAAATAATGATACATACGACCAATCCTTGAAATTTTTCTTAAGTTCAAAAGAAATATGTGCTGTGTAGTGTGTATAATGATTTTTTCTTTCATTAATAAAATTGACCTCCTAGTGTTTTATTGTTTGTTTAAGTTTTCATTGCTTTGTATTTTCCCTTGTATAAAAAAAATAAATAAAATTCACTTTTTCCCTTAGAAAACACAAGAAGCCACTGATTGTTTCTTCTAACGTGATTGGTCGTTGTAAAGGACAGAGAAGCGACGGAGAATGGTGAGGATCCGATCCACATTAAATTCTTTCATTAATCGGTACGTACGTATAATAATTTTATAAAAACACAGAGGCCAGAGCCCAACGCGTATTTCTTCGAAATGCCCTTTTTGTTGATACGGAGGCCAGTGTGTGGGGTTGAATTTCCACATGCATTTAGAACAAATGTAGACACAGAGGCCAGCGTCCACACGTCATTCTCGCATATCTTTTTGTTGACTAGTAACAGCAACTTGGAAATAGGATTGGATTTTCCTGCATGCGCGCAGTTAATCGCACAATCACTTTCTCTACATGAT
Organism: Prosopis cineraria; assembly: GCF_029017545.1. Classification (NCBI taxonomy): domain Eukaryota; kingdom Viridiplantae; phylum Streptophyta; class Magnoliopsida; order Fabales; family Fabaceae; genus Prosopis; species Prosopis cineraria. The sequence continues at coordinate 19,580,118 of NW_026555343.1, read as the reverse complement.
CAAGATTTTTAAACAACTTTTTTATGGAAGTGTAGTACGTTAGTTAAGAATGATTTATATTGAACACTTGAAACATCAAAGTGGGTACAGTTACAGGTGAGCAGCTGATTGAATTTAGGTCATGTTCTTTATTACTGGAAAAGAATACAATAGAATGGATTAAAAAAATTAAAATAAAAATAAACTAAATCATCATTTTTTCATGGTAAGCTTGATAAAACTCATTAACATATATTGTAAATGTGAAAATTATCACACTCTTTAAAAATCTGATGAGTTATGATTTCCCACTCTAAGACTAAATTACCCATCTTTATTATTAATGTAATCACCTATTTTCTTTAATTATCTTATTTTTACCTTTATTTTTTTAATTCATTCCATTTCATTTCTTTTTAATAAGCAAACATAACCTAATGTTAACCAACACTCAATAGTAATTGGAAAATTATAGGGTAATAATTAAACAGATTATCATAAGCTAAAGAGACGATACGTAAGTGAAAGATCTAAAAACAGTTTCTTGTATATATGGAGCTGGGGGTTATAAATAAGATATAATGGTTTTGTATGGCAAATGGTTTCGGCCTCCTATATATATATATATATATAAAAGAAAGAAATAAAATTGTGGAGCTATATTGAAAAGAGATAGAGGCACAGTGGCACAGTACACCCTGCTTGTCCCATATTCTTTTTTAATTTCTGTTCTGTCTCACGGTTCAATTGTGTATATATGTGATTAAATGAGAACTATTCAATTTTCATAAGTTATTTGATCTATTTATTTTCTCTTATTTGATGATTTAAAAACATAAGAAAATATATTGATAAAAATTAAATTTAAGGAATCAAATGAATAACTAAGACAAATATAAGAAACTAAAAATTTCATTTAACCCTATATTAAAATAGTGAGACACAATTTAATTTGTTTAATTCCTATATAATTATAAATTTAAACAACAACATTATATAATTTTATTCATATTAAAATATTTTTATTGCTTATTTGTATTATATATAATTGAAAGATAAAAAATACACATGGGTTGTAGCTTTTGGGTCAGTAAACTTCATCTTGGGGTTCCTATAACCAATTCCTTCCGCTATTTATTTTGCTCTTGAGCGGAATCAAAATGGGGGAGAAGAGCGTGGTTTGGTTTCTTTGGATCACCCAAAAGGAGGTGCCGTTTATTTGATGAGTTTCATGCGATGATCACATTGCTGAGCAGGGAATCCAAACCAGAGTGAATACGTGCTTCCTTTCCTGAGCTATTTATTCACTATTAAAGCTGATAATTCAAGCGGAGCCCGACAGGCTAGCTCAAACCTGCCCAAAAATTTTTAAGGCCGGGCTTTGAAAAATTATGATTATTTTATGTTCGAACCTATTCGGGTGAAGAAATTTGGGCCAAGCTCGATCAGGTTCGGACTTGGCCTGAATACTAGAATAAAAAAAATTTATTTTTGAAAAATATATAAAATATAATAAATATTAATTAATTTTTAAATTTTTAAATCATTTTATGTTAAAATATCATATATTTGAGTCTTATACATCATTTAAGTATAAAAAATATATATATTATATTTTTTATAAAATAAAATAATTAATTTTAAAGTTAAAAAATTAATTAAAAATAATTTTTAAAATAAAATTCAGGTATTCGGGCCGCCCAAAGCCCAATGGAATTCGGGCTGAGCTTAACTATTCAGGCTTTTTTAAGACTCAAACATATTCGGGTTCGGGCCTATTCGGGCGAGCCCAAATAGGCCCGACCAGTTCGAATTTTCAGTTCTATTCACTATATCTTTTTTAAGGAAAAATCTAGATTCTTTGATTGCCAGAATGGTTTTCCTACTCATCCCTTTAAGAGGAGATTCGTGCCATCCAAATTTTTATTTGGATGGTTAAAATTTAAAGTATTATTTTTATATTAATTTATAAAAATTATAAAATAATTTCAATAAATTTTTTACTTTTAATTCGATCTAAATTTAATTTAGAGAATTCAATTTAATATTAAAAATTTTATAATTGATATATATTAGTTATTCATATATACTCTACATAGTCCAAGTATATCTAAACTATACAGAGTACTTTTAAAAATTTGAGATATTCAGTTATAAAAATTTTAATATTAAATTAGACATTTTAAATTAAATCTAAATCAAATTAAAAATTAAAATTTTATTAAAACCATTTTATAATTTTTATAAATTTTTATTTTAATAAATTAATATAAAATAATATTTTAAATTTAGATTGTCTAGATAATCTCTTACATCTTTGTAAATCTGCCTCACAATTTTCCTTCATTTCCATAATCGTCACTACCGCCTCGTCGTTCACTTCTTCAAACTCGTCTCTCATCTCTTCCACTCTCAAGCTTTCCTCCGCTTCTCCTCTCTCCATCTCCTCCCAGCTCCCTAACATTCCATCATCTGGATCCCAATCCCTCATTTCCGACAGCTTCAATCTATGTCAATGCCGCACCCTCATGCCGGTGTTCAAGCCGACGAATCCCTTGCAGCGGAGTTCGAGCCCACTGCACCCGGCTCCGTCGTCTTCAGGACACCTCTGAATCTGATCCCTCAACCCCCGCAACTTAATTATCATCGTCATCTGCCCCTATCACAAATCCCGATACTCGAACCCATGTTCGACTCTCACCCCCAGGGACCCATGGCCTCCGACGACCCCCTCGCACTCAGCCATGTTCAAACATACCACCGGGCGCCGTCCCGTCCCATGGAAGCTGACAACCACCTTACGGAGGAGTTCGAGCCTGCAGCACCCGCCTCCGGCTCCGTCACCGCCATCCTCAGGACACCTCTGATCCATCTACCCCATCAAGTTAATTATCATCATCTGCACCCATCTCAAATCCATATGCATCAATTCCGACTTCAACCCTTTTTCGACCCTCACAGCGGTGTTCAGGCATACCGCCAGGGACCCACGGCCTCCGATGACCCCATCGTACTCAGCTCCGACGTCCTTTGGACACCTCTTTTTCTACCCCTTCAAGTTGGTCATCGCCTGCTCCAATCACAAATCACTCATTTCCAACAACCTCAGCCCATGTTAACGCGGCATCCTGACGGCAGTGTTCAAGCATCCGGCCAAGGGCCCCATCCCATTGAGCTGATTAACAGGCCTCCAATGGAAGCCCACGACCCCCTCGAGGCAGAGGTCGAGCCCGCTGCACCCAGCTCCAATCAACAAGGAACTCAAAGATCTGTGGAAAGGTACTGTATTCTCTATCCTCTCTCCCTTGATTTCACATTCTCCTTTTGGGGGAAGGGGACGGGAGGCCCTCCCATCCCCTCCCATCCCCTCCCCTCCCCTCCTTTCCTTTGATTAGGTGGAGGGGAGCCCCTCTCCTCCGTTGGTTAGGTGAAGGGAAAGAAAAATTTTTAAAATTTATCCTCCCCTCCTCTCCAAAACCTCCCCCCAAATTAGGGGGAGCCTCCCTTCCCTCCCCTCCCTTGCCTTTAAACCAAAAAAACCCTATGGTTGCCCTAAACTGCATCTTGGGCAGTTTTTCTCTCTCCCTTGCTTTCAGACTTTATCGTACTGTTCATTCTGCTCTTTTTCAGAGATCATATACGATAGGGGTCCAATAAACTAACTTGCCAAAACTCTTAAGGATTCCCACATTATTATTGTTTGGTTATTTTGAATCCTACAAATTAAACTTAAGCCTCAGCAGCCTCCACCTCTCTACGACATCCTCTCCTCTCCCTCATCCCCTGCAAGTTTTATTGTTTGGTTACTTAGATTCGTTCAACATCTATTACAACTTATATACAAGACCAAACATTTTTGAATGCCTTCTATGTTATTCATCTTTTATTACATACAGGTCCTACAGGCAGCAACTACACTCTGTCATACAATTTCTGATTGGTACATTCGGAGTTTACCTTCAAGTTGAATACCAACCCAAAAAGAAATCTCCATTTGATGATGATCATGCGACCATTATGACAGCCATTTTTGTCGACATATGCCTCTATGCAGTGACTTCGATCGCAGAATTTAAACTTGAAAGTGAAGAGCCTTACACTTCCATCATCATAACCTTTGGTCCACTGTTCGGATTTCTTGTGATTGTGCTGCTTGTTTGGATCTTAATTCCTTTGTTGGGCATCGTTGCATCCATCATATGGGGTCTCTTTACATTGAAAGCTACAATCACCTCATTCCCAATGATCGTGCAATGTCTTCGTCAGGCATTCTCAAGTATCAGACAATACTTCATTTCAGAACCAAGTCGCCCTAGGGAGCCCGAAGTGTAATTGAATAAGAAATCATAACTTGTCAACAAGGATAAAATGATCTTTTCTATTTTAAATTTATTGACACAAATGTCCCTAAGAACTTTAGTGGAATTATAGTATTTTGAGGGATTAGATTATCATTTATGTAATTCAGAAAATTTTATTGTCATTTTTCCTTTTTTAAAAAAATTAAAGATAGAAATTTTAATAAATGTAATTTAATTTGTAATTTCATTAATATCCCTTAGAATTACAACTACATAATTCAGGATTTCGTGAGATAATTCAGGATTTCGTGAGATCACTGAAATTGTGAAGTGGAGCACTTTTAAGCGTCATTGACCCTTTTTACTCTGAAATCTGAAGTAAGAACATCTTTTCACTTCCAAACTAGGTAGGTTGATGATTATTTATTTAAAAAAAAAACTACGTGTTCATCTTTGATGCTAATTATCTTTGATGAGATGTGAACTATTTAAATTTAAACTAGAAAATTTATATTTTAAGCTTTTAATTTAGCGAGAACACTACTTTTGGTCCCCTGCACTTTTTTTTTAATGTTTAAAATCTTAGCTGGGCTTGGCAATTCGGCCTTTTTTTTATAAGTTTATGCTTATTCGGGTTAACTAAAATAAGTCTAGTCCCAAGTTGAAGCTTGAAGTGTTCAAAGAAAAGGGCAATGGGAGAACTTGAAGCTCTCAGCCTGATCTTCTTCTAGCAAGAGCCAATAATTAGGGTTGGCTAAGCTTGTTTGAGCTAGGATACTTAAAATTAGTATCTACTTTCAAATCTTGGTCGGGCTTGTTTCAAATCTTGGCCGGGCTTGCTCTCAACCTAATATACTTTAGAATTAATTTATTTTTTGTATTATAAAAAATGTAAAATATATTTATAGGATACTTAAAAAATGTAGACGACTCAATTTTTTATTAAAAAAAATTATGGGTGTGTAAGAATAAAAATCAAGATTAAAATACATTATAAATATTTTTTGATATATTCGATGGATATTTTAAGTTGAGAGGTTTTTTTTTTAACTCCATGTCAATGGTTTTTTTTTTGTCCAATGTAGCTTTTTTAAAATGTATTTTTCTTATTAAAAATTTCAACTTAGCACCCATTTAACATGTCAACACAAACTTATAAACAATGTTAGTGGATATGTCAATAATTTTAACACCGTTTATGTCAAGTCCAAGTTCACATAAAATTGTAGGGACTAACATTGTAAATAGAGAAAAGTAAAGGCACCTGGAAGTATAAAAAAAAGTGAAAAGGCCTATAATAAAACTTAATCAAAGTTTAAGGATCAAAAGTAGTACTTTCCCTTTAATTTATACTTTCACTTTATATTTATCAAAATAAAAATTATAGATTTTTTGATAAATATGCTCATCAAAATTCTAAATGGTCCAAATTTAGTTTTAAACATTTATAATTTTTTAAATTGACTATCCAAATTTATTATGAACAATCCATATTTATAATTTTTAAATTTTTTTTTTGGAAACTATTGGTGAGAAGATTATTTTTATTTTTAGTGTTGTATTTACCCAAAAAAAATTTAAAAAGTTTTTATATTAAATATGGAATGTCCAAAGTAAATATAGATAGTCATTTTATATAATTATAAAAAATTTAATATTACATTTGGAACATCTAAATTATGTCTAAACTCTCTAAATTGGTGATGAGCAGATTCCATAAAAAAAAAAATTGATTTAGTGAATATTAAATAAAAATATAAATTAAAGGTTGTAAATATCAACCGTGCAAATTTAACTTGGATGGTGCAAATCTTCTGTGAGCACAGACGACCCCAGAAATAACCGCATATGACAATAAATATTATTACTAAAATATATTGACTGATTTTCTTTTGACTAAGTATATTGACTAATTTTAAATCATATAACGACTGATTTTCTAAACAATTATTAAAACATGGTCGCTTTCTTTATAGAATCGTATAGTGCACCTCATATTTATGAGATCTCCAGGTAAGTTGCTTTTCCTTCAGAAAAGCACCTAAAGAGAAAGACAAGGCAATAATTTTTTTCTATTTGAAAATTACGTTTAGCTTGCCATCTAAACCCGGATTTTGTTTATATATTTATCATGTTGATCTGAAAGGTTTATTGGAGATCTAATTTAACTAAAGTTCATTTGACAAACGAAGTTTTAAGTAGCTTTTAACTTTTGAAACGTGAATTGGAGTTAATTTCAAATTTTTTTCATATTATAGAAATAATTTTTAATTTATCAAACTAATTTTTTAAAGAACATATTCAATCATAAATGAATTTTTGACAAATATAATGGACTTTTAACAAAATAATTTTAAACAAGCTGAAAACCAAACTCGATCGTACTAAGATGTATATGTACAAATGAGAAGAGAACAATAAATATTCCAAATCGATATCATCCAAGTCACTGGTGAGCAAAGCATGCAATTAGGAAAATGGATCAAGAGCGACAAGAAATTAAAGTGTATACAAAACAAAAAATTTAAAAACAAAAAGCAAGACCGAAATAAACCATAAGAAAACGCTGAAAAAGAGAAGAAGAAGAGAATCATACCTTTGAATTGAGAAACTTGTGTGTTTGATGGCTCCTCATGAACATATATATCTCCTAAGGCTAACGTCTTGCTGCGTCGTCGATACATTCAAATTCTGGCGAAAGGAGAGAGCTACAAGGGGAAATAGATCGATTTAAGAGGTTCACAGTAAGGCAAGCCAAAGATTTAAAGAGCTCCAGCTACAACGACCTTCACTTACCAAGTCTTCTCTGCAAGGACCAGACCGCAGCGACCATTCAAAGCATATATTTTACAGAGACATGCAAACTGGCCGGTTCGTAGTAGATTAGTTGATCAGTCTTCTTTACTCAAAAAGTGAGAAACATGCTGCCATTATTTTGAATTCTAGAAAACACAATAAATAGAATAAATACAATATATTTGAGAGACACACACGTCTCCTGACTGGGAAAACATTTAACCTCAGATGGTCGGTATAAACATTAAATGGTTCTCTGAAACTGATGACGTTTTTTGAAGTAATCAAATAACCACAGCCTTTTTCTGTCCCCCCCCCCCCATGTGACAATAAATATTACTCCCTTCATTTAAAATTATAAGATATTTTTTAAATAAAATCTCAGATAATAATAAATATTATTAAATATATTTAACAACACTTAATTAGTATTAAATAGAGAGAGATAGGGTAATATTGAAATAGGCTTATTTAATAAAATTTTAATCTTTTCAAAGTATTTTATATTTTAAAATGAAAAATCTCCCTTAAAACTGTCTTATAATTTGAGACGGAGGGAATATTATAACAAGAAACCAACTTATTGGTAGCAGGGATTAAAAAAGTAGACACATGTTTGCAAATATTAAAAACATGTTTGCTTTCCTGGAAAAATATGAGATCTGGGGGTAAAGGTTGTTTTATGACTGTATCTATCCTTCAGCAGATCGAAGAGTAGCCTGCATTTGGATATTTCTATTTGAAAAATATTTTTAAAGGAAAAAACACAGAACATATGATGCGCAAGCTAGGTTAGTTGAATCTTGTTTAACTGGGAATTTATGGTGGGGGATTGCGAGGGACCACCGTCGCATGCCTTCCTGAGTTCATTCGCTATCTTGTGTCCTCCCTTCCCATGTGACAACAAGGCTTCTAGAAGATTTATAAGTCACATTAATTTTGCCTCTGCAACCTCAGAGAAATTCATAGATAAATTAGGTACGTCACATTATTTGTGGTATGTTCAATAATAACATAACATTAAAATGGCATTAAATATAAAGTGATTCTCGCACTAATGATAGTAGAGTCAAAAAAGGCAAAAAAAATTACATATACATTTTATTATAAGAATAAAATCAATTAAAATAATATTATATAAGATTTTATTTAAATAACTTAGAGCATTCTAATCAAACATACTACAAATGACATGACGTCCTTGGTGTACCTGGAAATTTCTCTGTGGCCTGTATTCATTTCTCACAGCAAAACAACTCTGTTCAAATGATGTACGGTAACTTCTCTGAAATCATCTGGAATAATCATCTTTAATGCTCATCATTATTGATTGTAACTAAATAACTACGTGCCATTGACTCATTATGGACAATTTTTAATTTAAATTATATGCCTTGTTTGATCTAGATAGTTTTAACATTGAAAACTATATTTAAAATGTACTACTATGCCAAATTTTATGATAATTATTGTTGATTTGAGTTATCATAACTTACTCACAATCATTCTAAATATCCTAACTATTCTATTGAGATTTTGACAATTTATAATGAATGATAATTTCTTGGTTTGGGAATGACAATATAGGTTACAAGAAACCTTATAATGATTATTGAGACAAAAATAAATCATCAAAATGGATGCTTATGCTGAATTTTTTTTTTTGCAAATTTTCAGCAAATTTTTTGGACAAATTTAAATTGAAATAATCATTACTTGAAAAAACCTATTTGGCCAGGGAGTATCTACTCATTCCATGTCGCTTACTACTTCATGCCACATCACCCACCACTATGGCATCAATTCATGCCTTGTCCTTGTGTTTAACCAAGACTAAGGCTTGAATTCCTAACTTCCTACCTTCCAATTACTTGTGTCTAGCTCTTTCTTTGCAATTTAAACTAAAATACACTTACAATTATTATATAAAAAATTAAATATATATTATTTAATTACAAATAGAGAGGTTAGAAATGTTAGAATCAACCGAAGCTAGAAAATTGAGATCCATTGTAACTGTAACATGATTTATGTTTGGATACTTTTTTTAGAAGTCAATTATACAAACAAAAACTTATTTAGATGATTTAATTTAAAAGTCAGTTTATATATGTAATAACAAAAAAGGACATGAATTTTATGATATTTACCTTGGCAACTCATTAGATATTTTGAGGAAAAAATAATAAACTTTAAATTAAAATTTTTTTAAAAAAATATAGAATTAAAAATATAAAATAAAGTAATAAAGTATGAATCTTAATTTTTAAAAAGGTAGAATGAAATGATAAATTAAAAATATCCAATTATTAAAATTTAAAAGTCAGTTTGATAAATTAATAAAATTTCCTTGGATAATGTAATTCAAAAATCTGTTTAGATGTGTAATTATGAAAAAAAATATTTCCTCCATTAAAAAATGTAAGGCATTTTTTGAGGAGTTGGATATTAAAAAATATAAGGCATTTTTAGTCTTTAGATATGTAATCATTGCCTTTTTTTTTAAAGTGCCCATATTGATGAATGACTTTATATTTATTGTAGAGTGTTTAATAAGAATAAATATAAAAAAATAAAATTAATTTAAAAGTAGATAGTAATTTTATTAAGAGATAAAATTTTATTAAAAATAATTTATATTTTTAAATGAAGGGAGGATAATTTCTGTGAAGTAGGAATCTATATATATTACATATAGAGCCGAACGGTAACTAGGAATGTAATTCTGGATCTAAATTGATAAGATCGAAAAGAATATGAATTTCAAACAGTGGTCTGTGCAGACTAGATACGTCACAATCAGATCATTGGAGCCGTTACCGCTAATTGTCAAATAATCGTGGCCGTCTGTACTGATTCTCCCACTTTGCCCGCTCGATAGTATGCATTAAAATCCACTTCCATTTTAATTGGATCGAACGGTTTGCATATAGTTCATTTCAATTATGTCATTTTAATCAGATAAAGTTCATAAAATTTTTTGACCTTTGAAATAGTTGTATATAACTCTTTTTTTTTTGTGAATGACCTTTATCACTTTTAAAAGTTTAAAATTAACTCTTCTAATTTTTAATTTTGTTTTTTAAACCCCAACTATTAATTATATTATTTTTTGTAAGGGTTAAAATATCATTTAACTAAAAAAAATATTAAATAAAATATTATATTATAAAACTATGACTAATCAATTTCTTAACACAGAAAAAGAAAAGAAAAAATTAATCATTTGGTTATTGTAATTTTAACCTAATTGTAACTTAATTCCTAAATTTTGACTTGTTATAACTTAGTCTCTAAAATTTTGACTCAGTTGTAAATTAATTCCTAACCTTTACTTCTTGTAATTTAGTCCTTGAAGTTTAAAAAAACACATGTTCATCTTCAATGCTAATCATCTTTAATGAGATCTGAACATTCTAAATTCAATGTAGACAATTTAGATTTAAAGCTTTTAATTTAGGGAGAACACTAGTTTTGGTCTCAATACTTTGCTCGAGTTTTACTATAGGTCCTTATACTTTTTTTTGGGTATTTCAGATCTTGACTGGGCTTAGCTATTTGACATTTTTTTTATAAGTTGAGCTTATTTAGGTTAACCTGAATAAGTCTAGTCCGAAGTTGAAGCTTGGAGCATTCAAAGAAAAAGGCAACGGGAGAACTTGAAGCTCTCAATCTGATGTCCTTCCAACTAGGGCCAATGGTTCAAACTAGTTGGGCTTATTTGATCTAGCTTGAAGAATAAGCTTGAATTGATTAAAAAATAAAATTTATTGTGAAAAACATAAAATATATTTCTAGGATACTTAAAGAATGTAGATGACTCAATATTTTTTTTAAAAAAAATTGTAGGTCTTAAAGATTAAAAATCAAGATTAAAATATATTTTAACTATTTTTGGATATATTTTATGGATATTTTAAGTTGAGTGTTTGTTTTTAACACCATGTCAATGTTTTTTTTTATCCGATGTAGCTTTTCTTAAATTTATTTTGCTTATTAAAAAGTCCAATTAGGCACCTATTTAATACATTAGCACAAACTTTTAAACATTGTTTGTGGACAGTGGCGGAGCTAGGATCTAGAGTCAGGGGATGCGAGACACCTCAATTTAAAAATTAATAATTTTAAAAATATTATAATAATTTTAAAAATAATTACATTAAACAAAAATATAATAAGATACATAAAATTATGTATATTTTTATTTGGAAAAAAATATATTGAGAATTTCTTTAGGCAAAAAAATATGTTGAAAAAGTTGATATACCGTTTATTTGAAAAAGAGAAAAAGAAAACTATTACCGACGACTTTAATTTATTGTGCTTGGATTTTATTGATTCATTTTTCAATAATATATTTAATGGGTATAATTTTTTTATTTTAAATTTATAAAATATGAGTTAAAATATCATTTCTTTTAGAAGTCTTTAAATTTAAATATTTTTCTATTAAGTCTAGAGGGTTCAAAATTCTAAAACTATAAGTGCATGATTGTAATTTTTACATACCACCTATGCAATTTGCCTCATGTGAGGGGGTGCATTCGCCCCCCCTTCACATACACATAGCTCCATGAGTGTTTGTGGATATGTCAACAATTTTAATATTGTTTGTGCCAAGTCAATGATCCTATGAAATTATAGGGGCAAATGCTATAGACAGAGAAAAGTATAGGGACATAAAAAGATTAAACAAAAGTGTAGAAATTTATAACAAAACTAAATTAAAGTTTAAGGATCAAAAGTAGTGCTTTTCCTTTAATTTACATTTTTACTTTATATTTATCAAAATAAAAATTATAGATTTTTTACATCACAATTCTAGATCCAAATTTAATTTTAAAAATTTTAAAATTTTTTTAAATTGACTATCCAAATTTATTGTAAAATATCCAGATTTAAAATTTAAAATTTAAAATTTTTAATTTTTTTTGAAAACTGATGGTGAGAAGATTGTCTTTATTTTTAATATTTTATTTACCAAAGTAAAAATTTATAAATTTTTTTATATTAAATATGGACTGTTCAAAATAAATCTGAATAATCATTTTATGAAAAATATAAAAATTTTAATATTAAATTTGGAACATCTAAATTATATTTGTCTAGATTGGTGATAAGCAGATTCCAAAAAAAAAATTTGATTTATTAAATATTAAATAAAAATAAAAATTAAAGGTACTAAACATCAACCCTGCAAATTTAATTTGGATGGTGCAAATCGCCTATGAGCGCAGATGACCCAAGAAATAACCCCATGTGACAATAAATATTAGCACAAAAAGAAACTAATTCGTTGCGAGGGGGTTAAACATATAAAGACAAAAAGAGCCAACAATATCTTCCTTTGTTGACTCAACGACAACTTGCAAATAGATGATAATATCCACGAAAACGTATTTAGGATCACAACAAAATAAAAGGAGCCACTTATGATTTTTCTTTTTATAAATAGTATGATAGTTTTTTGTCTCGAATAGTACGATTGCTTTATAATTATTTTAAATCTTATATTGACTGATTTTCTAAACGATTATTAAAACATGGTCGCTTTCCCCAAAAAAAGGAAAATCTTTTATAGAATCGTACAGTGCACCTCATATTTATGAGATCTGGAGGTAAGGTTGTCTTTCCTTCAGCAAAGCACTTAAAGAGAAAGACAAGGCAATAATTTTTTTCTATTTGAAAATTACTTTTAGCTTGCCATCTAAACCAGGACTTTGTTTATATATTTATCATGTTGATCTGAAAGTTTATTGGAGATTTAATTTAACTAAAGTTCATTTGACAAGAGAAGTTTTAAGTAGCTTTTAATTTTTGAAACTTGAATTGGAGTTAATTTCAATTTATTTTCAGATATTATAGAAATAACTTTTAATTTATCAAACTAATTTTTGAAAGAACATATTCAAGCATAAATGAATTTTTGACAAGTATAATGGACTTTTAAGAAAAGAACTTTTACCAAGCTTAAAACCAAACAAGATCGCCTACTAAGATGTATATATACAAACGAGGAAAGAGCGATACATATTCGAAATCATCATCCAAGTCAAATAGTGAGCAAAGTATGCAATTAGGAAAATGGAGCAAGAGCGAGAAGAAATTAAAGTACATACAAAACAAAAAAATTTAAAAACAAAATGCAAGGCCGAAATAAACATAAGAAAACGCTGAAAAAGAGAAGAAGGAGAAGAAGAAGAGAATCATACCTTTGAATTGAGAAACGTGTTTGATTGCTCCTCATGAACACACACACACATATATATATCCTAAGGCTAACGCCATGCTGCGTCGATACATTAAAATTTGGGCGAAAGGAGAGAACTACAAGGGAAAAGAGATCGATTTAAGAGGTTCACAGTAATGAAAGCCAAAGACTTAAAGAGCTCCAGCGACGACGACCTTCACTTACAAAGTCTTCTCTGCAAGGGCCAGACCGCAGCGACCATTGAAAACATATATTTTACTGAGACAAGCAAACTGGCCGGTACGTAGTAGATTAGTCGATCAGTCTTCTTCACTCGAAACGTGAGAAACATACTGCCATTATTTTGAATTCTAGAAAATACAATAAATAGAATAAATATAATATATTTGACACACACACGCACACGTCTCCTGACTGGGAAAAACATTTAACTTTAGCTGTTCGGTATAATCATTAAATGGTTCTCTGAAACTGATGACGTTCTTTGAAGTAACCCAATAACCACAGCCTTTTTCTGTCCTCCCTCCCCCATGTTACAATAAATATTACTCTTTTATCCCAAATTATAAGATATTTTTAGACAAAATTTTATATATCAATAAATCTCATTAAATATATTTACAACTTTTTTTCAAAATAACAATATAAACATTCAAAAATATCCTTCATTTAATAACCTAAAATTAACATTTAATTAGTATTAAATAGAGAGAGAAGGGGTAATATTGAAATAGGCCTATTTAATAAAATCTTAATCTTCTTAAAGTGTTTTATAATTTGAGACAGGAAGAGTATTGTGAAAAGAAACCAGCTTATTGGTTGCAGGGGATAAAAATATAGACACATGTTTGCAAATATTAAAAACATGTTTGCTTTCGTAGAAAAATATGAGATCTGGAGGTAAAGGTTGTTTTATGACTGCATCTATCCTTCAGCAAAGCAAAGAATGTAGGCTGTATTTGGATATTTCTATTGGAAAAATATTTTTAAAGGAAAAAACACAGAACATATGATGTGCAAGCTAGGTTAGTTGAATCTTGTTTAATTGGGAATTTATGGTGGGGGTTGTGAGGGACCACCGTCGCATGCCTTCCTGAGTTCATTCACTATCTTATATCCTCCCTCCCTATGTGACATTAACTGTGCCTTCGCGGCCTGAAAAAATTCTTAGGTTAACTAGGTGCATCATGTTATTTGTGGTATATTTAATAATAACATGATATTTAGATAGCATTAAATATAAATTACTTCTCATATTAATGAAAGTAGAGTCAAAAGATACAAAAAAAATTAAATGTACATTCTGATTTAAGAATAAAATCAATTAAAATAATATCACATAAGATTTTATTTAAACACTTTGGAGCATTCTATGAATGATATGACGTACTCTGATCTGTTCAAATGATGTAAGGTAACTTCCCCGAAATTGTCTAGAATAATCATCTTCAATGTTCATCATTATTGATTGTAACTAAATAACTACATGCCATTGACTCATTTTGGACAATTTTTAATTTAAATTATGTGCCTTATTTGATCTAGGCACTTTTATCATTAAAAACTACATATTGAAATGTACTACATACTGTGCCAGGTTTTGATAGTAATTGAAGTTGATTAATTGAGTTACCATAACTTACTCACAATTACTCCAAAAATCCTAGCTATTTCTTTGAAGATTGTACTCTACTTTTGATTTCTGTTTCGCATTTTCCCATTCTATTGCATGTTTATATTCATCTTTTGTTTAGTTTTGACGAAGAGAGCTCATCCATTTCCAGCACTCGTTGTTTGGTCGAATCATATTAAATAGAAGCATGTTCAAAGTTTGGGAAGCTCTTCACTCTTCAAATACGAGTGGAATTGAACCCAACAGAATAAAGCATTCTACAAATTAACGAGTACGTGTTCACATTTTTTCCCCCTTTCTTGCTTATTAGTCGTGAAACAAATATTCTCTCTACACCTAAAGGTCCTTAAATGGATGAGCTATTTGATTTATTCACCAAAACTAAACAATAAAAGGAAGGGGAGGATGTGTGAACGTGCTTGTTATTTTGTAAAATGCGTTATTCTTTTTTTTAGCAAAACAAATTTCAAGTGGATCGGATCCTCGCCATTCTCCGTCCTTCTCAACGACCCATGTCACGTCATCTTAAGGCCAATACGTGTTCCGTGGCTTCTTTTGTTTTTTTAGCGGAAAACACTCAATTTTATTAATGAAAGAAAAAATAATGAGAAAATTTTAATAATGACCCTTTGATCATAGATAATTAAAAAAAGAACTCCCAAATTTCTAAATCTTCACTGCAGTTCAAGGGCTCTGAATTGAAATTAAATAGAGAGTAAAATGACAAAATTAAGCTTACTTCAGTTATTAATTCATTTCTCCACTGTGACTTGCTTATTTCCCTACAAAATATTGTTGATTGCCCTATTTCAGTAGGAAAATGAACATGCATAGTACGGCAATTAATAATTAAAGTAGGGCTAATTTTGTTAGTTTACTCTCAATTTAATTTCAATTTAGAGCTCTTGAACTGCAGTAAAGATTTAGAATTTTTGAAAATTTTACAAGTGCATTTTCATGGGTGTTTGCGTATAAACCACAATTTTACGTGACTTTAAATTCTGCTTTTTAATTTTATTTTTAAATTCTTATTAAAATTAATTTTATAAATCAATTATATACCACAGTTAAATTCAAAATCAGTCATATTAAATTTTTTTTCATATTCAATTTTTATAACGTAAATTAAATCCAAACCGGCCCAAAATTTGTAAGGGGCTGGCGAGGATTAGTTTGTTGGATTCCCAATCTCCCATAAGAAACAGAAGCGTGGAATGCAGTACCTTCCCATAGAATTTTGAGTTGCAGGCATGCCGTGATGGTCAGAGACGGTATTGCCAGTGCCACTTGGATCGTTGGCCCGAAGTCCCTGGCTGTAGTCTGCTTGAGCACCGTCACGAGGGTCGGACATGGATTGAGGAAGAGGTGTCCTAAGGACGACGGAGCTGAGTGCGAGTGGGTGATCGAAGGCTACGATGGGTTCCTGGGAGTGAGGGTCAAACATGGGTTCAAGCATTGGGATTTGTGATGGGAGCAGACTACGATGATTATTAAGTTGCAGCGACCATTCAAAACATTCAACGGCAACAAGGACGACCGAATTTCTTCCAGGAGATTGGAGTTTCACTTTCTTCGAGCCAAAGTCACCAGTCAATGTACCCCTTTGTAGGATCATTTTTATAAGGTGCTTTTATAAAAATAAAAACTGATCTTTATAATAAAGTGTTTTTAAAAAAAAATTGAAAGGATTAAAATATAAATCTAACCTTAAAGTTTTTAATATGAGCACAATTATTATTTTTAAGTTTTCTTTTTTTGGCGTAATGGGGCTTCAATATTTTTTAATTTGATACAATGTTGCTTTGAATGTGTTGAGTGTTAGTGGATCTGTTAATGCTTACATGGCATGCCAACGTGGATTAAAATTTCTTCTGCGGCCTTTGTTCTCTGGCCCTCTCGACTTTACCCCAACTCACCGACCACACCACGATCTCCAAGTTCAAGCAAGTCATAAACTTGGACGAACCTGGTCTTTACCCAGCTGAGATTGTGGCTTCCCAGTAGTAGCGTCGATTCGGTGATCTTCATCACCCATGGAAGCATCTGGATGGTTATTGAGTAACGTAAATGGCTATAACAGAGAGTCAGACCAACAAAACTCCTTTCTATGTTAAGGTGGGTCTTTCTCAGATGCTCAAACAAATCTCTCTAGTTCGCTAATAATGCTTGGTTCAGATTTAAAGAGCGTTCGACGACGACCTTGACTATTTGCTGCAGCGACAATTCAAAATATATATCAGGGACAAATTTGACTTTTTATTCATTCATTTATTTGTTTTTACGTTATTTATTTGTAACTATCAGTAGGAAGACGCCAGATTTCATTCATGATGGAATTATACAACGCCAATTGCATGTGAGAATTATAGACCTTATATTACTGTTACACTTTTTGAATTTTAAAAATTAAAATCAAAAACCAGTTAAGCAATTACTTGTATTTTTTAATGATAGTACGGATACTGTTTTTAATATTAACTATTATTTACATTTTTTGAATTTCCATATTATATAATATTAACAATCAAGAGTAATTACTTATTTATTTGGCACTTTAGTGCAATACCCAAAGCCTACATTAGTTATTAATTCAAAACATCATCTTGATTAAAAAGACAAAATATATAAATTTGAACAATGTCAACGGTATTTTTTTAAAAAAATACCACAACTTTAATTAGTTATTAAAAGAATATAATTTTCAAAATCTATCTATCTATCTATAGAGTAAAGCATAATGGGTTTTTACTGTTTAAAACACTATATATGGAGTAAAGTATAATAGTTTCACTATTCATAAACAGTGTTTTGAACAGTAAATCTCCATTAAGTTTTTTTTATTTATATTTTTTTATTTTTTGAAAAATGTTGACAAAATTATAAGAACGTGGGGCAAAATGATAGTTGTGGGAACCATGATTAAAACATAAGAGCAAAATTAAAAGTAAAAATAAATAATAAATAAGAGAGTCATAATAAAAAATGTGACTGTTGGTATGCAATAATGAAAATAAATGGTAGAATAAAATACAAAGCTAAATAAAAATTTATTTTTTTTATGAATATGCCAAAAAGTTACATATAAGAGAAAAATTATTTTTTAAATATGATGCATTAAATAAGGATAAATTGAATTTTTTTCTTTTTTTTTTTACAAAACTAATGATTTAACTCATCTTCTTAATTATAGTGAGATAATTAAATTAAAAGTGAGATGTACATAGGGCAGGAGGAAATACTATAATATTATCTTCGTTGTTTGTTTAGCTTAAAATCATTATTTAATATATACATAAGTTATATTTATTCTTATTTTTGGCTATAATTGTAATTTATAAATACAATTATGGCATAAATTATAGTATAGCGTTTATTATATATTGTAGTATATATTTTGTATTTCTTAGGATGATGCATGGGCGAACAAATTTTGGAATCAGGAATATTGTTTTAATATACATAAGACCCTTAAATAGTTATCCTTATGATAGGGGAAATTTTTTCTTTAATTAATTATGGGGGAGAACTTAATAAAAAATATATTTTTAACTTGATTTCAAAATTTTCCCACATACTAATCACAGGAAGAGTACAAATGTTTTGGCATCTTAACGTTGACATTGTTTGGGTTTTTATTATATTGACAAATGTACTTTAATTAATGAACTGAAAATTAAACCAAACTCACACTACTATATATACAAACCAACTGAAGCGAACAGTACATATTAGGAATCATCATCCAAGTCAACAGGTGAGCAAAGAATGCAATTAGGAAAATGGATCAATTAAGAACGAGAAGAAATTAAAGTATATATACAGCAAAAAAGTTTAAAATAACTATTGTTAAAAGTCCTTCTTGCAGTAAAGAATTCTAATTTGATATTGATGTTCTTACAAGGTCTTTATTTCTCATTCTCCCAAGCAATTACATATTTACATTGGCACCAATTAACCTAATTTCTTTTTTTTTTTTGAGCAAACAATTAACCTAACTTCTATAAACCAAAATTTCCTTGCAAAAAATATAGAGAAAATTAATCTACATGTCCTTATAGTTTTCTTCAATTTTAAATTTGGTTCTTGTAGTTTATTTTATTTTAGTTAAGCCCTTATAGCTTTCCACAATTTTAAATTATGTCCATGAATTTTAAAATACTTAATTTTTTAAAAATAAAATTAAGCACTTTTATACTTTTATTAAATGATTGTATAATTTAGATTAATTAATTACATAATTTTTATAACTCAAATTTATATAATTAAATTATGTCTTCTAAATAAATTATACATACGCACATACTACAGGGATTTAATTCAAAATTAAAAAACTATAAAAACTTGCAGATTAATTTTTCTTAAAAAAAATCCACTCAAACATTTTTAATTTCAATTCTCTTATCTTTCTTGGCAAACTCGTTCTTAAATTAGAACCAAGTGATATCAAATCTACAAATTAAAAAGAAATTTCATTACTTTTATTTGAAAATATCCCAAATAAAATATAATATTCACAAGCAATTCTCGGTAAGAAAAGTTTGGCTACACTCTCTAAATAAAGCATGATAAATATTGACAATTTACCTTATGGAATCTCTAGATTTGGAGAATGAGTTGCAGGCGACCACCTGCTCTCGAGGAGATGAGAATGAGGAAGATGACTCTACTCCGCCAGGCTTCCATTAGAGTTTTATTATGATTGTTTGAATAGCTATTGGGAGCAAAGGGCCAAATTGAAATGGAAGGACTATGGTTAATAGTAGGAAAGCTAGAAATTCTTTCAAGATACTTTTTAATGGCAGAATTACTCCACCTATTTTTCCTTCTAATGGTATTCGACTATTCAACAAGGAGATCCATTATCTCCTTATCTATACATTCTTGCAGCCAGGGGTGCACCCAATCTTTCGAGTTTGGGGGTCCAATTTTCTAAACATAAATTATGATATATATAGCTAATTAAATTTTTAAATATCTATTATAACCAAGAATTTATAAATTAGAAAATATTAGATAATAAGTTATATATAACTACATATAAGGTTAAAAATTTTAAAAATATAAAGAGCGGAATCTCACGTATGGTATATTGGTTTCAAGAAAAATTATTAAAAATTTATTAAAGTTTTTATTTTCAGTATACATATCCCACCTATAACGTGGGTTCACCCCTGCTTGCAGCTAATATCCTTTCAAGCCTGATTCGTCATAAGCAATAAGAGGTTAGTTAATTACTTAGAGGTATTAGTGGACTCTTATCCTATTAATCATATTCTTTATGCAGATGACTCAATTTTGTTTGTTGAATGTGACAATTCAAGTTTAATGCGGTCTTGGAAATTTTACACGCTTTTAGTAGATGTTTTGGCTTCGAGATTAATAAAATTGAAACAAATTCACTCTAGTCACGAGTTCTAATGTCTCTCCTGATTTGAAAAACTTTGTATCTCAAAATTTTGGCATCCTATATCAGACAGACTTGGCAAGTATCTTGGTACTCCCTCCATTTCTATTTGTAAGAGAAACTATCACTTTTTACTTGTTTTTTTTATATAAGCAAAATTACATATTTCAATAAGAATTTATTACAATTTTCTAAATTATCTCTTATAATTTATATTAACGAGAAATAATAAATGCATGCTTATGTTGACTAGCAACATTCTAGTCTCGGATATAATTATTATGGTTAACTAACTTTCTCAAAAATTATTGAATTGAATTAAGAAAACTAGAGTAGAATTGTCTTAGTTAAGCAAGTCATTTGAAACTTTTTCTAATTTCTTTTTTTGAAAGTGCCAGTTTGGAAAATGGAAGTTAATCTTTATTTTTAATATTATATTCACCAAAATAAATATTTATTAAAATTCTAAAATAATTAGTATCAGATCTAGATTGTCCAGAGCGCATCTGAATAGTTAATTTATAGATTCAAGTTGGTAATAAGGTAGATTTATTAAACTTTTTATTTATAAAAAGTTTATAATTTTTATTTAAAAAAAATAATCAAGTCGTTAAATATAGACTATCCAAATTTAAGCACCCTGATGAGCACCTAGTGTTTATCACAGAAACCAGCTCCTTTGAATGGTTTTTTTTCACGATGAATTGTAAGATATATAACAAGGCATACAATCACCTCGTGATTCTTGTAATGACAAGGCATACAAGTGGCATAATTATTTATTTTTAATACTCTTATCCTTATGTTCTTCCTTTCTCCTCTAATAATTTACATTTTTAAAAATATCACTGTTTAACCTTGATTAATTAGTTTCACCTAACTAATCCAATTAAACATAATTCGAATTTGAGATGGTAAAAATGAAATCTACCACAATTATAATATATATCCAACCAACGTACTACCGGCCAGTTTGCATGTCTGAGTAAAATATATATATTTTTAAACGGTGGCTGAGGTGGGACCCATGCAGAGAAGACTTGGTTAGTGAAGGTCGTCGTCTTTAAATCCTTGGCTTGCCTTTGCTGTGAACCTCTTAAATCGAAGCGTCGACGCAGGATTAAGATAGCTTTAGGATATATGTTCATCACAAGCCATCAAACGACGCGTCTCTCAATTCAAAGGTATGATTCTTCATTTTGATACAATTTCTAACTCAAAAGAACTTTGATCCTTCTTGCTCCACTTTCTGTCTGATTCCGCCATGTGTTTAAAGCTACGTCTCTCAGTGTTTTCTTCATTTAATTTGCTCTTGCCATTGCATTCTTATGGTTTATATCGGTCTTTCTTTTGGCTTTTAAATATTTTGTTGTGCTTATACTTTAATCTTCTTGCTCTTGATATATTTTTCTAATTATTGCTTTGGTAACCGGTTGACTTGGATGATGATTTGGAATATGTACTGTTATCTTCTCGTTGTGTACATGTTTGTATGAGTTTAATTTAATTTTTAGTTTAGCAAAAGTTTTTTCCCAAAATTCCATTTGTCAAAAATTCATTTACATAATAAATTCCATTTCTCAGCTATTATATGATTTTTTTTCAAAATCAACTTTAGTCAAATCTCAAATAAACTTTCAGATAAATATTATATCCAAACAACATTTGTGTTTAGATGCATGGCATGCCGGAAGTACTTTTTAAATAGAAAAAGTTATATCCAAAGACAGCCTAGTCTTTCTTTAAGTGCTTTGCCAAAGGAAAACAACCTTACCTCCAGATTTCAGAAATTTGAGGTGCACTATGGGCTTCTATAAAAAAAAAAAAAAGGGGTTTGTTTTTCCGGAAAAAAGACAAATTTCTTTGCTTACCACCGGTTGACTTGGATCCATGATGATTTGGAATATGCATTGTCCTCTTCTCATTTGCACTTTGTATACGTCTTAGTGTGAGTTTGTTTTTCAGTCTGGTAAAAGTTCTTTTTGTCAAAAATTCATTTGTTAAAAGCTCATGTATATATATTTGGATATGTTTCTTCGAAGATTAGTTTGGTAAACTAAAAGTTATTTAAATAATAAGTGAATAAATTGACATGTGCTCCCCATTCAATTTCAACAGTTAAAAACTACCCAAAATTACATTTGTTAAATGTACTTAGTTAGATCTTAAATAAACTTTCGGATCAACACAATAACTACCTAAACAACGTTCACGTTTAGATGGCGAAAGTATTTTTCAAATAAACCTCCTACATATATTTTGAAATGTAGCTGCAGCGAATAGTCAAGGTCATCGTCGAACTGGAGCTCTTTAATTCTGAACCAAAGTATTAATTCTACAAAAGAAATGTTAAGTTTCTGTACAAAACAGAACCCTCATGCTCATGTTTCTGTCTTGATTCTGTCTTGATTCTGCCATGTGCATGTTTAATGATACATTTCTGCTGCGCTTTTCATTTCGATTTCTTCATTTGCTCTCGCCCATGCATTCATAAAATTTACAGTAGATTCTTTTATTTTGTTGCGATCCTAATTACGTTATGTGATATTATCATCTATTTGCAGTTTTGCACGTTGTTGTTGAGTCGGCTTTTTCAGTCAACAAACCTACCTGGTGTAGAAAAGGCTGTAATTCGAGTTTTATTAAAATTTAATTTACATTTTTTGTTATGATGAGTTAACAAGTATTTTGTTCAGAATTTAACAACTTCATAATAGAACATTAACTTTGAAGGATAATTGTCAATGGTTTGTAGGAAGTAGTTGTTTATTTATAAAGGCATGGTTATTTCTGTCATAACAAAGTTGTAAATTTTAATATGTTAGTTATTAATGACTATGGTTAGTAGATTTTCCCAAATTTGTCAATAATGGAATTTTTTATCACGAAGGATTTGTTAATTTTAAAAGAGTACTTGTTAATTCCATATAATAATGTCGTGAATCATTCTAAGTTAAATTGCTAGTGACTGTGTTTTGTGATAAAGGAGTTGTTACTTTCAAAAGGATACTTGTTAATTCCCTACACCATGGGAATTGAATGCTTACAGTTTATTTGTTATTAAGACCATGTTCTTTAGTTCATCTTTATACATACACGCCTATACAATATTTTTGCATTCATTGAAATGTAATGTTCCATGTCTTGATGTTTGTGATTGTTTTGGGAATGCTTTCATGGTCTTGAGTTCCAACCAAAGGTTTGGACGTTTTCGACATTCCACATGAGAATTATTTTTCTTTCTTTTATATCGTTCATCCAACATAAATCTGAGAATTGAAAGGTAATAATTAAACAAACAATGAATCACAAAGCTATACTCCCACAATCCTCTAGTCCTAGTTACTTTCAACATGTTTTATCAAAATAAATAAAAAATCTTAGATCTTATTAACTCTATTTAAAAAATTCAACAAATTTCCAATGTTATCCCTATTAAGTATAGTGCATACCTTAAAAGTAAAATACTCTAGCATTTAATAATAAAAGGAAAAGGGTAAAGATGAACATGTATAATGATTTGTTGAGATGTTCTGTAAATAGGATCAAAACAAATATTCTCTCTATGCTCGTTAAATAGGATTGGAGAAGTATATAATTAGCATAATCTAAAGAGTTTCTTTTAACTAGATGAAATGTAAACAGAATATCTGAACAAAAATAGTTTCTTTTAAGGCTGTGTAATGAATTAGATATAGTGTTTTTGCATGGTATATGCATGGTTTGGGTCTCCTATAAATATAAATGAAATAAATTGTGGAGCAATAGTGAAAAGAGGGTCACAGTGGCACATATACAATTGGCACATTTTCTATTTCCTATTTTGTTTCACAGTTCAATGGTATCTCTGACAGATTGAACGGAGGAGCCATTTCCATTGACCCCATGGAGGGACTTGAACCTGAGAATAGCTTACCAAGGTAGTGCACTCTTTGGCGAACAAAAGAGCCTACATTATGCGAGGAACAAACGCGCACAATATTGAAGCTTAAAGGTCAAAATGCACATAAAGTAAGTGGGGGAAAAAACAAGAAGTGAAGATGATACGTCTTACATGTACTTTTTGCTAGGTTAACCGTGGAGTGACTTGAACTTGCAGAGAATACCTGACCAAGGCAGTGCCCGCATTGGCGGACACATGACCCTACATTGGAGGGACAAACGATCAAAATATTGAAGCTTAAACTTAATGAGGTCAAAATGTTAAAGTTAGTGGAGTTAAAGGGGGAAAAAACAAGAAGTGAAATTGATGACATGTCTTACATGTACTTTTTGCTAGGTTAACCACTGCTTGCCCCCTCTCTCGGTACAACTCGATTGCTGCTCTCACCATAACTATACTCCATGGGATGGTTAAAATGACAGCGAGCCACGGCACTAAGATTAAAATAGGAAGCAAAACAACAACAGCTACGATGAGTGGAACAAACCTTTTAAGGATGGAGAGGTAGGTTTCGTTATTCTTAACTTCTGCAGTCTCAGCCATAACAAAGAGGCATAGGATGAAATAAAACGCTCTCATAGTGGTGCCATGCTTATCTGAAGCTGCAGGCGCAGCATAAGTTCCCAATGCAGCAATAAGAAAAAATATGGCAACGTTGACAGTTTGCTGTCTGAACTGTTAAAAAACAAAGAAAAGTTGCATTAGCAAGCATTCATAGAAATTTGACAAAAAAATAAAATAAAATTGTATGGCAACAATGTTATTGATTGTTCAAATGTGCTTTTAATCAAAGCTTGATATAAAAGTATAGATCGTCCAAATATCCAAATTAAATAATGAGTAAACAGAAATTAAAATTAAAATCTTTTTAAAGCATTTGGAGTAAAAAGAATGAATATAAAAGAGAACAGGGGATCCAAAACAAAAATCAGCTTTACTTTACCTTCCCTCCATCTGAAATTATAAGATAGCTTTAGAGGTGATTTGGTTCCAAAATATAAGACATTTATGATAATTTTTTTTAATTCCTTTGTGATAATTATTTTAATATCACCTCATTATTTAACTCCATGAATAAATTTCTTTCCCTCTTTCTATTGTTAATCAAAGTTATTTTAGGAAGTTTATAGAAAAGTTAAAATTGTAAAGGGGATCCGATCCACTTTCATCAAAATTTGTAAGGGGCTGGCGAGGATTAATTTGTTGGATTCCTAATTTCCCATAAAGAACAGAAGAGCAGAATACAGTTCCTTCCCATAGAACTTTGAGTTGCAGGCATGTCGTGATCTTCAGAGACGGGGTTGCCGGTGCCATTTGGATCGTTGGCCCCAGGTCCCTGGTTGTAGTCTGCTTGAGGAAGTGGTATCTTGAGGACGATGGAGCTGAATGCAAGGGGGTCGCCGGAGGCCGTGGGTCCCAGGTAGAATGCTTGAACGCCACGAGGGTCGAAAGTTTCTTGAGGTCTACGGAAATGAGGGAGACGAAGAGGTGTGTTGAGGAAGTCCGAGGAGCTAAGCGCGAGGAGCTCGCCGGAGGCCATGGGTCCCTGCTGGTATGCTTGAACATGGCTTCGAGGGTTGAAAATTGGTTGAGGTCTATGGAAATGAGGGATAGGGAAATGAGGCAAACGAAGATGTGTCCTGAGGAAGATGGAGGAGTCGCCAGAGGCCATAGGTCCCTGGCGGTATGCTTGAACATGGCCGCAGGGTTGACGGAGATGAAGGAATTGTGATTGGAGCGGATGATGATAAACTTGCTGTTGCAGGGGTAGATGTGGAGGTGTCATAGGGATGTCAGAGCTGGGTGCAGTGGGCTCGAACACCCCGGCGAGGTGGTGGTTGGCTTGAACACGGCCGGCGTGAGGGTACGGCATTGACACGGATTGATGTAGGCGGAAATGAGGGATTTGCGATCGGAGCAGATGATGAAATGTTAGGGAGGGGAGGAGATGGAGAGAAAACCAAAGGAAAGCTCGAGACTGGAAGAGTTGAGAGACGAATTTGAAGCAGTGAAGGACGAGATGGTGAAAATGAAGGAACATTTATAGGCGATTTATGAAGGACAAAGTGGAAGTGATTGTTGGTCACAAAAAAAGTATCTACTGAAATGAACCCAACGAGTCGTACGATTTTTCGTGGAATGTTGCCTACTTCATTGCAAGTTCCGCTCCTCTCTTTTTGTAAGGGACACTAGCAAACTCCGTTAGATTCCTGTGTGTGTGTTGAGATGGGCACGTAATGTCGCGCTCCTGCACGTCTCCATCTACTGAAAAATACAGGAGACAGTCAGCGACACCAGCAAGTATATCTCATATATATATATATATATATGATGGGTTTTTCTTCCCGTTTTATTTTCAAAATTCATCTCATCTTGAGAACCCAATTGGGATGAAGGCAACTGATGAACATCAAATTAGTTGATGATTTATATTGGATGAACAATATAAAAGAAAGAAAAATAATTATAATATGGAATGTCAAAAGCGTCCAAACCTTTGGTTTGAACTCCAGACCAAAAGCATTCCCAAAACAATCACAAACATCAAGACATTATTATATGTGTCTAATGAATGAATGCCTAATCAATGAATGCCAAAATATTATACATGTGTCCATGTGTGTTTGTATAACGATGAACAAATTAATAAACATGGTCTTAATAACAAGTGAACTGCAAACATTCAGTTCACATGGTGTAGGAAGTTAACGAGTATCCTTTTGAAATTAACAACTCCTTTATGATACCCCTCTAGTCCTATTTGTGGGGCAGAAATAGAAGAAAAAATTTGATCCTATCTATAGGGCTCTTGTTAATTTCCAATGATTCTCTTTACATTTTTGCCCTTATTAAATACTTTAAATAAAAATATCAATAATAAGATTTAAGAATATTTATTAGAGGTAAAAGTGAAAACTTGTTAAATTTTAAGACAAAATTAATGAGATTTAATGTTTTCCTCAGTTTCGATTAAACATGTTAGAAGTGACTTATAAATAGGATTAGAAGGAGTAAAACACAATCACTAGCAACCAATTTATAATGATTCACGACATTATTATATGGAATTAACGAAGTAATCTTTTTAAAATTTAACAAAAACTTGCTGATAATGCAGTATCATCTCTTAGAATGATTCATAAAGAATTCTCTAGAGATTTTAGTCTCATAGATAGAAGAAACAGACAAGAGTTTTTTGACATAAAATGTTGCTCCTTCAATAAAAAAGATTTGCAGAAGCATTTTAAATGGATGTCTAAAAAAATATTATACGTTGAATGAAGTCAATGATGTCAACCCCAAACATGCGTTCATTTTATTTTCTCTACTCAACCCCAAACGTCCTAAGAGAGTTGTAAACAGTTGAACAATGTTTTTGCTATTTGTATATTAAATATTATTATATTGATTAAAGCTTTAGACGTGGATAGATTTAGAATGTGCCAAATTATAAGATATTTTTAAATAAAATTTTATATACTAATAAATATCAATAAATATACTTAGTAATATTATATTTTTAAAATAAAAATATAAATTTTTAAAAATATTCATTATTTAATAAATTAAAAATTTATAATTAAATAATTGTCACTGTTATTGATGGATCCTAACAAAGTGGAATAGTCTAACTCTCTGACCAGGCGCAAACTTAATTTAATTTCTTTCTATTTTATTTTTTATTTTGGGGGGTAAAGAATAAAGTTTCGATGATACTTCCAACGGAAGCGAAAATACGAGTGCGAAAAAGACCCTCCCCAAAAGGGACAAAAAGCGACTTGTTTACTTTTCGGTGCGCCGTGACTACTTCCTTACGTGTAAATCTTCCAGCTGTCCTCCCAATCACTGGCACCTTGCTCATCGGCCTGGTTCTAACCTTACACCGATTAAATTAATAGTCGCGCAGTGACGCATTTGTTTTATGACGTGTCATAACGGTTGTGAAGGACGGAGAAGCGACAGAGAACGGCAAGGGTACTTTTTTTTTTTTTTTAATGAAATCTGAAATGCATTACTAACCAAAACTAAATAACAAAGTAATGGAACAAAAAACAAAAGACAAGATAAACCTATCCTCTTTTATCATCCTCCACTTCTAAATCTGAATAGGAATGATGATCAAAGAAGTAAAAGTTAACATCTAAAAAGTGAGATAAGTTTATTAGGTAATCAGCAATTCTATTACAACCCTTATATACATGATTAAAATGGCAAGGTTACTTTAAAAAACTGAGTTGCACGTGGATAGTCAACAAATTTGTGTTTAATCTGGATTTGAGTACATCTAGATAATTAATATATAATAATTATAAAAATTTAATTTTAAATTAGACTCTTTAAATTAAATCTAGATCATATTAAAAATAAAATTTTATTAAAATTATTTTATAGTTTTTATTTGGATAAATATAAAATAAAATAATACTTTAAATTTGGACTATTCAAATCAAAATCTAAATGGTCCAAATCTTGTCAAATTGATGAGTATCGAAGTCAGGTCCAATAGAAAGGAAGCATTATTTGTCTCTCCCTTACTCAAATTATGTATGTTTTAAGTATGTATGTTTAATAGAGATAAAGATAGAAACTTGTTAAAATTTTTAAATAGAGTTAATGAGATTGTATAACAATTATATTGAAATAATAACTGTCATATAGTCTCAAAACTGTATGACAATTATTTCAAAATGATCACTGTATAATCTGTAAGGTTAAAAAAAGTTAATTCTATATAACAATTTCTTAAAATAACCACTATATAGTTACAGAGCCATATAGCAGTTATTTATGAACAATTATTAAATAGTTTTTGAGAAAAAAAATAAAAACAACGGATTTTCTTAACAACTTATTATTTAAATCTAGAGACTATCTAACAATTATTTAATATAACCACTATATATATTCTCTCTTAATTAATTTCAATCCTGCCTTCACTATATAATGTCTTTTGGAATTGGAATAATTATTATGTAGAGGACGCAGATTATTTTCTTAGTAGTGATGTATAAGATTATACATGGCCCTTCGGTATCCCTTTGCTTGGCTCTTATCTTCCTTGCGTTCTAATAATGTTTCCTTATTGCATTGTATCCCTTCAAACCCTTCTTCATCTGCTCCATATATGACATTTCCTGAACTTAACAGGAATGGTTTATATTTTTTTTATACTGGCATTAGATATCATATTGAAATATATTTAAAAATATATTTTGAAACAATATAATTCTTGGCCCTTAATTTTTCTCTCAATTATCAATTTAGTCTTTAAATTTTGACTAAATACAAGTCAATCATTTTAGTATATTAATTTAAGAAAGTGTAAAAAATGAGTTATGAAAAATTAATAAAATATAAAAATTGGATTGTTTCAAAATAAAAATCTAAATAAAATAAATTATTTTGGGTCAAAATTTAAGCACTGAATCAATAATTTAGAACTAAAAGTTACGTTTTTCTTAAGACTCACAATTAGCCCCGTGGCCCGGGACAAGCATCAGAGGAAGGCATGGCCTTCTTCATTTCTTTCATTTACCATATTGCCCTTCCATCGCCTCCTCATTTACTACTTTGCCATACGGCCGTTACAGAAGGGGAATATGTGAACCTGTTGTCCGCGGGACGATGGGATTAATTGTGAACTAACAATCGTGGCCGAGTATCATGCATATCACTAATAACACTGCAATATTTTGTTAGTTCTTATTTATTATTATAAGGTACAAAGCATACACCATTTGTTCTTCCTATTTACATAAGCTTCTCTTCAACAAACTAATTAGCATCATTTCTTCTACTGGTCTTCCATGGCTACTCATGACGGTACATCCTTTCTTCTTTCTTTTTTATACTCTTTCTTCTATCAGATTAGGTTAGTTTTTCTCCCAAAAACAAAACTATCAGTGCATGTTATGATAACTTTATTTTTAGTAAAAATAAAATTAGTGTTTGGGTTTAATAATTTTAAATTTTTGGGTAAATTTTTTCGGCTCATATTTTAAAAAAAAAATTTGGAACACAAATATCTTTAAAATTAGGTTAAATGATACAAAATATTTAAATTAAGGGTACAAAATAATGAAACATATGACCAATCCTTGTAATTTTTCTTAAGTTCAAGGCGCCAACATCGCGCGGCCCACCAATTTCTTCATATTCTCAACCAAATAATATACTGATTACCCACACAAAAAAAAAAAAACACACACACTCTTATATATTTTAAATGGTTAAAATTTTTATTTTTTATAAATATTTTTTCCCGATCTTCCGTACCTCATTACTTCGGCATTAATGCTTCTAGCTATATATGCCGTTTAATGTGTATAATGATTTTTTCTTTCATTAATAAAATAGACCCCCTTGTTTTTTGTTGTTTGTTTAAGTTTTCATTGCTTTTTATTTTCCCTTGCATAAAAAAATAAATAAAATTCACTTTTTCCCTTAGAAAACAAAAGAAGCCACTGATTATTTGTTCTAACGTGATTGGTAGTTGTAAAGGACAGAGAAGCGACGGAGAATGGTGAGGATCTGATCCACTTTAAATTTCTTTCATTAATTGGTATGTACAATAATTTTATAAAAACACAAAGGCCAGAGCCCTACACGTATTTCTTCGAAATTCCCTTTGCTTTCTGACGGGTTCAATTCCCACACGTACTCGGCGTCAAAAAATGTAGTAGACACAGAGGCCAGAGCCTCGACACGTATTTCTCGCATATCTTTTTGTTGCCTAATAACAACAACTTGGAAATGGGATTGGATTCTCCTGTATTCAGTTTATTGCACAATCGCTTTCTCTACCTAATCAAGATTTTTAAACAACTTTTTTATAGAAGTGTAGTACATTAGTTAAGAATGATTTATATTGAATACTTGAAACATTCAAGCGAGTACAGTTACAGGCAAGCAGCTGATTGAATTTAGATCACGTTTGATTATTAAAAAAATAATATAATAGAATGAATTAAAAAAATTAAAATAAAAATAAATTAAATCATCTTTCTTTCAAAGTAAATATGATAAAACTCATTAAATTACAAATGTAAAAATTATTATACCCTTAAAAAATTTCATGAATCGTGATTTTTAACTCTAATAACTAAATTATTCATTTTCTTTATGAATGTGCTCACCTATTCCCTTTAATTATCTTATTTTTATCTTTATTTTTTCAATTCATTCCATTCCATTTCTTTCTAATGAACAAACATAACCTAATGTTAACCAACACTCAATAGTAATTAGAGAATTATAGGGTAATAATTAAACAGATTATCATAGGCTATAGAGACGATACGTAAGTGAAAGATCTAAAAACAGTTTCCTGTATATATGGAGCTGGGGGTCATAAATCAGATATAATGGCTTTGTATGGCTTATGGTTTCGGCCTCCTATATATATCTATATAAGAAATTGTTTGGACTAAATATAAAACGTTATTCAAATAAGTCATGAAGTTAATTGGGTTGAGTAATTGAAACATCAGGCCCAATATAAACAAAAAAGGCCGGCCTCGAAACTCAATAAAGTCCACAATACATAAACATGCTGAAATCCCGTCAGCTTTAAATATTAGACCATTGGCATATGGTTTCGGCCTCCTATATATATATATATAAAAGAAATAAAATTGTGGAGCAAAATTGAAAAGAGATATAGGGGCATAGTGGCACATTCGCACCCCACTTGTCCCATGCATATTTTTTTTTAATTTCTGTTCTGTCTCACTGTTCAATTATACAAGAGAAAATGATAATTAAAGACCATCTAAGAACATTAATTTCAATTAAAGATCATAAAACTTTGAAATTTCAATTAAGGATCATGGTCTTTAATTGGGATAAACAATGTAGTTTGTCCTAAATGTCCTTGAGATTCACTAACGCCACTTCAAAATTCACTAACCCAACTTGAGAAAATTGTTAACATATACTGTGAAAATATGAAATCTCACTTGGGAATCAATCGTTTAACAAAAAGTGCCACTTGAAAAATTCACAAACCCAACCTGAGAAATTTTTTAATATATATTATGAAAATATAAAACTCCACATGAGAATCGATTATTTAACAAACTGTATCACTTAGAAATTCACTAATCAAACTTGAAAAAATTTTTAACATATATATTGTGAAAAAATGAAACCCTGGTTGGGAATTGATTGTTTAACAAAAAATAATTTGTCCAAATTGAGATCCACTAACGTGAGGTAGGGTTCACTAATGCCATTTAGAAATTCACTAACCCAATGTGAAAAAATTGCTAACGTATATTATGTAAACAACATAATTGAGTCTTTTTTTTTTAGGCACATTTAGGACAAACTGCATTTTTTTTATGCCATGGTCCTTAATTAAGATTTAAAAATTTTATAGTCCTTAATTAGGATTAATATTCTTAAGGGGTCCGTAATTGTTATTTCCCATTATATAATACCCTTGCCACGGGTTCCTCTTCAACTGCCTCTGGACAATTAGATACCTTAGATCTTCTCCAGTCTCTGTTGCAATTCCCACACTTATCTCGGAGGCAAAAAGATGGACGAAAATCGATATCTTTTTGTTGACTAATATCAACTTCTTGCAAAGAGCAAATGCGGGCTTGGTTTCCCAGCTCAGCTATGTGATGAGCACATGGTACTCAGTAAGTAAACGGTACCTCATGTTGTGATGAAGGAAACTAAACCACGCTTTCTCCCTCATTTTGATTTTGTGTCACAAGTCTCATATTAGAGAGCTTCACAAGTGATATGCGGTTTACAAGTTCAAGGGACTCTCCCTCTTAATAAGCTAGTCTTTTGGGATGTACTCTTCCTTTGAGCTTGTTTTCATCATATTGATGCTTTCATTAAAAGGCTGGTGTCACGAAAAAAGCTATTCACAGAGAATTCTGACCGGCCGCAGCTGAGTCAAGTGCTATGGAGCGACAGCCACCAAAATTATAGGTTTGGGGGGCATTCTTATTAGACTAGTCTTTTGGAATGAGCTCTCCATTTAAATTTATACTCGTTTCACTTTCTTTGAGTGTTTTGCTACGGAAAACAACCTTACCTCTAGATCTCATAAACATGAGGTTCACTGTATGCTTTCATTAAAAAAAAGTTGTTTTATTTGAAAGCAAACATGTTATGAAAAATGTTTAAAAAATTACATAGACTTACAATGACTATTTTCGAGTCAATAAATATTTTTTGAAATTATTATAAAGAATTTGACCCAACAAAAAAAAACTAAATTATTATAAAGCAATTATAATAGGGAGAATGACAAGTAAGAACTCCATAAGAATATTAATATCAAATTAGGATTTTTGAACACTAACATTTCCAAATTCAATACTCATTCCTTCGATGTTTTAGTACTAAAATTTTTAATTTAGTGTTAACATTCTTACAAAATCATTACTTGTCATTCTTCCTATTTTGGAAAAATCATAATTAAAGACCTTTGAAGACAAGTAATTATGTTACAAGATCAAATAATTTTGAAATAAAGATATTCAAAAATTGCAAACTTGGTCTTACGGCTATATTCATCATTCTATAACCATAATAATCTATTTTTCATTATAAATAATTCTCTAAACATTAATAAATTAATTTATATTTTTATATTTAACCAAAAATTTACTCATAGTGTCTATGAATGAACTCAAAAATCTCAAATTCCAATTATATAGCCATAACAATGGGAATATTGCACACAGAGACCCAGTTTTGTATACTCTCAATGACCCAGGCTTCTCTGTATTATAATAAACCCATATGGGTTTATTTATTGGGCTCAATTTATTAAGGGTAGCTACCCAACATTTCCATTCAATCCTTTCTTTAATCAAATTTCTATGAATGCTTGCTAATTCAATCTGTCTTTCTTTCATTACATTAGTTCAGACAACAACAAAGTCTACGATGTCATCACATCTGTTATGACGGTGTTAGGTCCTTATGTTGCACATAAGCATGCTGCCACCGTGGGAGCGTTTTCTGTCACCCTATCCTTCCATGCTGTAGGTAGAATTGCAGAACTTAAAAGTAAAGAGCCTTACCGTCCTATCCTTGAAAGGCTTGTTTCCCCCATTGAAGCTCTTTCCATCTTTTTATATATCTAAGCTTTATATTTATAAGAATGACAACATGGTGCAATGGATATATACGTATATATTGAAAGTTCACACACATTGTCGTCTTGATGACCTGATGTTAGCTTGGGTGTATGTATTCTTGACACCTCAACAAAATCATCTTTTCACTTCCAACCCAGTATGTTTATTCTTATTGATTTCAAAAAAGAAAAATAATAGTATTTTGATTTAAATCCTCTGAAGTTGAGATTTGTAAAGTTATGTGAAGTTGGCCCTTTTAAAGAAAAAATATTTTTTATATTTTATAAAAAATAATAAAATGAGGGAAAATACTAAAATAGAAAAACTTCACAGAAATTTATAAATCTCAACTTTAGAGAATTTAAATCACGATGCAGATATGTTGACTGAAAATGATGACTCAACAATAACGTGCAAACAGATAATAATATCACATAACATGATTAGGTAATTCCCAACAAAATGAAAGAAGCTATTTCCTCCATTTCAAATTATAAGATATTTTTAGATAAAATTTTACATGCCAATAAACCTTATTAAATACACTTAACAATCTTATCTTTTCAAAATAAAAATATAAACTTTTAAAAATTCTTATTATTTAATATATTGAAAAGAGAAGGGATAAAAATTAATTATAGAAGGAGAAAATGTAATATTAAAATTGATGCATTTAATGAAATCTTAATCTCTCCAAAGTATCTTATATTTTGAGACAAAACAACTCCTTTAAAAGTACCTTATAATTATCTTTTCACTTCCAAACCAGTATGTTTATTCTTATTATTTTTTTTATATACACAGTAGCCTAGTATGATTGTTTTATAATACTAGTAACATTTTACCTTATATTGACTCAAAAATCGTCATTCCCGAAGTCGGAGTCTATTTTTGGTCAAAAAAGTAGAGTCAATTTATTAATTTTCTAAGCATTTAAAAACATGTTTGCCTTCCAAAAAAGATAGAATTTTTTTTTTTGTAGAAGCGTATAATGCACCTCATAATAATGATATTTGGAGGGAGGGTTCATCGTTTTCATTCAGCAAAGCACTTATAGCCAGAAAGAGTAAGTTGTATACAAACGAGAAGACAACAATATATATTTCAAATCATCATCCAAGTGAACCGGTGAGCAAAGCAATTAGGAAAGTGGATCAAAAGAAAGATCAGCTGAAAGAATATACACAACAAAAAACTAAACAAATTAAAAACCACAAAAGCAAGACCATTATAAAGCATAAGGACGCATCGGATAGAGCAAATGAAGAAAACTATAAGAAAAGAGAAGGCAGAGATGTAGCATTAAACATGCACATGGCAGAATCAAGACAGAAAGATGAGCAAGAGGTTCTGTTTTGCACCCAAAAAAAAAAAAAACCTAACAGTTCTTTAAATTTGAAGAATCATACCTTTTAATTGAGAGAAACGCTTCATTTCCTGCACATATAACGTAATGTAGAGAACCCAATAATACTTGGTTCAGATTTAAACAGCTCCACATTTCAACGACGACCTTGACTATTCGCTGCAGCTACCTTTCAAAATATATATGAGGGGCAAATTTGAGTTTTTATTTATCTATTCGTTTATTTATTTTTTTCACCATTAGAGTCTCAAACCTTATTGCGATCACGTTTTTCATTTTTAATGGATTGTAGGGTTGAAGTAATTTAAACTGTACTAATTATCTCACAATTTCCCACGTCTTCTTTGAAATTTGCCAATATATATATATAGTTGACATATAATTATCAGTCGCAAGACACCAGATTTCATTCATGATGGAATTATATAACGCCAATTGCAAGTGACAATTATATTCCTTATATCACTATTAAGGTTTGGAATGATGCCTGAGGCCCATTTGGTTCAATTACATACCCTTAAGAAAGTAACGCGATGGAATGCAATATTAATTTTCATGCGATTGTTTGGTATATTAGTAGACATGGCTCACAATGAAAGCTTATTTCTTTCCCCTCCCCACTTTCTCTTCCTGTTTCACATCACCACTAGTTTTCAAAGACCTATAAGTTCTAAGAAAGAACTTGCATCTAATTATGTGGTAAAACAGTCATTTTTCCTCTCTATTTTTTTAAACTCAGTCGTCAATCATAATTATAACATTTAAGGTTTATGACAATAAATATTATTAATGAGCTTTGAGATTTTCTTTGTTTATGCTAAATATGTTGAATGTAACTTATAAATAGGATTAGAGGATTGTATATTTTCCCTCTAATGTGTATATATATATAATATTTTATTTATTTAGATATATCTAAAATTTTAAAGAGGAATTAATAGAAGATTGTTTATTACAATTTTTGCTTATTTAGTAAATATTCCCTTCAAAAAGAAATAAAGGGATACTTAATACTTTCATTATTCATATTTTGTCTAATTAATTATTGTGAAGAGTATGTTGAGCGTTTGTACGAATACATATTTATTTTTTGTTATTGAATTTGTATACAGTATCGGTTAGTATTAATTTGCATATGTAAACACACGTAATATTCAATATAATTTGACTAACTTCAGTTTACGTAATCATTTTAACTTTAATAAATTTGATATTTATTTCAAAAAAATGTAAACATGCATAATTTTTTAAAAAAGTATTTTTTATGTTATGAATATTAAAAATGTGGATGTCCATCTTTCTCACCTCTTCATATTTTCCGATAAAACTTTGGGTGTTGTTCATGCTTTTATTTTTCCATTATCATTTGTGCAATCTTTAATGTAAGCTCATAGCTATAAATAGAGCAAGTCATTTGTACTGCAAGTATGGAAGAGAATACAAGAGAAGTCATTTTCATTTCTATTGTCTCAATTCTTTCTTCTCTTTCTTCTCATTTAATTTTTCTCAATATTTTATTCATAATACTATATAATATTTTACATTAATTTGAAAATGACTTTAAATTAAATTAATTTTTTAAATTAGTCACCCCCAAAGTCATAGCGTTTCCACTGGTCAACTATGCCTCGGCTGGTGCTGCCGTTTCCTTGCATTACGAGTACGCCCCTGTCGTTTTCTTTGCATCGTCCCGGCACACACACCCCATTATCATTTTTTTATCTTTTTATTTAAAAAAGAAAGGGAAAATTCTTTATTGTCCTTTTAGAAGGCTGCACGCATGAGATTGGTGTGGATTATACAAAATTCTGTACGTGTGGATTGCCAAAAGTTTGCTATTCTTCGTCTTAATTGTCATTCTTTGATGAGTATAATTATTGATGTCAATTACCATGAAAGAAAATACTTTCTCCATTCCTAAATATGAGTCCTATCCTATTGTTAAAAAAACATACAAACTAAGGAGGTGACACAATCTATGTATTATATAAAAATTAATTTTATTTTCCTTTTTATCCTTTATTTCATACTACAAATTTTAAACCTTAAATACCTGGAAACAATTAATAATTATATTATGCTTAGGAATCTGTATTAGGAATTTATATTTAAAGATAAAAGGAAGGTGAAAATTAGAACTTATAAACGAAGAAAGTATATGACTTATGTATGAATGCCACTATGGAAATGTAACCATACAAATTAAACCATAGTGCTTTTTTGTTCACTTGTTAGTGAAAAAAATTCCAAGTCCTATTTTGTTAAACCAAACCAAAACTGAAGATCTTTTAGTGTTTTTAAAGCAAATAAAAATGTTTGTGTTTCATTAAAAAAAATACACTTACAAAGATACTTACAAATTGCTTATTAACAATTTTTTCACATTGACAGTGAGATTTAAACTTATATACAACCTTATGAGTTAAGAGCTAAATACTTACCAATTAGGCTAACATTCATTTGTATTTCACCTGGTCAAGCATGCATATGTGCCGCGAGTTTTGAATGATGCCTAAGGCCCATTTGGTTCAATTACATAACCCTCAAGAAAGTAACGCGATGCAATGCAATATTAATTTTCATGCGATTGTTTGGTTTATTAGTAGACATGGCTCACATTGAAAGCCTCTCTCTTTCCCCTCCCCACTTTCTCTTCCTGTTTCACATCACCACTAGTTTTCAAAGACCTATAAGTTCTACGGAAGGACTTGCGTCTAATTATGTGGTAAAACAGTCATTTTTCCTCTCTATTTTTTTTAAACTCAGTCCTCAATCATAATTATAACTTTTAATGTTTATGAAAATAAATATTAGTAATGAGCTTTAAGATTTTCTTTGTTTATGCTACATATGTTGAATGTGACTTATAAATAGGATTAGAGGATTGTATATTTTCCCTCTAGTGTGTGTATATATATATATATGTATGTATATATATAGTATTTTATTTA
The DNA here is from genome assembly GCF_029017545.1 of Prosopis cineraria. Taxonomy (NCBI): domain Eukaryota; kingdom Viridiplantae; phylum Streptophyta; class Magnoliopsida; order Fabales; family Fabaceae; genus Prosopis; species Prosopis cineraria. The sequence goes on along the minus strand of NW_026555343.1, from coordinate 19,541,425 downwards.
TTTAGATATATCTAAAATTTTAAATAAGAATTAATAGAATATTGTTTATTTAGTAAATATTTCCTTCAAAAAAAATAAAGGGATACTTAATACTTTCATTATTCATATTTTGTCTAATTAAATTATTTGTAAGATGGAAAATTAATTATTGTAAAGAGTATGTTGAGCGTTTGTATGAAGACATTTATTTTTTGTTGTTGAATTTGTATACAGTATCGGTTAGTATTAATTTGAGTATGTAAACGAACGTAATATTTTATATAATTTGACTAACTTCATCTTACGTAATCGTTTTAACTTTAATAAATTTGATATTTATTTTAAAAAAATGTAAACATGCGTAATTGCTTAAAAAAGTATTTTATATGTTATGAATATTAAAAGTGTGGATGTTCATAATATGCGTATATGCGTGTTTTGCCTATTAATTGAATGCCGGGAAGGAAGCCTCCGTTGATGGGTTTGACGTGATGCTACAGATAGGGTTTTTTATCTGGTAATTTTGTGAGTTCTTTTTTTGTTATTTTTTTAATAAATGAAATCAAAAGCCTATCCCCTATCTTATTATGATCATCATCGCTGCAAGACTGCTAGATCGTGGGTCAATTTTTTTTTTTTTTTTGGGGATTCTCATAAATCATATAAAGTAAAAAGACCATTTTACGCTTATTCAAAATAATAAACCTCCATCGTAACTTTTTTTAAAGGAATAATAATAATTATTATGTGAATCACAATAATTGAAATTAATGAGGTCCAAATGTTAAAGTTAGTAGAGTTTAAAAAGAACAAGCAGAAGTGAAGTTGATGATATTTCTTGCAAATTCTTTTTGCTAGGTTAACCACTGCTTGCACCTCCACCTCTCGGTACGACTTGATTGCTGCTATAAGATGGTTAAAATGATGGCGAGCCATGGCACTAAGATTGAAAGAGGAAACAAAACAGCAACAGCTCCGATCAGTGGAACAAACCTTTTAAGGATGGAGTGGTAGGGCTCTTTACTCCCCCGTGAACTCCGAAATATAGAATAGATATTACCACGCAACCGAGAGGTCACATTACCCAGAAAAAAAAAAATGAAACCCGCGTAACGTCTTGCAACCGGCTGTAGCATTCTCAAGTCAGCGTATTCGTAATGCGAAACTCAGAAGAAAACAGGGTCTAAAGGTATCATGCTACCCCGAAAATCAAAACAGCTAAACACGGGGTCAGAAATTGTCAGCACTTTTGCTCTGCGTGTTTCAGCTCTGAACCTTTATAATTCTTGCCTTTTGGCAAAGTCTAACTCATTTCTCTCATCTTCCTCTGTCCCAAAGAGAGCTCTTCTTGGTTCCCTTTACCGCTCCTTCCTAGAAGGTGAGGTTTATGCTTTGAGCTTGAGCTCTTTATTTATTTATTAGTGTGTTTTGAAGTTAATCCTATTTGCTTTTGTCATTCCTTTAGGTAACAACATAAGCAACTGTTTGATCCCAAGGACTTACATGTCGCCTTCCGCAGCTATGGAGGTAATACAAGATGGGTAAAGATCCAATTCCTTGTAAAATGTGAGTTGCATATAAAATCAGAGAGGGAGTAATTTATAAGATAAAAACTCGATGGGTAAGGAAGAAATTAAACGTACTCGAACTTTTATAGCTTGAAATTCTGGAAGCCGATTTTGATCCGAAGGTCCGCCATCAACTCCTTGCTCCTTGTGGTGCCTATCACTCCTGCCAAATTAAACGATTTTTCCTCACAATCGGTTAAATATTATAACCAAATTTTTTAAAATAGGGAGAGTGGCATTTCTATCAACTCCTTGCATTGTACATTACAGAACCAAATTTCAGCACCCAGAACAAAATTTCAAGAAGCCAACAATAATGATATACGTGGAATATATACTATGAATTCCTACACAAAATCTATTTATAATTTGAAGTTAACTTTAATCATTTAGTGGCCAAAATAAACCTTCAAATCCCAAAAATTGGCCAAGCATACTTATATTTTCTATTTCTTCACTTTTGCTTCTCCAACCAGCATTTAGTTGCCATCCTTGTCTTTGTAAGTAGGAGCAAAGTAAGATCTGTTGTGTCCTTCCCTTTCTGGGTATTCACTTGTATCATACAATTTTTTTCTCTACACGACTCCTGTGTAATAAATTCCATCGGCCATCGCCCAGCATGCTTCCAAGTCCAGCCCCATCTGGTGTCATCTCTACTCGAAGGTTTTAAGCTTCTACCATATCACTACTTGTCTCTTTTGTATGTTAGTTTTCACTATCCACTTTCTTCTTCTTATTACTTTCTTAGAATCATAACCTGCTTTTATGTCTTGTGATTCCGGTTCGGACAAGCTTGGACGGCAACAAGAGGAGCCTCTTTCACCGTTACACCCTCTAATGATTTCCATAGTTGCAGTGATTGGCGGTTATGTTATATTCCAATACGGATCCCAAAAATTGTCCCTCTTTGATTAGCATCCCAGCATCATGACAACCATTTTTGTGATGCTGTTCCTTTATGTCTTTGCTGTGTTCGCAGAATTTAAACTCCAATATCGATCCACTTACCTAACAACCATAAAGCGGTTTACTCCGTTTATTGGACTTCTTGCTGCTGTTTTGCTTCTCTCCATCTTGTCTGTTTCCTTGGGCGTAGCTGCGTTCATCTTATGGGCTTTGTTGCTGGCGCAGCCCACAATCAGACTGGTTCAAGAAGTTCACAAATGGCTTCATGACTTGATCGATCGTCCACGTTCCAGTTATGCACCAATGAGCAACACGGAAATGCAAGAAAGTGACTCTCAAAATGGCTTGCCTGTCTAAAGGCTCTTTAGGCCACAAGCCCAAAACCTTTGTCTGAAGTTTCTTTTTATTTTGTTGTTTTTAAGTCTGAATTTGGGCCTTAGACTCATGCCCAATCCTATAATATAGTTAGCGATTAATGACTACGTTATATCAAGAAAAAGATGTTAATCTTAGTCGAGTACTTATAATTCCCTACAATAATGTCGTGAATCCTTAATATCTACTTAACAATGACTGTGTTCACTTTTTCAACTTGTTATATATCTAAGCTTTACATACTAAGAATGACTGCACGGTGCAATGAATATATATATATATATATTTTGAAAGTTCATACAGGGTCGTCTTGATGATAGATTGGGTATTCTTGACATATGAACAAAATCATATTTTCACTTCCAAACCAGTCCGTTTATTGTTAATGTTTTCAACAAACAAGAATGACAGCGTTTCGATATGTAAATTTATGTGAAATTTGTCTTTTTAAAGAAAAAAGGGAAGATTTTATATTTTATAAAAGTAACAAGACGAAAGAAAATACTAAAATAGGAAAACTTCATAGAAACTCATGAATCTCAACTTCAAAAATTTTAAATCACGATGTAAGTTTGTTAATTGAAAATGATAACTTAACAACAACGTGCAAATAGATAATAATATCACATGGCATGATTAGGTAATTTCCAACAAAGTGAAAGTAGCTACTTATGATTTTTCTTCTTATATGCAGTATGATATTTTGTCTGGAATAGCTAGTAGCCTAGTATGATTGTTTTTAATACTTTATATCTTATATTGACTCATAATCGTCATTGCCAAAGTAAGAGTCTATATATTGATTTTCTCAACGTTTAAAAACATGTTTGCCTTCCTAAATAGAAATCTTTTTGCAGGTAGAAGCGTATAATGCACCTCATAATAATGATATTTGGGGGAAGGTTCATTGTTTTCCTTCATCAAAGCAGTTAAAGAAAGATCTAAGATATATACAAACGAAAAGACAACAGTACATATACCAAATCATCATCCAAGTTACCCGGTGAGCAAAGCAAATAGGAAAGTCGGTCAAAAGGAAGATCAGATGAAAGCATATACACAACAAAAAAATAAAACAAAGTAAAAAACCAAAAAGGAAAAACCAATGTAAACCATAAGAATGCGTCGGAGAGAGCAAATGAAGAAAACAATGAGAAAAGAGAAGCAGAAATGTAGCATTAAACCTGCACATGGCAGAATCAAGACAGAAAGATGAGCAGGTGGGTTCTGTTTTGTACAAAAACTTAACATTTCTTTTAAAGAATCATACGTTTCAATAGAGAAACGACTCATTTCCTGCACATTTATCCTCAAGAGATAGCGTAATGCGGAGAAGCCAATAATACTTGGTTCAGATTTAAAGAGCTTCCCTGTTCGACGACGACCTTGACTGTTCGCTGCAGCTACATTTCAAAATATATATGAGGGGCAAATTTAGGTTTTTATTCATTCATTCATTTGTTTGTTTTTGCATTATTAGGGTTTTAAACCTTATTGCTTCATTTGTAGTGGACTGTAGGGTTGAAGCAATTTAAACTGTCCTAATGTCTTCTATGAAATTTGCCAATATATGTATTTGATATATAATTATCAGTCTCAAGACACCAGATTTCATTCATGATGGAATTATATAACGCCAACTGCACGCGAGAATTATAGTCCTCATATCACTGTTACACTTTTTTAATTTTAAAAATTAAAATAAAAACCAATTAAGTATTGACTTGTATTTTTTTAATGGTAGTACGGATTCTTTTTAAATATTATTATTTACATTTTAGTTCTATATTATACAATATTAAAACTCGAGAATGATAACTTTTGTTTTACACTTTAGTGCAATACCCAAAGCCTACATTAGTTATTAATTCAAAACATTATCTTAATAATGAAAGGAAAAAGACAACACAACTTTAATTAGTCAAAAGTATTTGCAATTTCAAAATTCGTTGAAACAACTTTTACGAATTCCACTCTACGCTACTACTGCGGTCAAAAGCTCCTAACTTTAGCTGCCACTATGGTGAGACGAGCGACGGCGAGGTCGAGTTCTGTTTCAAATGATCCCCACGGCGAGGTTTTTCCAGAGAGGCAGCGACAGAGTTCTTTCGGCCACTAGGGATATTGTGGTCTGAGTCTGAACCAAATGAAGACTATATGAGACTGACTGTTTTTACATGTTTTTTTTTTTTTCCCTTCTGATTTCTCATTTCTGAATATATTTCTGTTTTTTTTTAAAAAAAAAAACTAAATGACTTTGTTTTGGAGCTTTTCAGGAGAAAAAGGAAACCCAACTAGCTAACCTGTCTAACCCGTCAGGATAGTTGGGTTATATTGGATTATCCTGAGTCAATCTTGGGTTAATTGGGTCACCTCTAAAACAATTTAGATGGAAAATCGGGCTGGCAAAGAGGCCATCTGGTCCAGTCCAGTTTACCATTCTATGAAAAAATTGGAAGAACAATGTTACTCCTCATTATATATGTTTGGACAGACAGGAGAAAACACACAGAAAAAAAACTAAATGTTACAAGAACAATAATGCCCTTATATTTTATCTTACATCATTATATGTATCAAAATCAATGGAAGGCAAAAATTATATTAAATTTAATACAATCTAATTATTTAGAAAAAGATACTTCTATTTTTTAAATTTTTAAAATCAAATAAATTAGTAAAAGATATTTTTCTATTTTGCTATTTTAAAATCTAATGAATTTGTCACACACTGATACTATGGGTATGATCGTTATGAAATATGAGATGAACTTATATTCCATAAGTCTCAATTAATTAGAGGTTAAACTAAATTATTGATATATATAAGTTATATCTAATAATGAAGTTTGTAAATTTTCAAATGTTATGTAGTAATTTTGGCAAAGTCTTCTCTGTACTTTGGACCTCCCAAATTACAATAACAAAACCTGTCAACCAATTTAGCAAAAGAGACTAGCTTCATAACAAGTTGTGTATTGATAAAATAATACTAAGACCTAACTATAATTTACGTGAAGCACTAACTTACAATTTCAACATACAGTAAAAGTTTCACCCAAAAATAAATAAATCACAGAGTGCTTCCTTTTTCCAAAAAACAGTAATAGAGCCTCTCAATGATTCATAGGAGGCACAGAGTCAGTTACAATATTTGAAATCAAAGAAATTTTTGGTGAGTAGTGTTTCAATCAAAATTATAATTTTAAAAAAATTATGAAGATAGTAACTAGTAAATTTAAATTCAAAATGACTTAATGAAACAATGAAACATATATTTAAGTTAACAATAAATAACAAGTCTTCTCCATTATATAACTGTAAAATTAAACAACGCTATTAAAGTCATATAAATGTTTAAAATTTGTATGGTTCATAATATATAAAAAAAAATTGACAACAGTGCAATTTGATAAAATGGTTTCAAAGAATCAATAGAGAAATGATAAATTTTGATTTAAATTTAGGAGGGCTTTATCAGAACAAATAACAAATGTGGACACACAATCCATGAGGGTAAATAACCAATCAAGTGTGGACACACAGTTTATGAGAGTAAATAACAATCAAGCATAGTTGAAACTGATGAAAAAATTGTTGGCTCGGGCCTACAAAGACAAGCGTGAGTACAATGCTCACGAATAATCATCCCTCCATTTCACGTGCGTTGGCTATCACACGGGGCTAACACCTCTACTGCATCTTACTAGCTAGGTGTACCGTGACATACCAAGGGGTAACAAAATTGCTATTATCATCCAACGTTTTAAACTCAGTCTCTCTCATTAAAATCAAGTGTGTATGGAGCAAGAAAAATAGTTTCAAAATTTTTACTTGTAAATACTATCGAATTATCATTTTTCATTATCCAAATTTATCATCATTTTTTTCATACACAAATCATTGCAATAAAAATTTTATATTAACGTAAAATTAAATAATTAAACTGCTTGTGAGAAATAATTCCATTTATTGTATATCTGTTTCAATCATTACTTATTAATAATATAAATCCTTTGTAAAATTAACACATGTTCATAAATAAAACAATTATTAAAAAAATAAGATTAACAAAACTATTTGTACAATTGAAGAAGGAATAATGGTAAAGTTTAAATAAAAGGATTTTATAAATATTTTATCAAAAATTGATACAGAACGCTATCCACTTACCTAAAAGTTTTTTAAAATTTTAAAGCATGCTTCCCTTGACCTTTCACTTTAATTCTAATGGTGCCTTTAATTTCTTAACAAATAAACCATAATTTTAAAATCATTTACCAAGAAATTTTCCAATCACTTAATGAGCATTTGAATTTAATCCAAACAATATTAAAAATTATGCTCTAATCAATTATGTTCCAATTACCCTTGAGTTAGTTAAACCAATTAATAAACCTCAATTTATCCTTCCTCTTCTTTGTGACTTATTTTCAATCATAAATCATAATAAACCTAATAAATTATCCTTATGCTTTTTTTAGACTTAATAAAATATGACACAAGCATTCTATATAATCTTTTCTCTCACTTTAGTATTTTAAAATTTTAATTAATAACCTGAATTAAAACTTACATATATTTCTTTAAACTATAACATGAAAGCTTAACATAACTTAATTCATCAATTTCTTCTTTTCCTCATTTTTACAAATGTCTTGATCAGATGATAAATCAAAAAATTCCAACAACTTCTAAATTTTTACTTTCATTAATTAAATTTCAGCTCCACATCACCATAAAGCAATCTCCAGCGTCAACCGAAACACTACCTTAATCCTAACTAAAAATATCACAACAACAACGAGGAACAGGGACTGAATCAATCGGTTGAAGAAAGGAGGGAATGATTCGGTGGTGATGTTGCAATTGAAGAGGGAGAAGAAAGGATCGATGGTTTACCTCAACCTTAAGTGCAGTGGTGACAACTTAAAACCAGCATGTGGTCGACTTTGGTGAAGGAAAGAAGGGCACTGAGCTGTAGCTTGAACGAGAGAGAAATACCAAAAAACGCTGGCCAAGAAAAGAAAGGAATTAAGCTTAATATACGCATACGCAAGATGTTCAACAGCAAAGAAGTAGGAAGAATTGAAGCCGAATGCACGCGCACACTCCACCGTCAAGCCTGAACCGAGAAACAACGAAGAACGGCAAAGAAGGAAGAAATTCCAGCAACCCAACAATCCCAATAACAGAAATGTACCGATGAGGCGGGGAGCAGACCAATGGCGAGAAGAAGAACAAGTCGAAGGTGAGGGGAAAACACCCGACAGTAATGAGAGAAAAAAAGTCTAAGGTCGGCGAAGAGAAAGAGATGAGAATGCTCTGTTTTTCATTCACGCGAAGGGATAAAGTACGATCAAAGAAGTATTTGGAAAAATTATATGAAAGAGCAAGAGAAAATCACAAGAAATGGAACAAAAAAATTACCAAAAAGAACACAAATTTTTTTTATAATTAAAAAGTCAAACTTGTTTAAAAAAACTTATTAAAGTAAAATATTCATTGGGAAAAAAAATTTTGTTCAATTAAAATTTATAATCATTACAATTTTTTTTCAAAATAAAATATAATGACTTCAGGAAAGTTACAAGAAGAGGGAAACCTATTCAAAAAAAAAAATGTAAAGATATAAAAGATTATGGAGATTACTATTTCCTCCTGTCCAAAATATAAGTATTTTCCTTTCATGTAGAGGGTTTTTTTCCATTTCACCCATTATATTTATTAATATAGATTTTTGTATGAATGTATCCCTCACTCATTATAGAGTGCATTGATAAATGTATCCCTTACCCATTTTATTTTTATGGGAATGAGAACTTTCTTAGTATGTAAATTCTTTCTAAAAATTGTTTATATTTTGGATCAGAGGGAGTATATTTGAGAGAGAAGTGATTAGTGAAGCCTTGTCTCTTGAAGCAGGTGGGCAAAAAAAAAAAAAAAAAGCTTCCTTCTTTCCCTCCTATTTCTTTGTCTTCTCTTTCTTCCACTATTGGAATTTTAACTAAAATGTTGCATTCTTTAAAAGATAAACCAATAATGGCAATGGGTGCATGGAAGAGAGATGACGAGGAAGATAGAGCTGAGAATACGAGCTATCTTGGATCATATAAGTTAGGTTGGGTTATGGGTTGAAAAAGTTCTAACTCAACCATTGAGAGTTAATGTGTTAAATTAGCTAACCCACCAACTCATTTATTTTTTTTTAACTTATTTCTCCATGAATTTTTTTTTTAAATAACACCTAAATGATTTGTTTGAATATGATATTTTTCATGATTCATTCTAAGAACACTAAAATATTAACCCATAATATTTGTACAAAATATATGAATTGAGTGAGCTAGTAAGTCATGCCTCATATAGTTTATACTCTTCTTTCATGACAAAATTTCTTGCTTTTTTTCCTTTTTTAATTTTTTTAAAAATAATATAGATTCAATAGGCTAAGCCTAACTCATCAAGATTAACTCATATTATTCACAAGTTATTCAATCCAAAAAAAAATATTTTTATTCGGGCCACTTTTTTTCTAACCTTATGACTGGTTATTTGGGCCAACTCATACTCCCAGTTTTAGAAGAAGGTGACCGATGGGAATGACACTGAGAAGCATAGTTAAGGGGCAACACTTGGATATATGTGATGTAACATCCCGAAATTTTAAGACTCGGATTTATAAAGATAAAATAAAATAAAATATTTATAATTAAATTAAAATTTAAAATAATTTGATAGAGGTCCAGAGTTTGAATTTTACTAAGTAAAAGTTTAGTTTTATTTGCTTTTTAACTATGAGAAAAATTACCAAAGTTGACCCGGGCTTTTGTGCAATAATAAAAAATGTTGGGCCATTTCTTGTAATTTTCCCCAAACTTTTAGATCAGCTTTTATAAGAGGAAAATCAGACCAGCAATGCAGAAAAAAAAACAAGGAAAGAAAGGAAACACGTGAGAGAGAGAGAGAGAGAGAGAGGAAGAAGAAAGAAGAAAGAGAGGGAGTTAGGCTCGGATCTAGGAGTCTGTGCGACTGTTGCGAGCTCGGCTACACGATAGGTAAACTCCCTACTTCAATCCTCTTCTCTTTCTCTTGATTTTCTTCAATTTTTGGAAGAGGAGATTTTTGAATTTTGATTCCAAAGGCTTTATTCTTGTAAGCTTTTGTTTCTTTGGATCCTAGAGAGCATGTTTTGAGTTTCTATATAGTGATCTAATATTTTGAGTGGATAATTGGATGAAAAGAGGTGTTTTGGACACAAAATAAATCCTGAGAAATTGGGTTTTTGCTCTTCAATGGTTTAAGCTTATTGATTTAGTTATAATTTTGCTATTTGAGCCCAATAAGATTTAAATTAAGGTTTGGTTTTCATTATAAGGGCTAATGGTGAAAGTTGGTGACACTAAGTGAAGGTTTTTAATTGATAAAAAATTGTATAAATTGAAAATTAGCCTAATGATGGCTAATAAATGGTTTTGGTGGTTAAGTGATACTATGTGAATGGTTGGTTAAATATATGGACCATTGGGATGGATTATGGCTCATAGACCCAAGTTGTGTGGTATGAGTTATAGTCTTCATTGATGCTATTTGTCATGATAAGTGATGTGGATCACTTATATGTTGTAGAAAATTGTTGGTGGAACTTATTGAGAAGTAAGGAACAAGCCGAGCCTTATTTTGTACAAGGGGAACCCTTTTGGTACCAAAGGGTTGAGGTAACAGGGGAATTTATATTTTTTATTACTTTGTTTTAGCTATTTTTGAATAAATATTACTAGTTATCATGCATTACATGTTTTAAAAGATTAAATGTGCTTTATAAGGGGTTATGGGGTACTACTTTGATTATAGTGCAAATATATTTTCTAATTGTTTAATAACAATGTTTTTATGGAAATGAGATTTATAAATATTATACTACTTTAGAGTGTTGAATGGTCAATACTCAGGAAAGGTAGACAAGAGTAAAAGGCATGATCTCGGTAGGAGTTCACCAATGAGAAGGTGTGGATTTTTGATATTCTATGGCACACTGTCAGTACTCAGTGTTGTCTTACGTATTGTGGGCTCAGTGCACTAAAGTGGTTAATGTATTGAGTGTTCGACACCTCTCAGTGGGGGAGGGAATCCAATATATGAAGTGTGAGGTTGAGTGCCTAGGCCAAGGTAGCCCTCACATGGAAAGTAAGTTGGGCTGGCTCTGGGAGGGAGTTAGCTTTAACTGCTTAGGATTCACGTCGAAGGGGCATAGGAGGTTTGGTGGATTAGATCATGCCTTAGATTATGTTTTATGCCTGTGGAGGTACAAGTAGGTATAAGGTTTACCTGCAAGTTAAAGAGTGCCAAGGGGCATTCTGTTGGTCATGAAAGGCCATACCGGCCTAGGTCATGCATTCATGCGTTTTAAATGGCTAAATTATATACTATGTTGAATTTATTATTCGTTTATTTGATTATGGCTTACTTTGTAATAATCAATGTAGATTTCACTGTTACTGAGACTGTGGTTGTCTCACCCCTTTCTTTTCAATATTTTAGGTCCAGGCGAAGGATCCAGTGGTGGACAGGGAAAGGAGCAAAGCTAGGGATTTGCTTGTGATTTGTAAAGAACTGTAACCCCTTTCTTTTGAGCAAATATATTGTAATGTATTTAAGATTAGGGTGCCAGTAGGATATGATTATGTGTGTGTGTGTGAATATGTGTGGATTGTGTGCTTGTGTATGAATTTTTGTCTGTTTGCAGACTTGTGGCTAGGAAACTTGGTTATGGTGTGTGGTTTTGATGGATTTACTTAGTAGACCAAGTTTCTATTACAAGCAGATCTTTATTTTGATATATATGTGATTTTATAAGCAAATGCAAAGTGGTTGCATTGCAAATGGTGTGCTATGGGCAAACATACAACTTGGATAGAGAGAGTGGGTGCGTAGGCCCCACAAGGAGCTCTGAGCCAAGTGAAAATGTTTAGCATATGTATTTATATAAATACATGATATTTAGATTGATTTGTGACCACTCTTGTATGATTTGTGCATTTTGGGGGTTTAGGGTCCATTTTGGGAAATGGCACCCGGGTGGTCAAATTTTGATGTATGGGAGTTTTCCATCATTTGAATGTTCTTTCAGGTGTTTTAGTCTTATTTGACGTGTCCAAAGTGTTCCCACAGGTTTGTGACCATTAGGATGAGATTTGGACAATTTTGAAAATGGTTTTTACCAAAAAGCTGTACTTTTGCATCCGGGTGTTCAAATTTCAATCCGTCCGTTGGATCTTTTCAAAATTTAGTATGCTAATAGTATTCTTTAAAAGTGACATGTGGGCTTTGGAATCACTCTGATCAGAGATCAGATGATGAAATGGTGCACTCCGAAAGTTGGTCCGGAAGTGCTTTCATGACAGCTTTTAAGCTGTCATGACAGCAAAAATAACTATTTTTTTAACATGTCTAATTTTCAATCCAACCGTTGGATCTTTTTGAAATTTGGTATACTTATAGTACCCTTTGAATGTGACGTGTGAGTTTTAAAATCACTTCAATCGGAAGTCGAATGACGAAACGGTACCTCCCGGAAGTTGGCCCAGGAGGGCTGTCATGACAGCAATTTAATGCTGTCATGATAGCATCTTTTTATTTCACTTTCGTCTAGCTTGCTTCCGCGTGCTATAGGTAGAACCTATAAATTTTTTTAAGGCTTTAAATGGTTTGTTTCCTAAGTTGGTTTTAGGATTAATTTATTAACCACACTTAGTTTATTTGAATTGTGTGATTTTTGGATAACACTCGAGGCAAGTGTTACATGTGAAGTTTGTCTTTTTAGAAAAAAGGGAAGGTTTTATATTTTATAAAAAATAATAAAATAAGAGAAAATATTAAAATAGGAAAAATTCATAGAAATTTATGAATCTTAGCTTCAGAGGATTTAAACAGCGATGTAGATTTGTTGACTGAAAATGATGACTTAACAACAACGTGCAAATAGATAATAATATCACATAACATGAATAGGTAATTCCCAACAAAATGAAAGAGTCTGCTTATTATTTTTCTTTTTATATGCAATATGATATTTTGTCTGGAATAGCTATTATGATTGTTTCTATAATAACTTTATATCTTATATTTACTCAAAAATCGTCATTGCCAAATTCAGAGTCTATTTATTAATTTTCTAAACATTTAAAAACATGTTTGCCTTCCTAAAAAAATAGATTTTTTTTTTTGTAGAAATGTATAATGCACCTCATAATAATGACATTTGGAGGGAAGTTTCATCGTTTTCTTTCAGCAGATTAAAGCACTTAAAGAAAGAGTAAAAGATGCATACAAACGAGAAGACAACAGTACATATTCCAAATCATCATCCAAGTCAACCGGTGGGCAAAGCAATTAGGGAAATGGATCATAAGAAAGATAAGATCAAAGCATAAACACAACAAAAAAAAAACTAAACAAGTTAAAAACCACAAAAGCAAGACCAATATATATAAACCATAAGAATGCATCAGAGAGAGCAAACGAAGAAAACGATGAGGAAAGAGAAGGTAGAGATGAAGCATTAAACATGCACATGGCAAAATCAAGATAGAAAGATGAGCAAGTGGGTTCTGTTTTGTACCAAAAAAAACATACCAGTTCTTTTAAAGGATCATACCTTTCAATTGAGAGAAATGCTGTTGGCAGTATGGAGGTAAATCATGAGCTACTTGAGTCATGTCAGAGGACACTATCCTTAAGAACTATTCTGACATATTGGTATGGTGGATCGACAGTTCTTCGAGATCAAACAAACACTTTCTGCATGATGCAAGGGCACAGAACAACAATATTAACAGACATAAACTCAGACGAGGTCGGAGGAAGAGGAGAATGCCTCGAAAGCTCAAGAGGCTGGCCTTTTGTTCAGTCCAAATGCATGCCTATATATAGGCCAAGATCTTGGACGAACGTTGGGTGGCGTTTACTAGTTTAATTCACTGGTTACACAAAACATAAAACACATTTAAGCATTTATCTGGAAATGTTAGGGGGATAAACACGTTTAGGAATTCAATCATCCATTTCAGAATCTGGTTAATGGCCAAAAAAGTGCTCATGGTTTGAATTCAAACTCCAAACAACAAAAAAAGGAGATTTTTCGGTAAGCTCATGTGACTAAATAATTATTTATTTTTTTGTAAAAATAGTCTGGTAAAAGGAACCCAGTGCCTCTTGAACTTGCGCATAGGGGGGTGAATTAGCTGATTTCAATTGCGATTGCCCAAGTTGGCCTGTTTCGTGCGCACAAGCTCACTTCTCCTCCAAGCCCATTTTACTAGCCCATTTCATTCCTTAGTATTTATACACTAGGAGAGTTCTTTATTTAGGCAATGTGAGACTTTTGACACACACACACACACACACAATAATTCCCCACATGTGTAAAAAAGATCCACTATCATTTGAATTATTCACACGGAGGATAATCACTTTGAATTTGGTGTCTGTTGACTTAAACCAAATCTAGACTAATAAAGCTTAGCACACAGAAAAGTCAGTGTACTAGAGGTCTTATTAATCAGCTTATACCCCCACAGTCTCTATTGTTAATGACAGTTTTACACATTATCAGCCATGCAGGCGCTTGGTTTTAATAAATGCTCTAGAGATTTCTCCATGATCTCATAGGAGCAACCCCACTCCACATTTGTATAGGTGTTTTTATCAAGTGTATTTACAATGAATACACCATCCATAAGGACTATGAGAACATTAAGAGCTTTCACTCAGCCTCTGTTCAATGCATTCTAACACTTTCTTAAGCCATAAAAAGGGACACAAATTCAATGCTAGCAGAACTAACAAGTGACTTATTCTTACCCATTACCTTCATGGGATCTCCAATCACAAAGGTTAGGTTGCCATCACTGTTAATTTTAAATAGGCTTAAGTCCCATTTTCCTCGATGTTTCAATAATAAATTTCTTCCCCAGGGGCTTAGTTAACATATATACCAGATTTAACTCTGATCTTACATAATCAATTAAGATGACCCCATCTTTGAGCAGCTGCCTATAATATTATGTCTCAATCAAATATGTCTACTTTTGCCATTAAAGGTCTTATTTTTAGCCATTACTATTGCAGACTGGCTATCACAATATAAAGACACAAATGGTGTGGCCTTTTTACCTATTAGAATACTCGCTAATAAGTTTTTCAACCACTCAGCCTAAGTTCCAGCCAACTCCATGGCAATAAATTCAAAATTCCTTGAGGATTTTGTATTGATTGTCTGTTTTATAGATTTTCAAATTATTGTACCACCATCAAGAGTGAATATATAACCACCAGTAGATTTTATCTCTTTTGAATCTAAGATCTAGTTAACATCACTGTATCCTTCCAATACAGTGAGAAATTCACTATACAATACACCATAATTTATGGTACCTCTCAAATATTTCAAAACTCTCACCAAAGCCTCTTAGTGTTTACTTCCTGGATAATGGGTGTATCTTCTCAATTTGCCTACAGCATAAGCTATATTAGGCCTGGTAAAATTCATCAAATGCAATAAACTCTCAATAACCTATGCATGCTCAAATTGAGCAACTAGGTCACCATTATGCTTTTTTAATTACATACTCGAATCATAGGGAGTACTTAGAGGAGCATCTTCAAGATGTCTAAACTTCCTGAAAATTTTCTCAACATAATGTTCTTGGAAAAGGAAAATTCCATTTTCATTCTTTATGATTTTTACACCTAAAATTACCTTGGCTTCACCCATATCTTTCATATCAAAGTTTGAACAGAGAAAATTTTTTGTTTCATTAACAACACACATACTAGAGTCAAAGATTAGTATGTCGTCCACATATAAGCATATAATCACACAATCATTATTCACAAGCTTTGTATAAATACATCTCTCTATTTCAATAGTAGAAAAACCACCATTTGTCAAAACTTGATCAAGTTTCTCATGCCATTGCTTAGATGCTTGTTTTAAGCCATACAAAGACTTTGCAAGTTTACAAACTTTATTTTCTTGCCTTGGAATCACACATCCCTCAGGCTGTACCATATAAATTTTTTCTTTCAAATCACCATTTAAAAATGTTGTTTTAACATCCATTTGGTAAACAAAAAGCTTGTAAATTGAAGCCAAAGTAATAAGAATTCTTATAGAAGAACTTCTAGTCACAGGAAAAAATGTGTCAAAATAATCAATATTTTCCTTTTCAATAAAACCCTTAGTCACAAGCCTTACTTTATATTTATCAATTGAACCATCTGAAAAATATTTTTTCTTAAAAATTCATTTACAACTAATAGCCTTAGCTCTTTGAGGAAAATCTACTAAAACCCAAGTCTTATTTTTTCTAAGGAATCAATTTCAATTTCAATTGCTTCTTTCCAAAACTTAGCATCAAAAGAAGAGATAGCTTCATAAAAATTTAATAGTTCATCTTGCACCAAATAAATATAAAAATCATCTTCAAAACTTTTTTCTTTTCTTTGCCTTTTACTTCTCCTTAAAACCAAATCCTCATTTGAATTTTGTTCAAACTCATAATTCTCAATAGGTTTAGAAACATGCTCAATTTTCAAGGGAAAAATATGTTTAAAAGATTCAACATCCTTAGTCTCTATAATTGTATTTTGGTCTAAAATATTACTTTTCAAAACTAAAAAGCGATAAGTTACATTTTGTTCAGCATACCCAACAAACATACAATTAAAAGTTTTAGAACCAATTTTTCTCTTTTTAGGATCAGGCAATAAAACTTTTACAAAATGCCCCTGCACTTTCAAATATTTTAAATTTGGGGTAAACCCTTTCCACAATGCATAAGGTGTTTTCTTTATTTTCTTATGAGATATCCTATTTTGTAAAAAATATACAGATAAAATAGCTTCACCCCATAAGTTATCAGGCAAAGAAGAACTCATAAGCAAAGCATTTATCATTTCTTTTAATGTTCTATTTTTTCTTTTTGCAACACCATTAGACTCGGGAGAATAAGGAGCTATTTTCTGATGAATAATACCTTCTTTTTCACAAAAATCGTTTAACAAAACATATTCTCCACCTTTATCAGATCTAACTCTTTTAATCTTTTCATTTAATTGATTCTCAACTTTTGCTTTGTATAAAAGAAATTTTTCAAAAGCCTCATTTTTATTTCTTAACAAGTGTACCTTAGTATATCTTGAAAAATTATCAATAAAAGTAATATAATATTTTTTACCACCTCTAGTCATGGTTTGTTTTAAATCACCTAAATCGGTATGAATTAAAGACAGTAATTTAGATTCTCTTTGACTAGAAAAATGAGGTTTTTTACTTTATTTAGTCTCTACACACACTTCATATTTTCTAAAATCATTGTTTTTAATTTCAAAAAGTAGTTCAAGTTGTCGCATCCTATTTATATAACCTTTACTAGCGTGACCTAGTCTAGCATGCCACAAATCAAAGCAATCAATCATATAGACAGGCATATACGTAGAAGATGCAGTCTTATTGATTTCATCAACATTTAAAATAAACAGTCCCTGATTACAATACCCTTTCCCCATAAATATATTATTCTTTGTCATTACAATCTTGTTAGATTCAAATGACACTTTAACCCCAGCTTTCCCTAACAAAGCAACTGAAACTAAGTTTTCTCTAACTTTAGGCATATGCAGAACATCGTTCATTGCCAGAGTCTTTCCTGATGTGAGCTTTAAGACTACTTTTTCTTTTCCTTTAACTTTATTATTTCAAGAATCAGCAAGGTAAACACGATCTTCCCCTTCCTTTACAGGATCATAGGAGGCAAACATCTCCCAATTAACACATATGTGCTTAGTAGCCCCAGAGTCTACCACCCATTTCTTCACATCAGAAATCAAGAGAGTTTGTGACACCACTGCAGCAATGATGTCACCATCTCTTTGTACCAAATTTACATTTGGCTTTTGAGGCTTATCACGGTTTGCTCTCTTCCTACACTGTGCTACATAGTGTCTTGGTTTACCATAGATAAAACAGTCTCCTTTTTCTTGAATGAGGGGTTAGAAGTACTGGGTTTGTAATAAAATTTTTTATTCTTTTTGTCTTTAGTTTTAGGGTCATACCTCTTGTTGTGAGGCTTTGTCTTTACCAGATTGGCTTTGAATGTCATCTCTCTAGTTTAAGCTGCACGTACTGCCTTACAGTTGGTGTCTTCGATGACGATGTGAGTGATCAGGTCAGTCAAGGACAGCTGCTTTTGTTTGTGTTTCAACTACTATTTGTAATCATTCCACGATTCTAGCAGCTTCTCAATCAGGATTCCAGTAACAAACTCATCTGGGAGGTTGATGTTTTCAATACAAAGCTCCTCCAGTAGCTTGTGACATTCATTGATTTGCTTCTTCACATCCTTGTTCTCGATCATCTCTTATTTATAGTAGTTTCTCACAACAAACTTTTATTTTCCGGCATCCTCAGCTATGTACTTTGTTACCAGGGACTCCTATATCTTATAAGCTTCCTTGTAGACACAGTAAACATCGAACAAATCATTAGATAAAGTACTAATGATAGTGTGTCGGCATACCTTGTTTGCATGAGTCCATACAACTCTCTAGGCTTGGTCAGCATCAGCAGGAGGCTTGGATTGAGCAACAGCAGTAGCTACACCATCCATGTCAAGAATGGTGAAGACTCGTTCTTACCAACATTTGAAGTTCTTACCGTCAAAAACCTCTATCTTTGATATGTTTAGGAATGACCTCCACAGGGGGACGACAACAGCAGCAAAGACGTATTGATCTCCACTCGAACTACCAGGCACATCCTCGGGGATGACATTCTTAGTATTATTAGATGTCATTCGGTTTGGTTAGTTCTTAAGATTATTGGCGGTATGGAGGTAAATCATGAGCTGCTTGAGTCATGCCGAAGGACACTGTCATTAAGAACTATTTCGGTAGGTTGGTATGGTGGATTGATAGTTCTCCAAGATTAAACAAGCACTTCTTGCACGATGTAAGGGCACATAACAGCAGTATTAATAGAAATAAACTTAGATAAGGTCGGAGGAGAAGAAGAATGCCTTGAAGGCTTAAGAGTATGGCCTCTTGTTCAGTCCAAATGCATGCCTATATATAGGCCAAGATCTTGGACGAACGTTGGGCGGCATTTACTGGTTTAATTCACCAGTTACGCAAACATAAAACACGTTTAAGCATTTATCTGGAAACGTTAGGGGGATAACTACATTTAGGAATTCAATCATCCATTTCAGAATTTGGTTAATGGCCAAAAAAATGCTCATGGTTTGAATTCAATCTCCAGACAGCAAAAAAATGAGATTTTTCGATAAGCTCATGTAAATAAATAATTATTTCTTTTTTGTAAAAATAATCCGGTAAAAGGAATTCAGTGCCTCTTGAACTTGCATGCAAGTGGGTGAATCAGCTGATTTCAACTATGATTGCCTTGAGTTGGCCTGTTTCGTATGCGCAAGCCTACTTTTCCTCTAAGCCTATTTTACTAGCCTATTTCATTCCTTAGTATTTATACACTAGGAGAGTTGTTCATTTAGGCAATGTGAGACTTTTGACACACACACAACAAATAGTTCATTTCCTACACATTTATTGTAAAGAGATGTCATAATGCAGATAAGCCAATAATACTTGGCTCAAATTTATAATAATTGATAGAGCTCGTGAGAGTTTCAAGGTGTTTTTTAAGTCCCCTTTTATTTGCTCTTATTCTCCTATTTATAGTTTGCATAGGTCATGTTAGCTATTTTTAACCACTAGCTCGTGTTCAAAAAATATCCACGGGTGAAAGTCATGATCTTGTGAGATTTGAGGCTTGTTTAGATCATGGTCTCGTGTAAAGCAATAGTCTAGCTAGTGTAGTTCCAAGTCTTAAGTATTCCATGACTTTCTCGACCTGAAAGGTCTTCTCTAAGAAGTGTGACCAACTTCTTTGTACTCATTCCAATTTCTTTGTATTGGAACTGCATGAAAACAACCTTAATTCCACTAGGGAGCGTGGCTTGCACCCCCTCTCTGTATAATAAACACACACATAATCTCTTTCACTCCGTAAAATCTAATTTTTTTTCCTAAACAACTCCTTCTGTATAATAAACTCGATCCATCAGCCATCGCCAGCACGCCTCCAAGTCCAAACCCCATCTGATTTCATTTGTACTCAAAGGTTTTAAACTTTTACCATATCACTACTTCTCTCTTTTGTATATGTTAGTTTTCACTGTCCACTTTCTTCTTCTTACTACTTTCATAGAATCCTAATCTGCTTTTATGTCTTGTGATTCCAATTCGGACCAGCAAGGTCGACAACAAGCAGAGCCTCTTTCACCCTTACACCCTCTAATAATTTCCATGGTTGCAGTGATTGGGGGTTTTGTTATATTCCAGTGCCAATCTCAAAAATTGTCCCTCTTTGATGAGCATGCTTGAAAACCATTTTTGTGATGCTGTTCTGTTTGTGGTGAACAATAAATACCAGGTGTGCCAGAGATACTGAGTCTCAATTGATAACAAGAGATTCCCGAGCTCCCTTACCATAGTTTACTTGAATATAAAAAGATACAAGATTTTGGTAGAATAAATATTCGATTTTTATTGAAATGTGAAAAGACTACAGACCTAAAACTGACAAACTAATTGATAAACTAAAAAAGCTAACAAATGTAAAATTGCGAGTTTTTGATTGAGTATTGACTAGTTTCTTTTGTGTCTTCTCCTTTTATTTATAGTATCAGAGTAGCGGTAACCTCTTCCTTGAAACCTAACATGTTTTGTCCAAAAATCAAGAATTTCAAGAAACTTGTGGCACGGTCTTTATTTAGCCCAAACATGTTCCTTTATGCCTTTGATCTGTTCGCAGAATTTAAACTCCAATAGCAAACCACTTACCTACCAACCATAAAACGGTTTACTCCGTTAATTGGACTTCTTGTTTTGCTTCTCTCCATCTTTTCTGTTTCCTTGGGCTTAGTTGCGTTCATCGCAGGGGCGTTGTTGGTGGTGGAGCCCACAATCAGATTGGTTCAAGATGTTGTTCAATGCTTCGTGACTTGATGGCTCATCTTCGTACCAGTTCCGGCACCAACGAGCAACACGAACATGGAAGAGAGTGACTCTCTTGGGATTTAGGAAAATGGCTTGCTTGACTAAAGGCTCTTTGGGCCACAAGCCCAAAACCCTTTTGTCTGAAATGATTTTTTGATGATGCTGTTTTTAATTTCTTTTTTTAGCTTTGAATTTGGGCCTTAGAGGCATGACCAAGCCCAAAGTCGAGTACGTGTATTGAGTTTTAGAATGGGTCAGTGTAGTTGAAACCGAGAGTTCAAAAAAAAATGTGTATGCACTTTGTAAGTGGATGACCAAAAAACCTTGAAGTATATTTGTAGTTTTGGTGGTTTGGAAGTTTCCTGTTACTTGTCCTCGCGCTCTGTTGTGTGGTTTATTTTTTCTCTCTCTCTTTCTTTTTCCTTTTTTTTTTGTTTTTTTGTTTTTGAGCAAAACTGGATACCTTCTTTTACATAAGAATGTATATATAAAGAAATCTAGTTACGAATGACAAACTAAAAGCTACAAAGCAAAAGTAGAAACCATCCCGAATCAAGTAATGGGAGGTTGGTAGTACAAATTAAAATTATTATTAAGGTTAAAAGCAAACTTAGCTAAATAATCAGCTATCCTATTATCCTCTCTATGCAATGACATAAAATGATATTGGACATCTCAATCTCTAATCAAAAGGTTCATGGTAAAATCAATTATTTGTTGAAAAGGGTGACAAAATTATAAAAGACCTCCACAACTTTAAAAGCCTTTCTTCCAACATAATTTGAAGCCTTTAAAAATGCCAAAAACTTCAAAAATGTACTTTACAGTTAAAACGCAATATCCGTGTTGTGATTTCAGCCTTTCAGTTCAGGGGGTTGCATAGTTGATGTACCCCCCTTCCTTCTGTGCCCATTAGCTACTCCTTTCTTAGTTCGGCTGCTTTTTGTTCTTTGATTTGGGCCTACTGATCAACTGAGCTTCCCTCACTGAAGACTCCTTCCGCTATCCCTTTGCTAAAGTCTAGATGAGATCTCAGGCCCAAAAAAAAAAAAAAAACAAAACAAGAAGAAGAACTCTAAATGATATCTTGATATACAGGGCGTATTTGAAAACCTATTCTGGAAATAATTTTTTGTTCTCCAGAATAAAAGAATAAAAAAATTCATTTGGTCACGTGTTTTTAAAAAGTGTTTTGAAGAATAAAAAAATAAAATATTGTTCTGAAGAATAGAAAAATAAAAACAACTTTTAGGTGTTCTGTAATTATTGTTCTGGAGAACAAGAGAGAATAAAAAAAGTACCTATTTTTATTATTTTTTTATTCTCAGAACATGTTTTACAGAATACCAGTTCTCAAAACAATAAAATAAAAATAATTTTAAACAACTCCATATTCTCTAGATTTAAAACTTATTTTTTAATTTTATATCTTTAAAAATAAAATTTATAAAAATTATAATTTTTTAATAAATTTTTTCATCACCAATATAGGCTATATAGATTTAATTTAGATGATATAATTTAATACTAAATTTTTTATAATTTTTGTTCTAAAGGGCTAATTTGCTTTGAAAGTTTTTTGCTAGCTAGGTGTATGCAAGTTAAGTGGCATCTTAAGTTTTGACTCACATAATATCGCCCCAAGAGTTTAAAACATAATGCAATTTTACCCTATAATAATGTTTGACTTGGAAGAAAAAAAAAAAACTTCAGACAAGAAGGTTTTGGACTTGTAGCCTAAGGAGCTTTGGGAGATGACATAGAGGCCTTATTGTTAATTCAACTTAGTTATCAAGTTTTAAATTTTAAAAATTTGTAAGTTTTATTTCTCAATTTTATAACTTTATTATAATAAATTTGAAACTTATTTTTTAAAATTTTACGTGATTGAAGAATAAATAAATTCATTTTTTCTATTAAAATTTGGAGCACAAGTTGCAAATTTATTATAACAAAGTTGCAAAATTGAGAGCTAAATTTATAAATTCCTAAAGTTAATAAACTTGAAACCTAAGTTAAATTAATTGATCTCCTTAAGATATCTCTGTCATTCTCCAAAGGGCCTTTAGACAAACAAGCCATTTTCCTAAATCTCAAGAGAGTCACTTTCTTCCATGTCCAAGTTGCATGTTGGTGTAGAGCTGGTACGAAGATGAACAATCAAGCCTTAAGCCTTTGAACAACATCTTTCAGTAATCTAATTGTGGGCAACGATTAGAGTAGGCGATAGCTAATGGCCACAACTAGACGGTAGCAATCAGTGGGGATTGGCCAAGACCATTGGTGGTGGTTCGATCATGATGGAGGTTGACGTTGATGCAGACAATGCATGGGTGGTGGTATAGCATAAGTCGGTGAAGTAGGGTGCTTTTTTTTTTTTAAAAAAAAAGAGGTTAAAGTGCCAAATTTATCTTGGAAAGTATTTTCTTAGGTACAACTAGTATTTTTAACTTTCAATTGACACAATGTTATCTCAGAAATTTAAAAATGATGTAATATCAATCTATAATAATGTTTGACTAACATTGACAGTTATTTTTAAGCTTAAAGAGCAATTTTACTTTAGAAATTTGTTTGAAGGAGCAATCAGTATCTTGAGATCTTCAACTTTTGATTAGCAAAATATTTTTTCTTATCAACTTTCATATCATAAGAATGATCCAACAACCTGTCATAATCCAAAATAGAAGATTTTAGGTTGAACCATATTAAACTCCTTTAAGACCAAATCCAAGCTAGTCTTTGTTGCCAATGAACAAGTCTAAACAAGTTTTTTATGTGCTCACGGTTAAGTCTATAAAGTTAAGACTTGCTCATGTACACATGCTTGGGCTTGCTTATGGGCAAAATAAGAGTAAGTCTAAACTTTGTTAGAGGGAAATTGTGTGGAGTGCTTGAGATAGGGTTGGTTTTGCATCAAAGCAACCTCAAGTAAGGCCTCCTATCAAAATCCAGAAATACAAAACATTTTGACAATGATAATGGATTGTTAAAATTTTTCTTGTAATTTAAAAATTGATAACTCAAAAAATATAGTGCTAATCAAAATTTTAGGATACTAATAATTTCCCTTTCAAAAAAACTTCCAAGGCAAAATTGCCTTTTAATCTAAGTCAAAATTTTTCAACTAATAGTCTTTAGTCAAACATTATTATAGGATAAAATTGCATTATGTTTTAAACTCTTGGGGCAATATTATGCGAGTCAAAACTTAAGATACCACTTAGCTTGCATACACCTAGCTAGCAAAAAACTTTCAAGGCAAATTAGCCCTTTAGAACAAAAATTATAAAAAATTTAATATTAAATTGTATCATCTAAATTAAATCCATATAGCCTAGATTGGTGATGAAAAAATTTCTTATTTTTATTTAGAATAAAATACTCTGACCTCCCCTCTATTTTACCTTAATTACATATACAATCATTCTATTTTTAAAACCTATAGGGACCTCTCCTAATATGAATAGATACAAAAGATAAACATTCCCTATATTTCTAAGATTTCATTTCCATCTATACAATCATTAGTTGACCGTTAAGTCAATTATGTTGGACTAAAATCCCCTCTATAAATATAAATGTTGTCTAAAAATCATTCAAATTACCCAAAAAAGTATGCATATATTTTTTACTTTTCATTTATAGTTAAAATTTTTTAGTTATGTAAATTTAAAAATTAATTTATTTATTGATTTTTAAAAATTTAAATACATAAGTTGTATAAAAGATATTCAAACATGCGGTTAAAAAATTTAATAAAATAAGGATTTAATAGAGTAAAGTACTCAATATAATTTATATTTATTTTTCCTTAAATATCATTAATTTTGAAACAAAATTTTTAATTATTTATTTAAATATAGACATACTTAATTATGGTAAATATTTTTAAATTTAGAGAGAGTAGACAATTAGATTATAAGAAAAAAATTAATAATTTTAAATTAATGGTGTTAAAAATTAGATTAAAGTGTAGGTTTTTTAAATAGAGGAAAAGTCTCTGTAATTTTAGCAAAATAGAAGTGAGGTCATTGTATTTTACTATTTTATTTATATTTTATATTTATTAAAATAAAAAATTATAAATAATTTTAATAAATCTATTTATTACCAATTGGATAGTCTAGATTTAATTTAAACTTTATAAAAAATTTTTTCCATAATTTTATAAATTTATTATCTAAATTTATTCTAGATAATTCAGATTTAAAGTTTTAACAGACAATTTTTTTTAAAAATATTTTTTTCTAAAAGTATTATTTAGGATATTATCTTTGTTTTCAATATTGTATTTATTAAAATCAAAACTATAAAAATTATAAAAATTTTAATATTAAATCTAGACTGTTAAAGTATATATGAATGATCAATTCATGAAAATTATAAAAAAATTAATATTAAATTAGACCATCTAGATTTTTTAAATCTCATAATAATGATGAGCAACAAGGTGAGGGGGTAGTAGTAGCATGGTAGGACATGTTTAGAAATGGGTTAGAGCCAATACATGGTGAGGGGGTAGTAGTAGCATGGTAGGACTTGTTTGGAAATGGGTTAGAGCTAATTAATAATACATAGTGACAAGAAAATCACAATTCGAATGGGGAGGGTTTATCAATTATCAGTTAGGTTTATTAGCAACAACGTCACGTGAAAAAGTTTTAGATTCTAAAGCAAAATTATTTAAGAGACGTATTATATTGTCATTTATCTATCTTTATATCACTTTTCTAACTTTTTGAATTGCAAAATTAAATATTAAAAATTTATAATTAAGTAATTCTAACATTTCATTTTCAATAAATAATATAGCTAATCTATTTTATGTATTTTGTAACATGGTTGATTTTTAAATAAGATTTAAGCAATTTTAATTTTAAAAAACTTTCAGCAGTAGCAATTGTTATTGACTTATTGGTATTGTCAATAACATTATATGTGGGGTATAAACAAACAGTAAATTCTTAATAAAAATATTTAATTAACATTAATGCTTAATGAGAAAAATAATGATTGTTTATATAGGGTATAAATAAACATTTTTCTCGGCCTAATGTGGTAGCCTTAATGGTACAAAAATAATAATGATTCATAAAATACTTAAAGACAAAAAATGACTCAACTTTGAGTTCGAAATATCCACAAACCTTGCATGATGAATTTGAGAGCAAAAGCAACCCTTAACCTAAAAAAAATAAAAAAACACTTCAAGTAAATTGTAGTCTAGACATTTTGAAATGTTTCTTGTTATTTGTCCTTGCTATATTGTGGGAGCCAACTTTAATGCTTATCACTCTTTCGAAATCTAGATGGTCTAGATTTTAAAGTTTCTTATTTTTATTTAGAGTTAAATACTCTGATCTCCCCTCTATTTTACCTTAATCGCATATTTTTTTCTTCCTAAACTTATATATTTATAATCTATATTTTAATCTATAGATGTATGATTTCTTTTATGTTTTTCTAATATTCTCTCTATTATTTTTTTCTCTTTTTTTTCCTTTTTCTTCTTTCCTGGGCTTGTATTTTTTTAACTTAGAAGCCTCAAGTTTATTCAATTTCTTCTTCTTCTTCTCATTCTCCCTCCATTTTTTTAATATTTTTTTCATCTTTCATCTTTCATTCTTTTTCTTTTTGTTTCTCTCTCTCTCCTCTTGATACTATATTAAGGTTTCTTATATTAAATATACTTAAGAATAATATACCCTATCAAAATAGTTTAAACTATTTAGTTAGATACTTTATAAGCTTATATATTTATGATCTATATTCTAATCTTTATATTAGAGATTTCATTTATATTTTTTTAATATCAGGGTGCTTAGCACCAAAACCAGTTCCTTTGAATGATTTTTTCATGATGAATTGTAAAATATGTGACAAGGCTTGCAATCACCTCATGATTCTTGTAATGACAAGGCATACAAGTGGCATAATTATTTATTTTTAATGCTCTTATCCTTGTGTTCTTCCTTTCTCCTCTAATTTACCTTATTAAAAATATCAATGTTTAACCATGATTAATGAGTTTCCACCTAACTAATCCAATTAAACATAATTCGATTTTGAGATGGTAAAAATGAAATCTTCCGCGATTATAATATATATCCAACCAATGTACTACCGGCCAGTTTGCAGATTGAATGGTAGCTGAGGTGGGGCCCATGCATAGAAGACTTGGCTAGTGAAGGTCGTCGTCTCTAAATCCTTCGCTTGCCTTACTGTGAACCTTTTAAATCGAAGCGTCGACGCAGGATTGAGTTAGCTTTAGGATATATGTTCATCACGAGCCATCAAACGACGCGTTTCTCAATTCAAAGGTATGATTCTTCGTTTTCAAACATTTCCTACCTCAAAAGGACTTCGCTGTTTTTGTACAGACAGATCCCTCTTGCTCCACTTTCTGTCTGATTCCGCCGTGTGTTTAAAGCTACATCTCTCAGTGTTTTCTTCAATTAATTTGCTCTTGCCATTGCATTCTTATGGTTTATATCGGTCTTGCTCTTTGTTTTTAAATATTTTGTTGTGCATATGCTTTAATCTTCTTGCTCTTGATCCATTTTTCTAATTATTGCTTTGCTGACCGGTTGACCTGGATGATGATTTGGAATATGTACTGTTCTCTTGTCGTTGTATACATGTTAGAATGAGTTTAATTTAATTTTTAATCTAGTAAAAGTTTTTTTTTTCAAAATTCCATTTGTCGAAAATTCATTTACATAATAAATTCCACTTGTCAGCTATTACATGATTTTTTTTTTTTCAAAATCAACTTTAGTTAGATCTCAAATAAACTTTCAGATCAATATAATAAATATCCAAAAAACATTCGTGTTTAGACGCATGACATGCCCGAAGTACTTTTTAAATAGAGAAAGTTATATCCAAAGACAGCCTAGTCTTTCTTTTAGTGCTTTGCTGCAGGAAAACAACCTTACCTCCAGATTTCAGAAATTTGAGGTGCACTACACACTTCTATAAAAAAAAAAAAACAAAAAAAAAAAGAAAGAAAGGACTTTTTTTTTTTTCCCGGAAAAAAGACAAGTTGCTTTGCTTACCACCGGTTGACATGGATCCATGATGATTTGGAATATGCATTGCACTTTTTTTTTTTTTTGCCAAGAATATGGATTGTACTTTGTATGATGGAAATGAAGGAATTTTGATTGGAGCGGATGATGATAAACTTGCTGTTGTGGGGGTAGATGTGGAGGTACCATAGGATGTCGGAGCTGGGTGCAGTGGGCTCGAACACCCCGGCGAGGTGGTGGTAGGCTTGAACATGGCCGGCGTGAGGGTGCGGCATTGACACGGATTGATGTAGGCGGAAATAAGGGATTTGCGATCGGAGCGGATGATGGAATGTTAGGGAGGGAGGAGATGGAGAGAGAACCGAAGGAAAACTCGAAAGTGGAAGAGTTGAGAGACGAATTTGAAGCAGTGAAGGACGAGATGGTAGTGCTGCCGATGATGAAAATGAAGGAACATTTATAGGCGATTTATAAAGGACAAAGTAGAAGTGATTTTTCGTGGAATGTTGCATACCTCCTTGCAAGTGCCGTTCCTCTCTTTTTGCAAGGGACACTAGCAAACTCCGTTAGATTCCTCCGTCTGTGTTGAGATGGGCACGCAACGTCGCGCTCTTGTACGTCTCCATCTACTGAAAAATACAGGAGACAGTCAGCGACACCAGCTTTCTTCTCGTTTTATTTTCAAAATTCATCTCATCTTGAGAACCCAATTCGGATGAAGCCAACTGATGAACATCAAATTAGTTGATGATTTATATTGGATGAACGATATAAAAGAAAGAAAAATAATTCTAATATGGAATGTCAAAAACGTCCAAACCTTTGGTTTGAACTCAAGACCAAAAGCATTCCCAAAACAATCACAAACATCGAGACATTATTATATGTGTCTAATGAATGAATGCCTAATCAATGAATGCCAAAATGTTAGACATGTGTACATGTGTGTATGTATAAAGATGAACAAATTAATGAACATAGTCTTAATAACAAGTAAACTGTAAGCATTTAATTCACATGGTGTAGGGAGTTAACAAGTATCCTTTTTAAATTAACAACTCCTTTATGATACTCCTCTAGTCTTATTTACAGGGTAAAGATAGAAAGAAAAATTTGATCCTATTTATAGGGTACTTGTCAATTCTCAATGATCCTTTTTATATTTTTGCCCTTATTAAATACTTTAAATAAAAATACTAATAATGAGATTTAAGAACATATATTAGGTGGTAAAGGAAGAAACTTGTTAAATTTTAAGACAAAATTAATGAGTTTTAAGGTTTTTCTTAGTTTTGGTTAAACATCTAGAAATGACTTATAAATAAGATTAGAAGGAGTAAAAAAAATCCCTAACAACCAATTTATAATGATTCACGACATTATTATATGGAATTAACAAAGTAGTCTTTTTAAAATTAACAAAAATTTCTTGATAATGCAATATCATTCCTTAGAATGATTCATAAAGAATTTTTTTGGAGATTTTAGTCTCAGAAAAAAGAAACAGACAAGAGTTTTTTGAAATAAAATGTTACTCTTGCAATAGAAAAGATTTGCAAAAGCATTTTAAATGGATGTCTAAAAAAAATATTATATGTTGAATGATGTCAATGATGCCAACCCCAAACATTCTTTTGTTTTTCCCTACTCAATCTCAAACATCCTAAGGTAGTTGGCTGTAGTTATTAAATTTTGTGAGAATTATTTATAAATAAGTATATTGTGCAGGAGCTATTCATAATTTTCCCTCATAACTTTTCCAAAAGTCATAGAAGCAGGATTGAAATTAATTAAGAAACTATATATATATATATTGGTTGTATTAAATAATTATTATATAGTCTCTAAATCTATATAGCGTGATTATTAACAAACTTTTATATTTATTTTTTATTTTTTTGAGAAACTATTCAACGATTATTCATAAACAATAGTTTTATAGCCCCTACAACTATATAAGTGTTATGTTAAGAAATTATTATATAGACTAACTATTTTTAATTTTCTTACCTTATGAGACTATATGATAGTTATTACTTCAATGTAATCACTATATAAGTTCATTAACTCTATTTAAAAATTCAATAAGTTTTTTTTACTCCTATTCAACATACATAATTTGACCAAGGGAAGAGGCAAATAATGGGCCTCTTTGGTAATATATTTTGAAAATAGTTTTTTATTCTTCAAAATAAAAAAAATAAAAAATATATATTTGGTAACGTATTTTTAACAAGTGTTTGGAGAATAAAAAAATAAAATATTATTCTAAAGAATAAAACAAATCAAAACATAAATGTTTTAGGATTATTGTTTTAAAAAACAAAGAAGAATAAGAAAAATACATATTTTCATTATTTTTTGTTCTCAAAATATGTTCAACAGAACACTAATTTTCATAATAATAAAAAAAATTCAAACAGGCCCAATACATCCTTTCTCTTCGACCTAACTTTGGTGCTCATTAGTTTAATGAGATCTAGACTATTTAGATTTTAATTTGAATGGTCTAGATTGAAAATATTATTCTTTATATTTATTAAACTAAAAATTATAAAATAATTTCAATAATTTTTTATTTTTAATATGATCTAGATTTAATTTTAAAAATTTAATTTAATATTAAATTTTTTATAATTATTATATATTGATTATCTAGATGTATTTTTGTGCAGATTAAACACAAATTTGTTGGCTATTCATGCGCAACTCGGTTTCTTAAAAGTAACATCGCCATTCTCCGTCACTTATCTATCCTTCTCCTCCTCAGCCGTTATGACATGTCATATAACCGATACTAATACTAATACTAATTATGTCATTAAATTAATTAGTATTGTGTGCTTGTGTTTGCTTAAAAACAATCTATATGCATTACAATTTCTCATTTAGTTTGGACTATATTGTGATCCTCTTTTTAACACATTATGATATGAGCCATATTGTTCATAATTATAAATTATAAATAACATAAATTTTTATAATATATATATATATATATATTGATCTAGTTTTAAATATATTTTAATATGATCTCTAATGCCAGTACAAAAAAACATAAGTCATTCCTGTTATGTTCAGAAATGCCATATATGAAGCAGATGAAGAAGGGTTTGAAAGGATACAATACAAGAAGGAAATTATTGGAACGCAAGGAATATAGGAGCCAAGTAAATGGATACTGACGAGCCATAGGACTTGGTTGTAGTTGTAGTGGGGTACAAGGATAATATTGTTCCTATTAATTTGGCTTTTATTTACAACTACAACTTCATAATTTACAAGTAAAATTTTATAATTTACAAATCAAATTTCATGTTTAACACTTCATATAATATGAAGCCCTTATGAAGTTAATTATGTCTATTTAAGGTTATAATTGGCCTAATTGAGATGTAAAATTCATAATTCATCATGTAATTATAGGTTAAGAAAACATAGTTTAGTTTATAAAAACTTTATATTATATTAAGAATTAAATAATAAATTTGGCCTGTAAATTATAAAGTTTTACTTGTAAATTGTGAATTTGTGATTGTAAGTAAAGGCCAAATTAATAGGAGCAGTGTTGTCCTTATATCCTAATCATAAATTACACTCAAGTTCTAAAGGAGTTGACTGTAATTTTTGAATTTTGTGAGAATTATTTATAAATAAGTATATCTTGCAGGTGCTATTCATAATTTTCCCTAATAACTTTTCCAAAAGTTATTGTATAGTTGAAGCAAGATAGAAATTAATGAAGACACTATATATATATATATATATATTGGTTGTATTAAATAATTATTATATAGTCTCTAAATCTATATAGCAATTATTAAAAGAACTTTTATATTTATTATTTTTCAAAAACTATTTGACGGTTGTTCGTAAACAGCAATTTTGTAGCTCCTATAGCTATATTTATTTTAAAAAATTGTTATATGGACTAACTATTTTTAATTTTCTTACCTTATGAGACTAAATGGTAGTTATTATTTCAATGTAATCACCATATAAATTCATTAACTCTATTTAAAATTTTAATAAGTTTTTTTCACTCCTGTTAAACATACATAATTTGACCAAGGGAAGAGGCAAATAATGGGCCTATTTGGTAATATATTTTGAAAATAGTTTTTTATTCTTTAAAAAAAATATATTTGATAATGTATTTTTAAAAAGTGTTTGGATAATAAAAAAATAAAATATTATTCTAAAGAATAAAAAAATGAAAACATAAATGTTCTAGGATTATGGTTCTAAAGAATAAGGACAAATAATAAAAAAACACATGTTCAACAGAACACTAATTTTCATAACAATAAAAAAAAACTTCAAACAGGCCCAATACATCCTTTCTGTTTGACCTAACTTTAGTGAGATTAGTTCAATGAAGTCTAAACTGTTTAGATTTTAATTTGGATGGTTTAGGTTTAAAATATTATTTTTTATATTTGTTAAACTAAAAATTATAAAATAGTTTGAACAATTTTTTATTTTTAATATGATCTAGATTTAATTTAAAAAATTTAATTTAATATTAAAATTTTTATAATTATTATATATTGATTATCTAGATGTACTTTTATATAGATTAAATACAAATTTGTTGGCTATCTACGCGCAACTCGGTTTCTTAAAAGTAATATCACCATTCTCTGTCACTTACCTATCCTTCTCCTTCTCCTTCACAGCCGTGATGACACATCATAAAACCAATACTAATACTAATACTAATTATGTCATTAAATTAATTAGTATTGTGTGCTTGTGTTTGCTTAAAAACAATCTATATGCATTACAATTTCTCATTTAGTTTGGGCTATATTGTGAGCTTATTTTTAACACATTATGATATGAGCCATATTGTTCATAATTATAAATTATAAATAACATAACTTTCTATAAATTATATATATATATATTGATCTATTTTAAATATATTTCAATATGATCTCTAAGGCCAGTACAAAAAAACATAAGTCATTCCTGTTAAGTTCAGAAATGCCATATATGAAGCAGATAAAGAAGGGTTTGAAAGGATACAATACAAGGAAATTATTGGAACGCAAGGAACATAGGAGCCAAGTAAGTGGATACTGATGGGCCATGGGACTTAGTTGTAGTTGTAGTTGGGGTACAAGGATAATATTGTTCCTATTAATTTGGCTTTTATTTACAACTACAACTTCATCATTTACAAATAAAATCTCATAATTTACAAATCAAATTTTTTGTTTAGCACTTCATATAATATGGAGCCTCTATGAAGTTAATTATGTCTATCTAAGGTTGGCCTAATTGAGATGTAAAATTCATAATTCATCATGTAATTATTGCTTAAAAAAATAGTTTGACTTTATAAAAACTTTATATTATATTAAGTATTAAATAATAAATTTGACCTATAAATTATGAAGTTTTACTTGTAAATTGTGAATTTGTGACTATAAGTAAAGGCCAAATTAATAGGGGCAGTATTATCCTTATATCCTATCATAAATTACACTTAAGTTCTAAAGAAGTTGACTATAGTTTTTGAAACTTGTAAGAATTATTTATAAACAAGTATATTGTGCAAGTGTTATTCATAATTTTTCCTAATAACATTTCTAAAAGTCATTGTATAGTTGAAGCAGGATTGAAACTAATTAAGAAATTTTATATATATATATATATATATTGGTTGTATTAAATAATTGTTATATAGTATCTAAATCTATATAGCGATTATTAAAAAAACTTTTATATTTATTTTATTATTTTTAAAAATTATTTGACAGTTGTTCATTAAACAACGGTTTTATATGATTTTATTTTTTTTATTCTTTAAAATAAAAAAATGAAAACATAAATATTTTGGGATTATTATTTTAAAGAATAAGAAAGAATAAGAAAAACACATGTCTTCATTATTTTTTCCTTTTAAAACATGTTTAACAGAACATTAATTTTCATAACAATAAAAAAAAAATTCAAACAGGCCCAGTACATCCTTAAATTTAATTAATATTGTGTGATTGTGTTTGCTTAAAGACAATCTATTCATCTAAATCCACCTCACAATTTGCTTATAAAAGAACAATCCACCTCAATTTTCCTTCATTTCCATCGTCGTCACGTCACCACGACTTCGTCGTTCACTTCTTCAAACTCGTCTCTTACCTGTTACACTCTCAAGCTTTGCTCAGCTTCTCATCTCTCCATATCCTCCCTCATTTCTGACACCAATCCCTCATTTCCGACAGCTTCAATCCATGTCAATGTCGCACCCTCAAGCCGGTGATCAAGCCGACGAATCCCTTGCAGCAGATTTGAGGCCACTGCACCCGGCTTCGTCGTCTTCAGGACACCTCTGAATCTGATCCCTCAACCCCCACAACTTAATTATCATCGTCATCTGCCCCTATCACAAATCCCGATACTCGAACCCATGTTCGACTCTCACCCCTGGGGACCCATGGCCTCCGACGACCCCCTCCCACTCAGCCGTGTTCAAACATACCACCAGGGGCCGGCCCGTCCCATGGAAGCCGACGACCATCTCACGGAGGAGTTCGAGGCTGCAGCACCCGCCTCCAGCTCTGTCACCGCCATCCTCAGGACATCTCTGATCCATCTACCCCATCAAGTTAATTGTCATCATCTGCCCCCATCTCAAATCCATATGCATCAATTCCGACTTCAACCCTTTTTCGACCCTCACAGCGGTGTTCAGGCATACCGCCAGGGACCCACGGCCTCCGACGATCCCATCGTACTTAGCTCCGACGTCCTTTGGACACCTCTTTTTCTACCCCTTCAAGTTGATCATCGCCTGCTTCAATCACAAATCACTCATTTCCAACAACCTCAGCCCATGTTAATGTGGCATCCTCACGGCAGTGTTCAAGCATTCGGCCAAGGACCCCATCCCATCGAGCTGATTAACAGGCCTCCAATGGAAGCCCACGACCCCCTCGAGGCGGAGGTCGAGCCCGCGGCACCCAGCTTCAATCAACAAGGAACTCAAAGATCTATGGGAAGGTACTGTATTCTCTATCCTCTCTCCCTTGCTTTCAGACTCTACCGTACTGTTCATTCTGCTCTTTTTCAGAGATCATATACGATAGGGGTCCAACAAATTAACTTGCCAAAACTCTTAAGGCTTCCCACATTATTATTTTTTGGTTATTTTGAATCCTACAAATTAAACTTAAGCCTCAGCAGCTTCCAACTCTCTGCGACATCCTCTCCTCTTGTTTGGTTAGTTGGAATCCTACAAATAAAACTTAAGCTTCAGCAGCCTCCACCTCCCTACGACATCCTCTCCTCTCCCTCATCCCCCGCAAGTTTTATTGTTTGGTTACTTAGATTCGTTCAACGTCTATTACAACTTAATATACGAGACCAAACTTTTTTGAATGCCTTCTATGCTATTCATCTTTTATTACATACAGGTCCTACATGAAGCAACTCCACTCCGTCATAACATTTCTGATTGTTACATTCGGAGTTTACCTTCAAGTTGAATACCAACCCAAAAGGAAATCTCCATTTGATGATCATCATGCGACCATTATGACAGCCATTTTTGTCAACATACGCCTCTATGCAGTGACTTTGATCGCATAATTTAAACTTGAAAGTGAAGAGCCTTACACTTCCATCATCATAACCTTTGGTCCACTGTTCGGATTTCTTGTGATTGTGCTGCTTGTTTGGATCTTAATTCCATTGTTGGGCATCGTCACATCCATCATTTGGGGTCTTTTTACATTGAAAGCTACAATCGCCTCATTCCCATTGATCGTGCAATGTCTTCGTCAGGCATTCTCAAGTATCAGACAATACTTCATTTTAGAACCAAGTCACCCTAGGGAGCTAGAAGTGTAATCTCGATCATCCGTGCAATCTGAAGTTGAATTCAGCATTCTTCTCTCAATTTTGATACTAATCATTTAAGGTTATTTATAAGAGGGAACATCCATGTAGCCAACCTATCCAGTGAAACAAGGCTTGTTTTGTATTTATAGGAGGAAACAATAACTGCTTAAACAGCAAGGTCCAAAATATACGTAATCTACTATTATCAACAGTCGTAAGAGCTGATGATTAAAAGTTATGACAAATGTGAAACTTATTGACTTTCTTTTTTAATTTTATTTGTTGATTTCGGGCATATTATTACCAAGTCTTCTTAAAGTTAATTTTATTGGTGAATATTTATAAATTATTTAAGAGTGTTAATAAGATATATGATTAAAAATCCTTGAGATCAAACTCAAATTAGGAGCAGGATGGATCCATAACCAAGGCTGTGGGACGGGAGCTACAATTTACTACAATATAAAAAGTCATTTGCTACAATAAATCATATGTAATAATATAAAAAAATTGAAAATTAAAAGTATTATAAAAATAAAAAATGCATAGTTAATGTAGAATTAATTGTAAGTTGAATTTTTAATAGTTTAATAGAAAATTATTGATTTAGATGTTTTATTAATAAATAACATATTTATACATTTTTATTTGATTTGAGGGGTTGAGGACTTGATGTCTGTCAGATTGATTATTTTAAAAAGAAAAAAGAAAAAGGAAAAAAATTCGAGTTCATAATTTGCCAGATTATGATGTGGAAAACTATTGTTTCAACAAAGCAAAGTACTCATAATCTGTATAATAAATATTACACACACTCTTTAGTATAGTACGTCGTTTCTGATTTCAAAATTCTGGTCTCTTCAACCAAATAAGACAGGACTCACAAATATGGACAATGGAGACAACCCTGATCTTACAGCGAGAGGAGGGTCGGTGAGACTGCGCATTAGAAATAGATCTCATAACCAAAAAAGAAGAAGAAGAAGAAGAAGAAGAAGAAGATAGTCTTAAAGATAATAAATTAATAATTTATTTACGGTTTTTAGTTTACAGAGGGATTCACAACATTGCTATAGGGAATTAAATACTATTTCACCTCTTATTAAAAATAACAAGCTCAAACCACAACTTTTACTTAAAAAAGAACAACTTTTGTCTTGTGAACTGTAAGAGTTAGACAAAAAATAACAACTTGTCAAGTATAATTTTTGTTAGTGAAAAATAAATTTTTAAAATAACAAACCTCAATTATAACTTTTGTTTAAGAAATAGTAACTTTTATTCAAAGAATATCTATTAATTTGTAGTTGTAGTTGGGGTACAAGAATAATACTGTTCCTATTAATTTGGTTTTTATTTACAACTACAACTTCATAATTTACAAATAAAATTTCATAATTTACAAGTCAAATTTCTTGTCTAACACTTCATATAATATGGAGCCTCTATGGAGTAAATTATGTCTATTTAAGGTTATAATTAGCCTAATTGAGATGTAAAATTCATAATTCACCGTGAAATTATAGCTTAAGAAAACATAGTTGACTTTATAAAATCTTTATATTATATTAAGTATTAAATAATAAATTTGACTTCTAAATTATGAAGTTTTACTTGTAAATTGTGAATTTGTGATTGTAAGTAAAGGCCAAATTAATAGGGGCAGTGTTGTCCTTATATTCCAATTATAAATTACACTCTAGTCTTGAGGGAGTTGACTGTAGTTTTTGAATTTTGTAAGAATTATTTATAAATAAGTATATTGTGCAAGAGCTATTCCTAATTTTCCCTAATAATTTTTCCAAAAGTCATTGTATAGTTGAAGCAGGATTGAAACTAATTAAGGAATTATATATATATATATATTGGTTATATTAAATAATTGTTATATAGTATCTAAATCTATATAGCGATTATTAAAAAAGCTTTTATATTTATTTTTTATTTTTTTTCAAAAACTATTTGACAGCTGTTCAAAAACAACGGTTTTATAGCCCCTACAACTATATAGCTGTTATTTTAAGAAACTGTTATATAGATTAACTATTTTTATTTTTCTTACCTTACCAGATTATATTATAGTTATTATTTCAATGAGATGACTATATAAGTTCATTAACTCTATTTAAAAATTCAATAAGTTTTTATTCTACTCCTGTTAAACATACATAATTTGACCAAGGGAAGAGACAAATAATGAGCCTGTTTAGTAATATATTTTGAAAATACTTTTTTGTTGTCCAGAACAAAAAAAAACAAAAATATATATTTGGTAATGTGTTTTTAAAAAGTGTTTGGAGAATAAAATAATAAAATATTGTTCTAAAAAATAAAAAATAAAAACATAAATGTTTTAGGATTATTGTTCTAAAGAATAAGAAAGAATAAGAAAAATATATATTTTTATTATTTTTTATTTTCAAAACATGTTCAACATAACACTAGTTTTTATAACAATAAAAAAAAAATTCAAACAGGCCTAATACATCCTTTCTATTCGACCTAACTTTGGTGCTCATTAGTTTAATGAGATCTAAACTATTTAGATTTTAATCTGGATGGTGTAGATTTAAAATATTATTTTTTATATTTGTTAAACTAAAAATTATAAAATAATTTTAATAATTTTTTATTTTTGATATGATCTACATTTAATTTGAAAAATTTAATTTAATATTAAAGTTTTTATAATTATCATATATTGATTATCTATATGTACTTTTGTGTAAATTATATTCAAATTTGTTGGCTATTCACACGCAACTCGGTTTCTTAAAAGTAACATCGCCATTCTCCGTCACTTATCTATCCTTCTCCTTCACAGCCGTTATGATACGTCATAAAACCAATACTAATACTAATACTAATTATGTCATTAAATTAATTAGTATTGTGTGCTTGTGTTTGCTTAAAAACAATCTATATGCATTACAATTTCTCATTTAGTTTGGGCTATATTGTGAGCCTCTTTTTAACACATTATAATATGAGCCATATTGTTCATAATTATAAATTATAAATAACATAAATTTTTATAAATTATATATATATATATATTGATCTATTTTTAAATATATTTTAATATGATCTCTAAGGCCAGTACAAAAAAACATAAGTCATTCTTGTTAAGTTCAGAAATGTCATATATCAAGCCGATGAAGAAGGGTTTGAAAGGATGCACTACAAGAAGGAAATTATTGGAACGCAAGGAACATAGGAGTCAAGTAAAGGGATACTGAAGGGCCATGGGACTTGGTTGCAGTTGTAGTTGGGGTATAAAGATAATACCGTTCCTATTAATTTGGCTTTTATTTACAACTACAACTTCATAATTTACAAATAAAATTTCATAATTTACAACTCAAATTTCCAGTTTAACACTTCATATAATATGGAACCTCTATGGAGTTAATTATGTCTATTTAAGGTTATAATTAGCCTAATTGAGATGTAAAATTCATAATTCACCATGTAATTATAGGTTAAGAAAGCATAGTTTACTTTATAAAAGCTTTATATTATATTAAGTATTAAATAATAAATTTAGCCTGTAAATTATGAAGTTTTACTTGTAAATTGTAAATTTGTGATTATAAGTAAAGGCCAAATTAATAGGGGCAGTGTTGTCCTTATATCTCAATCATAAATTACACTCAAGTCCTAAGGAAGTTGACTGTAGTTTTTGAATTTTGTGAGAATTATTTATAAATAAGTATATTGTGCAGGTGCTATTCGTAATTTTCCCTAATAACTTTTCAAAAAGTCATTGTATAGTTGAAGCAGGATAAAAATTAATGAAGAAACTATATATATATTGGTTGTATTAAATAATTGTTATATAGTCTCTAAATCTATATAGAAATTATTAAAAGAACTTTTATATTTATTTTTTTTCAAAAACTATTTGATGGTTGTTCATAAACAGCGGTTTTATAGCTCCTACAACTATATAGGTGTTATTTTAAGAAATTGTTATATAGACTAACTATTTTTAATTTTCTTACATTACGAGACTATGTGATAGTTATTATTTCAATGTAATCACCATATAAGTTCATTAACTCTATTTAAAATTTCAATAAGTTTTTTTTTACTCCTGTTAAACATACATAATTTGATCAAGGGAAGAGGCAAATAATGGGCCTGTTTGGTAATATATTTTGAAAATAGTTTTTATTCTCCAGAAAAAAACAAAAAAAATATATTTGGTAATGTATTTTTAATAAGTGTTTGGAGAATAAAAAATAAAAATTGATGTAAAGAATAAAAAAAATGAAAACATAAATGTTTTAGGATTATTGTTCTAAAGAATAAGAAAGAATAAGGAAAACACATATTTGGGATCAATGTATAATTTTTTCTTAAAAGGGGGTGCCAAGAATAGCATGTTCACTCAATGTTTTAGCCAACGTAAATATGTTTTTAAAACATATTCCTTGGTTACATGTATGAGCGTTAGTTAGCTTATATTGTAGATCAAGACAAGAGTTGTTTGCTGTTCCAATTTTTTCTAAGTTTTTTCATAATATTTGGTAGGTATTAATCCATCTTGTATACAATTGATATCAGCACCAAAATCTATTAAAACTACAATAGTTTTAAAAAAATTCTTGATTGATTACTAGATTAACCTGACAATGCCATTTTCTATAAATTAATTAAGATATCACATTAATATATCTATCTTGATTTATTTCTATGGATAATTTGTTAATATCTTCATTTTTTTCTTCATTATCAGGTTTTTCTAAAAAAAAATTTATTTGTAATATTTTAATGTCTCTTTGAATTTCATTATTTTTTAATTCTTTAATTTTTTGTTTAATGTTTTTTATTTCTTCTTGGAGTTCTTTTATTCCTACAGGTTTATTATTTTTCTCAAATCTTTTTAACATATTATTTAAATTAATAGGTTCTATTTTGTTAGAATTATTTTCTTCTTTGTTTAAAATATCTTTTATTGTAGTAAATATTGATTTTTTATATCATCGTGTTGCATTTTATCTATTATATCTATTAGGAATTTGAAGTTTTCTTTATCTAAAGTATTTATTTGTAGTTTTTCAAAGCAACTATAAATTTCTTTTCCTAAACAATCATTTTCTTCAGAAGAAAATTTTAAAGATGATTCGCTATCTATTTTAATATTAAAAATATTCCCTAAATTTTCTTCGTCTTCTGAATTTTCTTCTTCATATTCAGATTCAGAAGAATTACTATAATAACCTATAAAGTTTTGTGGAAAAAAATGATATTAAGTATATAATAATGTGTATTAATTATGGTTATATTAATTTTGGGATACCCATTACTAAGATCCCAATTTCAAATTTCTTAATGCTAAATAGGATTTTATTTTTGGGTTTCAGCTCCTCTAAAATTACTAAACAGCCATTTCTTCCATTTGATTATTATTCTCTTCTCTCCTTTCCAATACACGTGTATAAAGCTGAAGAGAGACCTACAAATTTCGTCTGAAAAGCTTCTAGGTTTAGTCGAAAGACACTGCTCATCATCTCCCTCTCCTCTGTTCTGTGCTCAGTACCGATACAATAGAAGTAGAGGCTTATCACTGTTTTGATACGTCCAGGTCCTTCTTCATGCTCTCTGCCTCTGTTCATTTTCTTTTTCGTGCTGCTGTTCTATCTTGCTGTGCACATCTGGGTCGTTGGCTGATGGAAGAAATCAGGTCGCTGGAGTGGGTGTACTGATCGTGAATCTGAATTAGCATTGAGTTCATTTTTCTTCTTGTGATTGATGCTCTGTTTTCCTTCTTTTTGGTTCAGACAAAAATCTCATCTTCTCTTCCTATTCAATTGACAGCCTCTTGGTTTCTTCCTCCTTTATTTTGTTCGTTTGTGGCTGGGAAGTGAAGAAAGAGCTGATATGGTGCTGTGGAAGGATTAATTCGTGGGTTGAGGTTGAAATATTGCTATATTCTTCTTCCCCTGTTTAGTTGCAGATTCAGTTTTCTTCCTCCCTCTGTGTGTGTGCACTGTCGGCTAACTAAGGTGAGAACTCTTCAGCTTTCTTCCTTGATGAACTTGCCTGAGAGGAAGTGTGAGTTGATACTGAAATTACAGAACTTTTTAAGAGTATTTTGCTGCTGTTGCTCGTGCAGTTGTTGGAGCTAGAAAGTGATTTTCAAAGCTTTATAACAATATATATATATATATATATATATGGTTCTAGATTCTAATCTAAATTAAATTCTGTTAGATTGGTTGATATTGAGAATTTTATTACGATGAAGTTGAAAGAGAAGAACAAAAATTGAAAATTGGTGCAAAGCATAAAAGAAAATTTTACCTTAAGGAAATAGAATGGCGTGACTAAAGCTTTATAGAGAAAGTCATAAGGATAAATAATAACACTTGGAGTAACTTTAAATTATAAATTTGATTTTGAATTTTAAATGATGATAGTGTGAATTTAATTCTCAATTGGAAATAACTGGATATCGATAGAAGCTAAAATTTGGAAGGAAGCCTTTGTAGATTAAAAGATGATTTATTAAATTTTGTCTACTAATATCTTTATAAGACGCGTGGAGGAGGAGGATCCTGATAGAAATTA
Source organism: Prosopis cineraria (assembly GCF_029017545.1). Lineage (NCBI taxonomy): Eukaryota > Viridiplantae > Streptophyta > Magnoliopsida > Fabales > Fabaceae > Prosopis > Prosopis cineraria. The sequence continues at coordinate 19,499,058 of NW_026555343.1, read as the reverse complement.
AAGAAAGAATATTTTGAAGATTTGAAACTGCAACAGGTAAGTGAATATCATTCCTTATAATTATTTACTGAAAATCTTTTATTGAAATATTTTATTTTTATAAATTACGTTAGTTTTAGAAATTTTGAAATAACAATAAAGGATAGTTACAGTATGATTTGTGCATTTTCTCAAGAAATATATTTCTAATATTGATGAAGGCACCTTTGCTTATTGAATTTCAAAATTTCTTGGTTACATGATTAGTACAAGTTTGTACATTCATTATGATGTATCGATTTGGCAAGTTTCATATATTTAAAGTAATTCATATGAGTTTGATCTTGAGAATAAAAATTTAACTTCAAAAATTAATTATTTCTTTTGTATGTTTAAAACAGGATTTCTAAGAGAACTCTATATAGAACATTGTTGCTAACGGCAGCTCCGTTAGCCTGTAGCGTACTGTGGTTAAACACTAGCTAGTTTATTGCGTGAGTTTTATTCTCACGTTTTGTATTCATGTGCTTTGTACCCGCGTTTGATTTTGTGGCTTGAGCCACATTTGGTTACTTACTCTTGTGAATTGTGTGTCCACGTTTGTGTTCGTAGCTTCGGCTACGTTTGGTTATTTACCCTCGTGGACTGGTGTGTCCACGTTTGTTTTCGTGACATAAGCCGCGTTTGGTTATTTACCCTCATGTATTAGTGTGTCCATGTTTGTTTTCCTGGCAGATGCCATGTTTGGTTATTTACCTTCGTGGACTATGTGTCCATGTTTGTAACTTATTCTGTTAAGTTCTCAAGATCTTAAAGGTTGATTAATATGTATTTTCAAAACTTACATGATTTTGGGCTAGCAAATTGTACCACTTTGAGTTATACGTGAGCATATTATTTTCTTAAGTATGATAACATAAATTGTTTTCAATTTATTCTTATTTTACAAACATGGTTATGACTTATATGCTTATAAATTTTTGTGGAATTACTTTTAATAAGCTAACATTATTATTAGAAGTTGTTGAGTTAAATTTTAAAAATTTTAATATGGGAATGCTATTCACTGAAAATTATTTTGGCCTCAGATTTGTTAGTTGACATTGATACCACCATTGACCTCTAAAGGGCAACTAGCTATAGTGGGTGGACCTTTTTGATTGGTATTGTTGCTTTAATGTAAATATAGAAATTGTATGTCTTTTTGATTTGAAAGAAAGAGTAGATGCTCCACATAGGTTGTTGATAAACCTTATTTTTGGTCTGTATATTGGTTGATAGATGGAAGGAGCTACGCTCCTGATTTCTACTGTTATCTGTAAAAAAAAATTTGTTGTAGAGTTTTTAGGAGATCCTAGTTATAGGGGAAGTTCTGCTGAAATTTTTACAAAAATATCGACACTCTCTTATGATATTGAGCTCAAAGAAGTTATTTTAATTCTCATGTGATTTGATTAAATTTTGTTCTTTTCTTTTGTAAAATGGAATAAATATTCATTTGAAGGCTTACAGGAATGTGAGAACGGTTTACACCCGTGCCGATTACCTTTTATTTTTAGGGCGTGACAATTATTTTCCAGCATTATCCTTTGCAAATTTTGTTTTTCTTCACTTATTTATAATTCTCTAATTTTCTTTTCTACTCTACATTTTGATGCATAATGACCAAATCTTTCACATTTGTAACAAACTATATCTTTTTTATCTTTTTTCGATTGGGAATTTTTCTTATTTTTCTTATAAGGTGTGTATTTCTTTAATTTTGGCAAATATTTTTTCTTTTTGTATTTTTTATAGTAGGTGGGGTTATAATCCTTTTTTTTTTTCTTCCAAAGGGAGCTTGGATTTTCTCGAATCTATATTGTTCACAAAAATCTCCTAATTCTAATTTTCCTTGTTTAGTTTCATTATAAATTTTCTTTTACATTTTTATTTCATTATATAATTTTAATCCTGTAATATTTATAACTTGTATTATTTCTCCGTAGGTTAAAGTATCATAAACTATAGTTCCTAATCCTTGTCTTTGTTTTATTTCATTTTTAACTCTTTCTGCAAAGAGTTTTGGTAGTGTGAAAAAAAAAATTTCTTTCCAAATTTCCGAGTTTGCATCTTGTCTCTGAAAAAATTTTGGAATGAAATTATCTTTATACCATCTAAAATTCGCAAGTGTAGGACATCTCAGATTCATTAATTTAGTTAGATATTTTTCTTGCATTATTGTTGGTTCTCCTACAAAATGTTTTATTATTGCATATATTAATTAGGCAATATTGTCTAAATAAGTTGTATCTACTCCTTCTTCATTTCTTTTTATAGAATGCCAAGTTTTTCCTTGATGTCTTTCAGTTTTTGTGAGGATATTTTTCCACCAGCCCTTAAGACTTTCAATAAAACGTTGTGTTAATAATTCAAATATATTATTATCTTGAACTTTATTTATCCTATATGCAGCACCTACCATAGTTATTTCTTACGCTACATTCATTATTTCATATTCGCTTAATACATCTATATTCCACTCATATATGGATGATCCATCATAATGAGAGGCAGACATAGTGGATCTTTCTCTGAATTGAAGATCCGGGCGTGTTGGTCTTGGATAGTAATTTTTTATATTTCTATATTTGGTTTTTGGATTAAATTTTATTTTATTGATTGAAATATTTTCTTCTTTTTTGCTTATAACATTAATCCTGTCTTTAATATTTAATGATTTTAATTTTTTGTGAATATCTTGTAGCAGGTTTTTTGTACTTTGTTTATCTCTAATGTCCCATTTTCCTAGACTCATAATTTTAGCTTGTTCAAGGGAAATTGCTTCATATTTAAATATTGGTCTTTAGGGATCTATGGTTTTTAGTTTTTCTATAGGATCATTTTCTAGTTTATCTTCCATCCTATCTAATTGTTGTCCTGTAGTTTGAATAGCTATATTTGTATAATTATTTTGTTGAACAATTTTATGTAATTCTTTATTTTCTTGAGGATTAACTAATTTTATTGGTGAAGTTATTGCATTAGTTTCTCCTACTTTGTACATTATTTCTTCTAAAGATGGATGTATAGCCGTAATAGAAGTATTATTTTTGCATGTCCAATTTGTTGTCCTAGTTGTAGTCATATTAATAAATGGATGATTATTTTTGCTAAAGGGGTTGAATATTTAATTATTATAAGTATATATTTCTAGCCATTTGAAAAAATCTATATGCTCTCTAAGTTGTATTAATTCTTTATAATAGTCTTGTTTTATTTCTTCTAGTTCTTTTGAGGAGAAAGTTTTGAAATACCAATTTCTTTTTTCATTATTTTGCGGAGACATAAACATTTTTCTAAGGGTTTCTTTATTTAATTCAAAATTTTCTTTTATAATGACCATTAATGATTGATACTCCGTGGATGGTTTAAATTCTCTTTCTATTTGAGATTTGGTTTCTAATTCTATATTTTCTTCAACGTTTTCATTTTCTCTAATTCTCGATGGTTCGGCTGTATATATTGGTCTTGGAATATTTGGGATAAAATCTACTCCTTGTAGCTTATAATTTATGCTTGAACTATCTAAAGAGGTTCTAGGATAATTATGGGAATATTTTCTTTTAATCTTAAAGAGGTTGATTTGTTTAATATTTCGTAACTAACATCTCCTTCTAAGGTAGTTATTATTTCTTTTAATTTTTCCTTGTTCCAATGGTGCAAGTTTTGTTAAGTTGGGAAAAATCCATTTTTCTAGAATTTGTATCTCATTATGTTTCATTTTCTTGTGTATAATTACTGAAGTTTTTGAGGGTCTCCTATTTCTATTAGCATAGTTTCTTCTTTGGCTTTAAAGTTTTGATGTGTTTATTATACTACCATATAAGTAGTACCCTTAGCCCAAGTTCCTTTTCTTCCTATTTCCATTACTAAGGCTTCGTGATAGTTATTATCTTTTAATCTGGTAGCATAATTTGGAAAACAATTGAAATAGATTGGTCCTTCAAACAAGTTTGACTGTATAATTCCTACAATTGATTTTTGAAAATCTTTTTATTGTTTTCTATCTCTAAGACAGATGAATATAGGCTTATCTAAACCTAATTGAAAATTAGGTTTAATTGCAACCCGTATTATTCCTATATGCATCCAATTATATTTTTCTTTAAATTTCTTAACAATTTCATTTGGGATCATATAAATATATTATCTTTCTTTATTAATTTCTATTTCTTTTTCTACTGTCTGAGTAACATACGAAAAATCAAAACTAGTTATCTTATGCACTTCTTTTTCTTTAAAGGTAGGCATTGACCAGTTGGTCAATAATTCTTGCATTATGATTGTAGTAATTTCTGACTCTCCACAGACTTGATTATTACCTATTTCTTCTATTTCTTCATATTGTTTAGGTTCATTATTATCTCTATTAGACTGAAGACTCAAACTCTTTAAACTTAATTTATCTTCCTTATTAGAATTAGATTCTAATATCTTTCTAAACCAACTCATTATTTATCCAAACTATTATTATTTATACTATCCTTCTTTTTCCTAGGTATTATAGAAACACCACTACCTAATCCAATGGACTTACTACAATTGTCGGGTCTGGGCTCACAAGCTTACCAATGCAACTACTAGGAAAATAGTAAAACAGTATAAATGAAATAGTTTAGACAAACAAATAAGCTGATAAAAAAGATAAGTGGCTCTGATACCATAAAGCAGAAGCATTATAAACAAGAAACTATAAAATAGAGATTTTAATAAACACAATATTATTATTAAACAGAGATAAGTATAGTGGTATGCTTACAATGGAAGGGTAGATGGAACACAGAGGAGGTGGATAGGAATGATACAAGTGAAGAGAGAAGAAGGAAAAGAAAGCATACACAAGAACCTGATGATTGTTAACTAATAGAGATCGAAATTTATAGAGACATTCCGAACCTTTAGTTAATAAACTCTCAGGTTATGTACAATGGTTAGGTTACTTTTAATCCTAACCTGTGACTTTGCCTTTTCTTTTTCAACCCATAATTGCATTAATTTTTTCCTTTCTTTTCCTTGTTGCCACCTTTTCTTTTTATCCAGATGTAGTAAATTTCTTCTATCTTTTCTCCATTTCATCCTTCTACTTTATGCTTGTTGTATTATCTTATCTTTCAGTCTCTTTTGCTTTCTTCTTTCGACGAGGCATTCCTTTGATTGCTATTTCTTTTTGTGAGTGACTAGTTGAAAATCTTCAAAATCAGTGCCATAAATATCCTCATTAATATTTGTCTATTCTTCTATGTCTAGTTATTGAGTTGATGATCCTACATTTGATGCTTCTTGAGAGGCTGCATCATTAATGAGAGAGTCCTATTCTTCTTTTGTTTTTGCTACTACTAGCTATACCATTAATTTGCTTTTTTCTGCATGGAATGACATTGATTCTTCTGTAACATCTAGAAAATTTTAACCCTGATTCATTAACCTAATGCGGGTAGTTAGTGAGTTAATGAGGTGTGTGGCAAAAGGGGCTTAACTTAGCATAATTGATGTAATTTTAGCCCTAGAAGTAGGTTTGGATCGATGGTGGGCCGCTTGGGCAAGGAAAGAGGAAGAAAAAGTAAAGAACCATTCTCTGCGCCATACGCCGCAGTGCGTTGTTGGCCCACCGTGATGCACAGAGGCAATTTAAATGTAACGGGCTTCTCTGTGCCATGCGCCACAATGAAAGGCATTGTACACCATAGCGCACGGCCAAAAATTAGATATATTTGATTCATTTCTGCGTGAGAAAGATAGAAAAGGAGAAGAAGAAAAATAAAAGCTCAATTTGGATCTGCTAGGGCATGGCATTAGGTACTCTTGAGGCTAGGTTGAAGCTCCCAAACACCCAAGGTTATTATGGTGCTTTCTTCTTCCTTTCTCTCCCTCATTGATGATGACTCATATTGCGGTTTGACTTGGGAGATGGATTTTCAGTTCATAAGAGTATGGGTCTTATTCCATTAGTTAAAATAAGTCTAATGGAAGTTGTTTAATGTATTAGAACACCACATTGATGATTTTAGAAGTAGTTGGTCTATGGGAGCATTTAATACCTAAATATTGATATTTATAAGGTAGTTAGGAGAGGTTTATGTGCATTAATGATGGTTTGAGATGTTATTAATGATAATATACATTAATAGAATCTAATGAGCCTAATTGGTATGAATAGGTAGTGATTATATATTGATAAAAATAGTATATATGGAGTTTTATGTTGATAAAGCTTCAAGAGTTAGATAATGATGATATTTTTATGGTATGAATGTAGTGAGGTTTATTTTGGCACCATTCAAGCTTGTTGAAACTTTGGGAAGGTGGTATAGCAAGAGGTAAACCTTTGACTCTTAAAGGTTTGAGGTAACTGGGGGAAATTTTACTTTTATGGTTGAATATTAATTGTGGTTTGTGAAAACGTGGTGAATGATTTAAATGTGTGATGCATGTTGGCAGTGTTTGACTTATGAAATGATTTTTAGGAAAGAAATGATTATGCCACTTACTTGTGATTTAAAAGTTATCTTGGGGCATGTTGTTACAAAAGTAAAGATTTGTGATATATAATATGTTGAATGTGTAGAGTGATTTAAATAAGTATGTGAGGTTGTTTGCCATGAATTTATTATTAAAATGTACAATATGTGAGAAATGTGCATAGCATAGTGGGAGTTTGCTTAGGGAGAGGAGTAGATTGATTAAAATCCACATGGTATTAGCAGTGATCATTGGAATCGGGAACTAGCCTTGGCACCGACCGTTGGAATCGAGAGGTAGCCCTTATCCTATAGTTGTTTCGGGACTGTCCTACTTTTTCTATGAGAGACTCGAACCTAACTAGTCTCCACCAATTCATAAGGAGGCTAGATTAGGGGTACGACACTCATGGTTATTAGCATTAGGGAAAACTAGATTACATAAGTGAATGAGTTCACCATAGCCTAATAGCTCCTCACAAGTGAAAGGCTGGGTTATCCATGAAGGACGTAGCTATGTGATAGCCACCAATTTCATGTCGGAGGTAATAAGAGGATATAAGGTTGGCATATGATCATGCATATAAGTCAGGCTATGTGGTTATTAGTTTTGTGGTTCAGCATGTGTTGAGGCAACATGGTTGTTATTTTTATGACCGTGAGTTATGATTTTATGAAATAACATGATATAGTGTTTTGTGGTAAGCCCAGTCACATAGTTGTTAGTTTTATAAACCATGGCCTAGTGTTATGTGATATATATATATATATATATATGCTTGTTTGCCTAATTGCATCTATTTACAATTAATATGCAACTGTTAGGGTTAAGTGTAACTTGGTTACTGAGTGGTTGTACTCACCACTTAATTCTTAATATTTTCAGGACCTAGCTCATCAGATCTGAGATTAGGAAAACATACAGAGGCTTAAGATTGTTGGAGTAATCCTCTATATGCCTCTCTTTTGCTACTTACATGTGTATTTGTTAATGTAATTGCTAACTAGGATTAATTGACATGATTTGTGCACTACTTGCATGATTTTATGTATAACTGGTATATTTTGTGCCCTGGGTTAATGAGTTTTTGTTGTGAACTTGTGGATAGGGCCAAAATATTTGTGCAAGTAGAAACATTTGTGTTTTGAGAAATTTAGAATGAAAAAGTTAATTTTGTGCAACTTTTTCTCCCCCTTATTTTTTTTGTGAAAATTAAGGTTGAGTGGTGATTTTATGAGATATATGTTTTTGATTATGTGTGGTGTGTTGCATGAGTTTACAAGAGTTCATTGAGTGTGGTTGGAGGGTTGGTATAAGCTATTGGCACATGTGGTTGAGTTAAGACACCTCATTTAGGAGATTTTGTGAAAATGTGGTTAAAATGGTTTTAGTGTCCAACTATTTAAAGAAAATGAGTTTGAATGTAAAATTAGTGTCATTAGCTAGAGCTAGGAGAGAGGTTTGTGTAGACATCGAAACCACCTCAATAGGATATCGGACGGAGATTTGTGATGCATCAAAAGTTCGCTCCTTGTGTTATCAAATGATAGCACTGATCTATCAAATTTTGTGCAATGCGCCGTGGCGCATGGCACATAGGAGACACGCCGCTACGCACGAGCTGTATGCTATGGCGCATGTGTCATTTTCTGTATAGAATTTGTTTTTAAGTTTTCAAACTCATTATTTGGGTCCCAATTGATTTCCAAGCTTTTGCTTTATTTATAAAACTCTGATTTGGAGTCCTTAAATCATGTTTGCGATTTGAATTGTAAAAAATCAGGATTCCTTTGAAATAATTTTGAGAAATTCTTTTTTTATTAAGTTTTATGATTTAGTAATCCTTTGAGGGTTAAATCTCATATTACCATAATTTAGAGTTAATGGCGGTTTAATCTCAGGGAGGTTAAATCTTCTGCTTCTGCTTTACTTCTTGAGTTACTTTTTTTAGCAATCCTTGAATTTTTCTTATAACTGCTTCTTTTCCTATAAAAGTTTGAATGTATTTATCCCACCATTTTGCCTTACAAGTTCGGACGAGGTAAAATATGGAAGGACAAGGCTGTCATTGATTCATTACTGAGAAGCCCCAACTCATAACCCATGGTACTCTCATATAATAGAAAAACTAGGAGGGTTCTTTTGTTTCTTTGAAATTTGTATTTTCTTTAAAATGATTAACCTTCTTGACCAATTTCTGGCAGTATTTTCTTTACTGGTCCAAAAATATGGAACCATTTAAGGAACCATTTTGAAAAAGTATTTAGGCACTTCTGGTCGAACTAGAAAAACTAGGAGTGATTATAATTTTTATAATACAAAACATTAAACCAGGCTTCTTTATGATCAAAATAATTATAAATCTGATCCTTGTAATTTTCAAGAAAATTTTTGGCTGCATAAGGAGAATACCCCTAAGTGGTGGGAGTAAGGACTTGTAATATCTTGATTTGACTGTATGGACTTCCTTCAAATTCTTTATAAGTTATACTAATGGAATTGGTTGCCACTACAATATACTCATAATAGATTCTGTATTTTTTATGGCTTTGAGGAATAAAATTCTAAATTTCTTCTATTAGGTGAGGAGGAAATATGGCTTGGATGGTGTCAACTATTGTTTGCTTTCGAAATTTAGGTTCTACAGGACAAACTGTCATAATAAATTCTTTTAGGACATATTGGCTGAATTCTATCTTTTTTGAAGTAGTAGGTTTTGCTTTTGAGGTAACTGCTTGATCATATGTCTGTGGTTTAGAAAATTTTTTTGGTACATAATCTCCTATTTTCATAGGACGGTCTAGCTTTTGAGGAGTGTTTGGCTGTATTGCGGCTTTACTTTGTCCTTTTTACTCATCCTTTACTTTTCCCTATAAAAATTCTCGCGTTAAAAAATTAGGTTCTTGTGTGTGCTTTCTTTTCCTTCTTCTCTCTTTACTTGTAACATTCCTATCCGCTTCCTCTATATTCCATCTACCCTTCCATTGTAAGCATACCACTGTACTCATCTCTGTTTAATAATAATATTGTGTTTATTAAAATCTCTGTTTTATGGTTTCTTCTCCTTCTGAGGTAGTTATTATTTCTTTAATTTTCCTTGTTCCAATGGGGCAGGTTTTGTTAATTTGGGGAAAATCCATTTTCTTGGAATTTGTATCTCATTATGTTTTATTTTCTTGGGTATAATTATTGAAGTTTTTGAGGGGTCTCCTATTTCTATTAGCATAATTTCTCCTATTTCTATTAGTTTTGATGTGTTTTTTGTATCTTAAACATTATTTCTTCTAAAGGTGGATGTATAGCTGTAACAGAAGTATTATTTTTACATGTCCAATTTTTTGTCCTAGTTGTAGTCATATTAATAAATGGATGCTAATTTTTGCTAAAGGGGTTGAATATTTGATTATTATAAGTATATAGTTCTAGCCATTTGAATAAGGAGAAATAGAGATGAGTACTTGGGGGTATTAATGCCAGTACAAAAAATTATAAGTCATTCTTGTTAAGTTCAAAAATGTCAAATATGAAGCAGATGAAGAAGGGTTTGAAAGGACACACTACAAGAAGGAAATTATCGGAATGTAAGGAACATAGGAGCCAAGTAAAGGAATACTAATGGGCCATGGGACTTGGTTGTAGTTGAAGTTGGGGTATAAGGATAATACTGTTCCTATTAATTTGGTTTTTATTTATAACTACAACTTCATAAATAAAATTTCATAATTTACAAATGAAATTTCTTGTTAAACACTTCATATAATATGGAGCCTCTATGGAGTTAATTATGTCTATTTAAGGTTATAATTAGCCTAATTCAGATGTAAAATTCATAATTCACCATGTAGTTATAGGTTAAGAAAGCATAGTTTACTTTATAAAAGCTTTATATTATATTAAGTATTAAATAATAAATTTGGCCTGTAAATTATGAAGTTTTACTTGTAAATTGTGAATTTGTGATTGTAAGTAAAGGCCAAATTAATAAGGGCAATGTTGTCCTTATATCTCAATCATAAATTACACTCAAGTCCTAAGGAAGTTGACTGTAGCTTTTGAATTTTGTGAGAATTATTTATAAATAAGTATATTGTGCAGGACCTATTTGTAATTTTTCCTAATAAGTTTTCCAAAAGTCATCGTATAGTTGAAGTAGGATTGAAATTAATTAAGAAACTATATATATATTGGTTGTGTTAAATAGTTGTTATATACCCTCTAAATCTATATAGCGATTATTAAAAAATTTTATACTTATTTTTTTTTCTGAAAACTATTTGACAATTGTTCATAAACAACGGTTTTATAGCCTCTACAACTATATAGGTGTTATTTTAAAAAATTATTGTACAGAGTAACTATTTTTAATTTTCTTATCTTATGAAACTATATGATAGTTATTATTTCAATGTAATCACTATATAGGTTCATTAACTCTATTTAAAAATTCAATTAGTTTTTTTTTACTCCTATTAAACATACATAATTTGACCAAGGAAGAGGCAAATAATGGGCTTGTTTGGTAATATATTTTGAAAATATTTTTTTATTCTTCAAAACAAAAAAAACAAAAAAATAGTAACATATTTTTAAAAAGTGTTTAGAAAATAAAAAAAATAAAATATTGTTCTAAAGAATAGAAAATGAAAACATAAATGTTTTAGGATTCTTGTTCTATAGAATAAGGAAGAATAAAAAAAAACACATATTTTTATTATTTTTTATTCTCAAAACAATAGAACACTAATTTTCATAACAATAAAAAAATTTCCAAACAGGCCCAATACATCCTTAAATTAATTATTATTGCGTGATTGTGTTTGCTTAAAAACAATCTATTCATGTTCATAAATCCACCTCACAATTTTCTTATAAAAGAACAATCTACCTCAATTTTCCTTCATTTCCATCGTCATCACCATGACCTCATTGTTCACTTCTTCAAACTCGTCTCTTATCTATTCCACTCTCAAGCTTTCCTTTGCTTCTCCTCTCTCTATATCCTCCCTCATTTTTGATACCAATCCCTCATTTCTGATAGCTTCAATCTATGTTAATGTTGCACCCTCAAGCCATAGTGCATGAGGGTAAGTAACCAGACATGATCGAAGCCATGAAATAGATTGTGGACACACAGTCCATAAGGGTAACCAACCAGACGTGGTCGAAACCACGAAACAGGTACAGGTACAAAACCTGCGAATAATAGACGTGAGTGCGATGCTCATGAAAGTCAAACTAGCTAGTCATAACCATGACGCACTAACGGCTAATGGAATTATCGCTAGTAACCAGTGTTTTATAATAAGTTCCTTTCAAATTTAATTTCAAACATGCAAGAAATCATTAGTAATAAATAAATTTTTCATTTTTAAAGTCGAACTCACACAAATTATTCTCTATATCAATCCAATATTTGATAGAATAAAATCTCATAATCAAAGTCTAAACTTGTATTTATTAATTAATTAACATTTCAAAACTGATAAAGGTAATTTCACAAAATAAACAAGTTTAATAATAAACTATTCAATAACCATATTGTTGTTATTAAAACAATTTGCATAAAAATACAATATTTTAATGAAGGAAATATTTATTAAAAAAATCAATTGCGATGCTATCCACTTATTTGAAATTCTCAAAATGCAAAATTCCCCTCTAAATTTTGATCACATTTTTCCTTTTTCAAACACCATAAATAAACTTTGATCAAAATGCAAAAATCATGTTAATATTTTAAATAACCTTTCAATAAATTCAATAATTTCTTTCCGACATTACCAATATAAAAATTTTGCTATAATGATTTGAAATTTTAAAGTTGGGACTCTACACATAAAATCCAACAAAGCTATTGCTCAATACTCAATTAAAATACAGTCTCATTAAATTTTTTTTGTCAAAATACTAAAGTACATTATTTTTAAAGAACTCAGCTAACTACATATATAATATCTTTATAATCAAATTTATATGGCCAACCCTGGGCTCAATTGACAAGATAATGCTAAGACCTGCTATGTCTTTCAAGGATTTAATGAAATTTTAGTAAGTTCAAATTCAAGCCAAACTCTCCGAATAGACATTTTATCAAACACTTTATGGACACTAATCTTTAAACACATACCAACCTCTTCCTCTTTAATTTCCCTTCCAAAAAAAAAAATTCATAGTATCATTAATGCAACCAATAATCAAATCAAACTCAATTAGAAAACAAACCCACATTATCCTCATTACAAATAAACCTCAACTTCCACTTTTCTCAAACATTGCATCAACATTTTATAAATGTTTCAAAGACATAAATATATATATATATATATATATAAACAGCAAAATGGCTCTAAAATTACCAATCAAAATGCTCATCCCAAGCCTCTTTACTTCAATTTCAGCTTCCTTTATGGATGATAATTAGCTTCCATAACAATTTATTTTCCAATAACACAATCACCACCTTTAACTTTCATCACTCAACAAAACATTTTCTTTCAAGTATTTTGTCAACCATCCTATAGGCATCCTTCCCCAAGTCTCATATCTAGTCTCTTCTCTTCCAATCTCATTCTCACCAAATCTTTAATGTTAACCAATCCAAATGAAAATCAATTTAGCTCCAAAAATTTTGACCCAGATATATCATCATCAAACTTTAGTATAAATTTTCAACTTAAGTTCAACTTCCTTCTTCCTATATAGTTTGGACTACTGCATAATTCTAGGAAAAAAAATTCAATCCTAACAATCACACACACTCACATGCACATAGAACTAACTAGAGGAAGGTTTAAAACTCCTCACTTCAACCTAGCACCACATAATAGAGAAGGAGTAAGGAGGAGAAGAGGCTAACTATGTGAAGCTAAAATAAGGAGAAACTATCACACACAAAGTAATAAGGAAGAACAATTGCTAGCAATGCAAATAAATAAAGAACAAATAGGTTGAAGCGCGACAAGCAAAGGTGAGTGATTTGCAGCATGAAATAGGGGAAAACTCACCATCGAATCTTCAATGAACTCCTTGGGGCAACAAACTCATGATGAACTCACGATGAATGCCAGCAACCGAATCAGAATGGAAAAGGTGAGTAAGAGACAAAGGTTGATCAAAGCTTCTCTCTACTGGGGTTCTAGAGCATTCGATGACAGAGGAGAAGAACAATGTTGGTTAAGAAGGAAGAGAAATGCCACCTCTGTTTCTACACATGGAGAAGAGAAATAAAAATATGAACATAAGGATAATTGGAGAGTTACAAGAGAGAGCACAAGAAAAATTACAAAAAAAGGCACAATAAAAATTATAAGAAAGGACACAATTTTCTTATAATTTAAAATTTCTACAAAATAAAATCAAACTTTTTCTACGTAGAATTTGAATTCTAAACCTTTAAAAAAAATCACTGGTATAAGTTTCAATAAATTACCACTCTCTACTTGCTATAGAATTACAACAATTAAATAAAATATTAATTGGAAGAGAAAATTATTTAATTTTAAATTTAAGGTCATTACATTTTTCCCCCCTTAAAAAATTCAATCCTTTGAATTTAAACATGCTTACTTCAGTCCTTGAACAAGTATGGATATTTAAATTTTAGTTCCCTGAGTAACTTCTTAGATTGATCTTTAGAACTGGAAAGCAAATTGAGAATCTCTATCCAATATTACTAATATTGGAACCCTATACAACTAAACTATCTTATCTATGTATAATTGGGCATAGTTACTCACATTATAAGTTGTCTTCACCAAAATAAATTAAGTTGAGTTAATCGATTTATCAACAATTACCCAAATTGAGTCATATCATTTCTTAGTACGAGGTAATCTATTGACAAAGTCCATTGTGATATTTTTCCATTCCCATTTTGGTATTCCCAAGGGTTGATGCAATCCTGCTATCTTCTAATGCTCTACTTCAACCCACTAACGTCCTAAACAGCGTGAAACAAAATCCATCGTAGCTAATTCTATACTACTTCTACTTTACTTAGGTCTACTTGAATATCATCTTTAGAAACAAAAAATCCCAAGAAAATAACTTTATCAAGCCAAAATTCACATTTAAAGAATTTAGCATAAAGTTGTTCCCTCAACTTAAATAGTGCCACTATATCAAGTCGTATAGAAATTGGTCGAGTGTCCAGAATTAAGGCAATGAAAAACTCTATCTCTTAATAAGGTAGAAATTCTACTAATTCTTTTAGAAAAATATGAGGAAATTTTCAAAAATGATGAGCTTATCAACACCTCTCATTATAGCTAAGAACCCTCAACAACACTTCATTAGCAATGTTAATGCTTTCAAGGTTGAAATTAGGTTAATAGATCTTTTTATGAAACTTATAGTGTAAAAGGAGTTTCACCTAGAAAGTCAAATTTCACCACTTGCAAGGGACAATCAATAGTAGCGTAACAAAAAACTAACCAATCCAATCTATGCTTAATATCTCATCAAATTCAATCATACCAAATATCATCAAATTAACAAAGGTTTCTTTACTCTCAAAAGACACTTCACAAGATTTATACATATGAGAGACAATCAAAGATTTCCCCTATTAAGGTACCTACTATAAACAATTATCAAGTTCGATAAGTTCTTTACCTAATCCTCTCAGTAAAATAAGTAAAAACATATAAATAAGTTGATTTGAAATAAAATAATGCATAACTCTTATTAGAGAATATAGTAATAGTATCTGTAACCACAGCACCTGAAGCTCTTGTATCCTACTTTATCATAGCATATACTTTCACTTGTCCTTGCTTAGAAGATTGTCCTTGCTTAAAAGACTGTCCCTGCTTTCTACTTCCCCTTCCTAACATACCCTTGCTAGCTGATGTAAAAGTAGCCCAATAGGTAGAGTTAAAGATGATATCGGGTGGGGAGAAGGTTGAATTAATTTATGGCTTGACCTAGAATGAACAAAGGGATAATCTCTTCTTGAATGACCTATCTGTCCATACCTAAAACATGTACCAGTCATCCTATAACAAGGCCCTATATGATACTTCCTATAAATGGCACAAGAGACTCTAGCATAACCTGACTGGTTCACCATTAACTGAGTTAGAGTTTAACATTCCCAAAACTAGAACTAGTAGGGACATATACTGATGGAAATCCATATACACTAGGCATAGATTGAGGGGTATAAAAATGAGATTGACTAGAATCAATGGCTTCTAGAGGAAAAGCCTTGAAATTTCTCATCACTTTCCATTTTGTGTTTCTTAAAAGCTGTCTCATTTTCTTTATGCCAATTTTCAATCCTCAATGCATTATTTACAACTTCAGTATAGGTTTTAAAATGATCTAGCATAGAATCATGTATATCTAATGGAAATCCATATATAAATCTGCTAATTCATTCCCTCTCAATCGGCACAATATGAGAAGTAAAAGAAGACAGCTTTATAAATTTTTGATCATACTCCACTATCGAAATTCCTTTACTATACTTCAAGGTTAAAAACTCTTCAATCTTTACATCTCTAATACTTTAGGGCAAATAGCGCTTTAAAAAAGTAGTCCTGAACTCATCCTATGATAATGTTGGTACTTTGGTGGCCATTATACCTGGCACATTTTTCATCCAAGTATTTGCTATGTCTTAAAGCTAAAATATTGAAAATTCAACATATTGCAAATCAGGACATCTTAAAGCTTGACACCTCTTTTTAATACCTTCAAGAAACTCAATCAGGTCTTCTTGTGCATTAGTCTTAAAGAAAGAGATTGGATTTAACTTCCTAAATTCTGATAATTTAACTGCAAGATTTTCCTTATGCATATTATGTGTTGAAAGGGCAGTTTGTTTCTCATATTGAGAACTTGTTCATTTCTAGAAGGATTGTCTTGAAGAGGTCTGAGGGTTCAGCCACCTGGAGTCCTAATTCTACCTCTACGATGTCCTCAATCCCTTGGTGGTAAATTATCAGGTAAAGAGATTCTATCCTAAGTCCTACTAATAGTAGAATTTTTATTAGACACTTGACATCGAGGCAGCATTTTGACTAATCAAGGAAAACATAAAAATGTTCAATTCAATAAAATAAAACTCAGATGTTAAGGGAAATCAGAAACATTAAAAGAAATGACATCCAAGGACTCTCTAAAAGGCCTTAAATGATGCCTTAATTATGATTATGCCTGAGGTCATAATAATAATTGAGACCTCATTAAAGTGTCCTTGCTTTATATAGTTATAGAAAAACCCAAGCTCTGATACAAATCTATCATGTCCTAGAAATTAGACATGATCGGCACGAGATATGTGCACAAACATACATCCTTTAGCTTTCAAGTGAAAACTCTTCCCATTTCTAAGACATAATTGAATTTATACCAAAATTATAGCATACTTAATATATATATATATATATATATTATAACCAAAATTCAATATTTTTGTAGAAATTTTGGTAGAACTTTTCCTGTAAATAAGATCTTCTAAAAATTCTACAATATAATATTTCAATCAAAATATCAAATCAATCAAGAGGAAAGTTCCTTCCAGCTAGCAAATAGAGTATATAACAAAATAAAAGACCTAACTATAAACTATATGGAGCAACTAAAAATAAGTTTACAAAGTAAAATTTCATAATTAAAAATTTACATAAAAAGAAAGCTTAATCCTTAGCTCCTTCACTTCTAGTTAGTAATAGACACCTCAATATTCAGCACGTGTTCATCATTAGCTACACTATTTGAGACCAAATTTATTTTAAGTGAGTAATGTCCTAATAATAAATAATTAAACAAGAATAAAAGGAAAATTTAAAAAAATTACGTAAATTAAGTAAAGAATGATTTCCATAAAAATTCAAATAAATTCAGAATAAAAGGATTCTATATAACTTTAAATGAAATCTTGAACCATTAAATTATCATATCAAATATTGTTATCACTTGATTTTAAGGAGGCAAATAAATGAAATAAGTAATTATAAACAGATTACTAATTAAAAATAATGGTACATAAAATCATTAAATAATCAAATTCATATTTATAGGGAATTATTAGAACAATTAACAAACGTGGACACACGATCCACGATGATAAATAACTAAATGTGACTTATACCATGAAGATAAACGTGGACACAAAGTGCACGAGGGTAAGTAACTAGATGTGGTTGAAGCCATGAAACAGACATGGACACACAATCCACAAGGGTAACTAACCAGATGTGGTCGAAACCATGAAACAGACACAGGTACAAAACCTGCGAATAATAGACATGAGTGTGATACTCACAAAAGTCAAACTAGCTAGTCATAACCATGGCGCGCTAAAGGCTAACGGAATTGTCGCTAGTAACCAGTATTCTGTAATAAGTCCCCTTCAAATTCAATTTCAAACATGCAAGAAAATCATTAGTAATAAATAAATTTTTCATTTTAAAGTCAAACTCACATGAATCATTCTTTGTATCAATCCAATATTTGATAGAATGAAATCTCATAATTAAAGTCCAAACTTGTATTTATTAATTAATTAATATTTTAAAAATGATAAAGGTAATTTCACAAAATAAAGAAGTTCAATAAACAAACTATTCAACAACCACATCATTGTTATTAAAACAATTTGCATAAAAATGCAACATTTTAGTAAAGGAAATCTTTATTAAAAAAATTAGTTAGGACGCTATCCACTTACTAAAATTTTCAAAATGCAAAATTCCCCTCTAAAACTGTGATCACATTTTTCCTTTTCCAAATACCCTAAAAATCATGTTAAGATTTTAAATAAACTTTCAATAAATTCAATAATTTCTTTCCAACAACTAATATCAAAATTTTGCTATAATTATTTGAGCTCATTGTGTTTTATGCCATAGCAAAAACACATTATGCCATAGCATAATGTATAGTTATGCAAATTTAAGTTGCAAAAATCAGTAGAAAAATAGATGAAAACTTGGGAAAAAGCTAAGGCACAAAGAAGAATGATGAAGGCTCTGTTAGGGCTTAGATTTGGCTAAGGTTATAGGCTTGTTTGGACTTCCAATCATATAAATAAGCATCAACATCAACCTTCTTTACTTATCTCCCTTGGTTTTCTTATATTTTTAAGAATAGGTGGTTGGGTTTTAAGTTGGAGGGAGATTAGACTTGAACCTTAGGTCTTGTATGTAGTTATGGGAGCTTGATTTAAGCTTCTTTGAGTTGAATGAGTGTTAATATGAAGATTTAGGGTGGTGGATTGAAAGGATTGAATCAACCCTAGCTATAAATTGAGAGTTTTAAAGTTACGAGAGTTGAGTAACAGTACAACTTATCTTGTTGTTGCTAAATGAAGATGTTATAAGTAGCTGTAGCTTTGAATAGCTCAACAATAGAAGTTAAGGATTTTTGAATTGCTAAATTTAGCTAAGGAATACTCATGTTGGGGTTTGAAAGCTAACATATAGTGTATATGTTATAGATTTTGATAGTTGAAATCTCCTTGAGGTTAAGGAAGCAATAAGAGCACAGGTTGACCATGAGTAACCCATTTATTGATAAAAGGGTTAAGGTAACTGAATAGTCTACAATATTTATTAATTAGTTTAAGCATGTACAACTAATTCCATGTGCATAATATGCATTATGTTCATATAAATATGTTTTGTGGAACTATAAACATAATTGAGATAAGACATAGTTGTACATTAGTATACGTTTACAAAGTACATGTGCACTTGTGTATGACAAGTGCATGAAAGAAAGTGATAATTAATATCTTTTTATGTGGTAATGTGTATGCATGGCATTATGGTAAATTGTTTATGTATACATGGTGATTTATAATATAAGGGGGAGACATTGAGGAGAAAAGTAGTGAAATAGTGGTGAAAAAATTCATATATTATTGCTAACACCTTGGGATGCTAGGTATGGCTCATATTCGAGACTGCTACCATGAGTAGTCTGAGCAGTCATTTTAGGCACTCCTTAATACCTATAAAGGTGTAGAGTTAGAGTCAACAACACCCTAGCTACTTGTAGTAAGGGGAAATTTATAAGTCAACAGTGGGATAACACCTTGGCCGGGTAATTATTCCCATGTAAGGTGATCAAGGACTAATCCTTCAGGGGTTAGTCTAATATAAATGCCTATGAATTTAGCTAGAGAGTAATGGAGGATCGAATTGAATTTTCTTAGTTATGCATGCCATATGTTAGTGAATTATAATATGTTGCTTATGCATGGTGATAATTGTTATACAATTACTTGTTATTGCCTTACTTGTTAATCAGTAGTGTAGAATATTTGGTTACTAAGATATTATCTCACCCCATGGATTTAAAGTTTTACAGGTTTCAAGGTTGAGAGGACATAAGGGAAAGAGCTGTGTTAGGAGTATCTTGTCTACTTTCTTTGTGATGCCTTATGTTTTTGTTGTAAATAATGATGTATATAAGTTGAGTGGCCTGTTTAGGAGATTGCATATTTTAAATGCATGCTTGTATGGTATTTTGATATGTTAGCCTTGGTATGGGTGTTGATTTTCATGTGTGTAGGGCTAATATATTAGTACAAGCATGATGTGTATACGAATGTGTTAGGTTTAAATATTGCACTTATAGGTATGTGTACACTAGTGCAAAAAGCATATTTCGCAATAGTTGAAAAACCCCCTTTCGTGACACAAGCAGTGTAGTGGAAACGGGTATAGTTATAAGTTGACACCTTTTGCGATAGTCTCAAGAGGACTGTAGAGAAAAGTATTAAACTTACCACGACAATTATATTAATAACTATCGTTGTAACGACAACTTTCCGCGATAGTTATAATAACATCTGTCGTGAAAAATAACCAGCAAATCAATCCTTTATGGGTACTTTTTGCGATAGTTATAATTAGAATTGTCATGAAAAATACACTTTTTAATGACAGTTATCACCACAACTGTCACGAAATATATATTTTACTATAGTTTGGTACACAATTGTTGCCATATGTGTCCTTTTTTTAAAAAAAAAAAAGAATGCATATTTGGTATTTTTTCAATCCCTTAATCACAAAAGCCTGCATATACACATAAACAACAGTTTCAGAGACAATTACAAACATATTTATTAAAATTTCTATATATCCAATACAAATATCTATCAAACTATTTACTCTAACTTATTAATTCTAGAAAGTAAGTAGAACATATATTTTGTATATGTCTCAGTTCTTGTTTGGAAAATAGCTCTAAACTGTTAAAATGTTGTATATCAATAAAAATATATGCATGCATATTAATTCAAGTGTAGGGTAAAAACGTAAAATATAAATTATTTTTAACAAATTATTACCTTTTCAAATGAGTGGGTAATGCCTTGAGTGATGATTTCATACATAAAAATTATCACATAATAACCATACTCTACACTTCTTGGTTGTCGAGCACACTGTTAAAAAAATTAAAACCAATTCAATTTATCAAATCAATATTATAATCTTTATTCTAATTTGGGAAAGAAGTTAAAATACTTACTTGCATATGCACCCACTTGATTTCCTTTTTTTTTCTTGTCAACTATATCCCCCTTCCTTCAATAATGATGTAAAGATCTATTTTTCAAATATACAGACTTAGAATATATTAAAAAGATGCTATGATATCACAAAATAATTATTCAAAAAACTTATGGTTCAAACAATGACTTCATTTCGTCGCTTACATAGAACCAATATATAGTATTTTCACGGGGACAAATGATAGGAAGCATTCAATGATTGCTACAAATATTAGTTTGTATTAATATCACATAATTATGCAAATATTTTATAAATACAAAGATGAATAGGATGTTTGATACCTTCCAACAATTGGTGCAAAAACACCTCTTCTTTAGCTTATTCATCACACTTTCAATATAAGATACTTTTTGATTCAATTTCCCAACTGATGTTAAGAGTGGGAATAAGAATCCGTAATAACAATTGACATCAAGTTGGATACACAATTTATGCAAGAACCTTTGATAATAATAAAAATATTAACAATAAATAAAAATATTCAATATTAAATTAGAACTAAAAATAAACACTTACATGATAAAAATAAAACAAACTCTTAAATTAGGTGAAACTTCTATGACAAGAGAGACTATGATTTAGGTCTAGCTTCCAAGTTCCAACCCCCTACCAAAAGAACTAACAATTAATATTAATATACTAATAAATAGAGCTGCCTAACATGGCTATTTCCACATATAGTCAGAGTAGACATAAAAAGATTGAAAAAAAGTCAAATAATATCATAGGTTTAATTAATAAAAAAATGAAGAGAGTGTGGAAGAAGTGATGAAAGCAAGAATAGGAGATGGCAAGTGTTGACGCTGGGGAAAGGGTGTCCTAGATTTGGCAGAATCTAAAGCCAAATTATTAATAATTATTATTATTATATCAATTAAGAAATAGATAAATTTGCTAATAGCAACCACCCAACATTTCCAAATGCATCTCCTATTATTATACTCCATGGGAGAAACGGGAACTAAATCCATGTTTTCTTTTAAATATCCTTATTGTTTGTACAAAAAAAATCCTTACTATTAATGTTTAATTAAAATGCATGCACATCTTCATCTAAGGGTGTATAGTAATTGAAAATGTTCATAATTGGTGTTAAAAATTATACAAAAATTTTATATCAAATTTATATTAAATATAAATAATTAATTTAATACAAAAGAGAGCTAAACATGCATAATGTGTGTTAAAAATTATTCCTAAAAATTTCATTATATTAAAAATAAATAATTTATCTCATACAAAAAATAAGAAAACAGAGTTAACTCAACATGCACATGAAGAAAAACTTAAAAAAAAATCAAAACACCAAGGACCTGAACGAACTTACTTGGACTGATGCGCAGAGTTGGAGGCCTAAGAAAGTGAAATAGCTAGGTGAGCTAACGATAGAGAGGAGAAGCTGAAAGGCAGAGAGCAAGAGCTAAGGGTGGAGAGAAAATAGCTAAAACAGGACAGTGGGAGTAGCTGAAGGTGGAGGGAGAGGAAGCAGCTGAAGGAAGGGAGCTACGGGCGGAGCTAAAGCTAATGTTGGAGCTAAAGCTAAGGAAAGGCGCGAGACTAATCTTTACTGTGAAAATTGAAAGCAGGCTGTCAAGTGTGGGCAGGTAAAAATTAGCATAATTATAACGACAGTTAATAAGTAAAACTGTCATTATGGCAACCTTAATTAATGACAGTCATTAATTCATTGTTGTTACACTTGCCTTTCGTGCCTTTCACGCATAGCTATATATTTATTACTTGCCCTAACTTAGCTAACAAACACAGGTTCCCATGCATGTTTTATTTATTATTTAAATACTATTATGTTATTAAATACAAATTTATAATAATATATGTCATTAAATATTATATTTATCTATAGTTAATATTATTAATATTATTTATTTTACAATTAATAAAATTATTATTTATATTAATATTAGTTATTATTTATTACCATTAATTTATTTTCTCATAAATATATATCACGATAGGTGAGATAACACCTGTCGTGATATACCATTGTTTTATTTTTCTTTATATTATAAAATTGTGTGTATATTAATATAATTATAATTAATTAGTATAATATATATATATTGATATTTTTTAATATTATTTATTTTACAAGTAATCAAATTATTATTTATATTAATATTAGTTATTTTTTATTACTGTTAATTTATTTTTTAATTAGTCAAAATATATCACGATAGGTGAGATAAAACATGTCGTGATATATACCTTTTTTTTGTTTACGTTATAAAATTATGTGTGTGTATATATATTAATATAATTATAATTAATTATTATAATATATATCTATTGTTAATATTTTTGATACTAATA